>NC_140987.1:314471568-314540857 GCF_052327205.1 Somniosus microcephalus
GATGAGGGGGAGAGAGGATGAGGGGGAGAGAGGGTGAGGGGGAGAGAGGGTGAGGGGGAGAGAGGATGAGGGGGAGAGAGGATGAGAGGGAGAGAGGATGAGGGGGAGAGAGGATGAGGGGGAGAGAGGATGAGGGGGAGAGAGGATGAGGGGGAGAGAGGATGAGGGGGAGAGAGGATGAGGGGGAGAGAGGATGAGGGGGAGAGAGGATGAGGGGGAGAGAGGATGAGGGGGAGAGAGGATGAGGGAGAGAGGATGAGGGAGAGAGGATGAGGGAGAGAGGATGAGGGAGACAGAATGAGGGGAGACAGAATGAGGGGAGACAGAATGAGGGGAGACAGAATGAGGGGAGACAGAATGAGGGGAGACAGAATGAGGGGAGACAGAATGAGGGGAGACAGAATGAGGGGAGACAGAATGAGGGGAGACAGAATGAGGGGAGACAGAATGAGGGGAGACAGAATGAGGGGAGACAGAATGAGGGGAGACAGAATGAGGGGAGACAGAATGAGGGGAGACAGAATGAGGGGAGACAGAATGAGGGGAGACAGAATGAGGGGAGACAGAATGAGGGGAGACAGAATGAGGGGAGACAGAATGAGGGGAGAGAGAATGAGGGGAGAGAGAATGAGGGGAGAGAGAGAGACTGAGGGGAGAGAGAATTAGGGGGAGAGAGAGAGACTGAGGGGAAGAAAGACTGAGGGGAGAGAGAGAGGCTGAGAGGAGAGAGAGAGAGATTGAGGGAAGAGAGAGAGACTGAGAGACTGATTGGAGAGAGGGAGAGAGACTGAGGGGAGAGAGAGAGAGACTGAGGGAAGAGAGAGAGAGACTGAGGGAAGAGAGAGAGATTGAGGGAAGAGAGAGAGACTGAGGGGAGAGAGAGAGAATGAGGGGAGAGAGAGAGAATGAGTGGAGAGAGAGAGGGGGAGAGAGAATGAGGGGGAGAGAGAATGAGGGGGAGAGAGAATGAGGGGGAGAGAGAATGAGGGGGAGAGAGAATGAGGGGGAGAGAGAATGAGGGGGAGAGAGAATGAGGGGAGAGAGAGAGACTGAGGGGAGAGAGAGAGACTGAGGGGAGAGAGAGAGACTGAGGGGAGAGAGAATTAGGGGGAGAGAGAGACTGAGGGGAAGAAAGACTGAGGGGAGAGAGAGAGGCTGAGAGGAGAGAGAGAGATTGAGGGAAGAGAGAAAGACTGAGGGGAGAGAGAGAGACTGAGGGAAGAGAGAGAGATTGAGGGAAGAGAGAGAGACTGAGGGGAGAGAGAGAGAGAGATTAAAGGGAGAGAGAAGAGACTGAGGGGGAGAGAGAGAGACTGAGGGGGAGAGGGAGAGGGAGAGAGCTCTCTTGGACACCTTTCTGGATAACATATACACTCACAATAAAGAAGGCGTAAACCGGGCAGTGAATAACCTAAACAATATTTTTGATAATTTGGCAACAATGTCAAACTTGAAAGCTCGCAAGAACAAACCCAAAACAAAAAACTATGAAAAATGGTTTGACCCAGATTGCCATAACATGAGGAAAAAACTTAGAAAAATATCAAACCAAAAACACAGACATCCAGAAAACGAGGAATTACGCCTTACTTATTGTCAGACACTAACACAATACAGAAACACACTCAGAACCAAAAAAGAGCAATATATTAAGAATACACTCAGCTCCATTGAGGAATCCATTGATTCCAATTGTTTCTGGGACAACTGGAATACATTACACAAAAAACAACACGACGAATTGGCCATTCAAAATGGAGACACATAGGAAAACCACTTTGAAAAATTATACCAGAAAAACACACTAAGGCCAGAGCAACACCAAATATGCAAAAAACTGGAAAAGCTAGAAATGGCCATAAAAGATAACCAAAACCCGCTAGACTCCATAATAACAGAAAAAGAACTTTTTGAAAAACTCAAGGACCTGCGACCAGGAAAAGCTTGCGGGGCAGACGGCATACTAAGCGAGATGATTAAACACACAGACGATAAAATGAAACTGGCTATCCTAAAACTCTTCAACTTGGTTCTGAGTGTCGGTTACTTCCCTGATATCTGGAACAAAGGACTCATAACGCCCATATACAAAAGTGGGGACAAAGTCGACCCAAATAACTATCGAGGCAGCTGTGTAAACAGTAACCTGGGGAAGGTATTCTGTAGCATCATAAACAAAAGACTTATAAACTTCCTTGAGGAGCACAATGTCTTGAGTAAAAGCCAAATTGGATTCCTGCCAAACTATAGAACATCAGATCATATCTTTACCCTACAGACCCTAATTGACAAACATGTTCATCAAAACAAAAGCAAAATCTACGCATACTTTATAGATTTCCAGAAGGCTTTCGACTCCATCTGGCATGACGGTTTATTCCTGAAACTTATCGAAAGCGGGGTAGGGGGAAAAACATATGATGTAATTAAATCAATGTATACAAACAACAAATGTGCAGTTAAAATTGGAGACAAACAAACAAAATACTTCCCACAGGGGCGGGGGGTGATGCAGGGCTCGCCAATCTCACCGACACTCTTTAATATTTACATAAATGAATTGGCAAAACTACTTGAACAGTCTACAGCACCCGGCCTCACCCTATATGAATCCAAGGTTAAATTCCTCCTCTATGCAGACGACCTGGTTCTGCTGTCACCAACTAAGGAGGGTCTACAGCAGAACCTGGATCTGCTGGAGTCATACTGCCAGACTTGGGCCATGACAATAAATCCCCAAAAAACCAAAGTCCTTGTGTTCCAGCAAAGATCCAGACATCAGGGACCCAAAATAAATTTCACACTAGGAACAACCAAAATTGAACAAACCACTAACTACACATACTTGGGCTTAAAAATCAGTTCTACGGGAAATTTCAAACTGGCTGTGAATGAACTGAAAGAGAAAGCAAGAAGGGCTTTCTATGCCATTAAAAAATCAATCCAAATAGAAATCCCAATTAGCATTTGGCTCAAAATTTTCAAATCAGTAATTGAACCAATTGCACTCTATGGCAGTGAGGTGTGGGGACCGCTAACACAACAAGAATTTGCAAAATGGGACAAACACCCAATTGAGATCCTACATGCAGAATTCTGTAAAAGTATCCTCCGGACTCAAAGGAAAACCGTAAACAATGCATGCAGGGCAGAACTAGGCCAATATCCATTAATAATCACTATCCAAAAAAGAGCCACCAAATTTTGGAAACACCTAGAAATGAGCAACCCCCAATGCTATCATTACGAAGCCCTGAAATGCCAAGAGAGGACCATAAAGAAGAATACCCTCAGTCAACTAGTCCTGGGACTCAGTGAAGTAACTACTAACACTACTAACAATAACCAGCCCCAGGACAGTGACAGCGTAACACAAAGAATTCGACCCAACACAATCGTCGCTAAGCAAAAGGAAAAATATCTGTCATATTGGGCAGAAACAACAAAAACCCAAAGCAAACTCAATTGCTACTTGGCCCTAAACAGACAATACAACATGGCTGATTACCTGACCATGGTAAAGGATAGCAAACTGAGAAAAACTTTGACAATGTACAGACTTAGTGAACATAACCTGGCGATCGAAAAAGGTAGACACAGACAGGCACGGCTACCAAGAGAGGACAGGATATGCTCTCACTGCAGTCAGGGAGTGGTGGAGACAGAGATGCACTTCCTCACAGCTTGTAGAAAATATCAGGGCATAAGGGAGAATTTCTACCCAAAATTCACAAAAATATGCCCGGAATTCAGAAATTTGAATGACGACCAAAAACTCCCATACCTACTAGGGGAAGAGAGAAATTGCATAACACTAGCGGCACACTATGTTACAGCTTGCCATAAACAGAGGGACAACCAGTAAATATAAGAAAAGAGTATATACAAATTATATGAAAGTATATATTTATACACTCAGGGATATATCTGTTTATACACTGTATGGATAGAGCTGTATTTTTGTGAACAAACATGAATGTTTTCCGATGCTTTGGCAACATAAGATGTAACTTGTCATGCCAATAAAGCGATTTGAATTCAATTGAATTGAATAGAGACTGAGGGGGAGAGATAGAGAGAGACTGAGGGGGAGAGAGAGAGAGAGAGAGAGACTGAGGGGAGAGAGGGAGAGAGACTGAGGGGAGAGAGGGAGACTGAGGGGAGACACTGAGGGGGGAGAGAGAGAGAGACTGAGGGGAGAGAGAGAGAGACTGAGGGGAGAGAGACTGAGGGGAGAGAGAGATTGAAGGAGAGAGAGTGAGGGGCGAGAGATTGGGGAGGGGTGAGAGAGACTGGGGGGAGAGAGAGAGAGACTGAGGGGAGAGAGAGAGAGACTGAGGGGAGAGAGAGAGAGAGACTGAGGGAAGAGAGAGAGAGACTGAGGGGAGAGAGAGAGAGAGACTGAGGGGAGAGAGAGAGAGACTGAGGGGAGAGAGAGAGAGAGACTGAGGGGAGAGAGAGAGAGACTGAGGGGAGAGAGAGAGAGAGAGACTGAGGGGAGAGAGAGAGAGAGACTGAGGGGAGAGAGAGAAAGACTGAGGGGAGAGAGAGACTGGGGGGAGAGAGAGACTGGGGGGGAGAGAGAGACTGGGGGGGAGAGAGAGACTGGGGGGAGAGAGAGACTGGGGGGAGAGAGAGACTGGGAGGAGAGAGAGACTGGGGGGAGAGAGAGACTGGGGGGAGAGAGAGACTGGGGGGAGAGAGAGACTGGGGGGAGAGAGAAACTGGGGGGAGAGAGAAACTGGGGGGAGAGAGAGACTGGGGGGAGAGAGAGACTGGGGGGAGAGAGAGACTGGGGGGAGAGAGACTGGGGGGAGAGAGAGACTGGGGGGAGAGAGAGACTGGGGGAGAGAGACTGGGGGAGAGAGACTGGGGGAGAGAGACTGGGGGAGAGAGAGACTGGGGGAGAGAGAGACTGGGGGAGAGAGAGACTGGGGGAGAGAGAGACTGGGGGAGAGAGAGACTGGGGGAGAGGGAGACTGGGGGAGAGGGAGACTGGGGGAGAGGGAGACTGGGGGAGAGGGAGACTGGGGGAGAGAGAGACTGGGGGGAGAGAGAGACTGGGGAGAGAGAGACTGGAGGAGAGAGAGACGGGGGAGAGAGAGAGACTGGGGGGAGAGAGAGAGATGGGGGAGAGAGAGAGAGAGAGACGGGGGGAGAGAGAGACTGGGGGAGAGAGACACTGGAGGAGAGAGAGACTGGGGGGAGAGAGACTGAGGGGAGAGAGAGACTGAGGGGAGAGAGACTGAGGGGAGAAAGAGAGAGAGAGATTGAGGGGGTGTGATGAAATATTTCCATTCATCACTGCCTGTGACTGAGATCGGTTTCAGTGTCATTTCCCTTCCCCCAGACCTCATTGTATTGTGTACTGGAATGTGCTGTATTGTATACTGGAATGTGCTGGAATGTGCTGTGTGTAGGGCTCCGCCCATACCTGGCCCCGTTTGTAAGCTAGCTTCAGTCTAGCCCCAATCTCCAGAAGGACGACATCTCTCTCGCTTACGTGTTTCGTTCTAAGTTAATAAAAGCCTTGTTTTGTTCTGCTACCTTCGAGTCTCGGAATTATTGAGGCACATCAATTTTATTAACTTAATTTTTCAACACTATGGATCAACTCCTGAAACACGAACGTTTGGATTTGGATCAACATGCTCCGGACGCATCAGCACGCTTCGGACACTGGTTTGAGTGTATGGAATTCTTCCTGGACAATTCCGCAGCCGTCAAAGACGCTACGGACGCTGCAAGGATGAGACTCGGAATTCTGCGGAATTGGGTAAGCCACCGGGTTTACCCCCTCATCCAAGACACCGAGACGTACCTGGCCGCCTGCGACATCTTAAAGGCGCATTACCAGCAGCCTACGAATGAGGTGTATGCTAGGCACCTGCTCGCCACCCGCGCACAGCGACCTGGGGAATCGGTGGAGGAGTTCCTAAGCACCCTGAAAATGCTTGGCAAAGACTGCAAGTGCCGAGATGTAAAAGCCGCGGTGTACACTGACGAGCTTGTTCGCGATGCCTTCATCACAGGCCTCAGCTCCACTTACATCCGGCAAAGACTGCTGGAAAAAATGGGGTTGGACCTGAAACAGGCTGCGGACACCGCACGATCCCTGGATGTGGCCCAGAGAAACTCGGACGCCTACTCTTCAGCCCGCGCCGTCCACGCCGCCACGTGTGCACCGAGGGCGCCGCCATCTTGGAAGGCATCTTCCCCGCCCGACAGCCCGACACCGGCTGGGCCCCGCTCTCCCCCCAGAAGCCCTACGACAGCCGCGACGCGTCAGGGACCCAACTGCTACTTCTGCGGGCAGCCAAAGCACACCAGAAACCTGTGCCCGGCGAAAGGCACCACCTGCTTTAAGTGCGGTAAGAAGGGGCACTTTGGGAAGGTGTGCAGAGGGAACCCCGCCGGAAAACCCGCCACCGCCGCGTGTGCGCCGTGGGAGCGGCCATCTTGGACGCCATCTTGCCCGACCTCGTGAGGTCCGCCATCTTGTGAGCAGACAGCGTGGACGCCATCTTGTCTCGATCAGGGCCCTACAGTGGCATCGGTCACAGTGGACCAGACCAGGCCGCACCCGCTATCCAGATCAATGGTGGACATCGAGGTAAACGGGTGCCGGGTTAAATGCTTAATTGACAGTGGAAGCACGGAGAGCTTTATCCACCCAGAACTGGCACAACAACTCTCCCTAAAGGTGGTCCCTACTCAGGGTACCATCTCTATGGCTGACAAAACCCAGACATCGACCATTCTGGGTTACTGCACGGTACAATTGTGCGTTAACGGAACTGTATATGATAATTTTAAAGTATTAATCATGAAGAACCTATGTGCGAGCGTGATCTTGGGCCTGGATTTCCAGTGCAACCACCAAAGCATCACGCTCAAGTACGGTGGGTCCCAGCCGCCCCTCACAGTGTGCGGTCTGGCTACCCTGAAGGTAAAGCCGCCTTCGCTATTCGCGAACCTTACCCCTAACTGCCGGCCAATAGCGACCAAAAGCAGGAGGTACAGCTGGGAGGACAGGCGGTTTATCGCGACCGAGGTAGACAGGCTCCTGAAAGAGCGCATTATTGAATGCAGCAACAGCCCGTGGCACGCCCAAGTGGTAGTGGTAAGGGGTAGCGAGAAGAAACGGATGGTGATCGACTATAGTCAAACGATCAACAGGTACACCCTACTAGACGCCTACCCGCTACCCCGCATATCAGAAATGGTGAACCAAATCGCCCAATACCGGGTGTTCTCCACCATCGACCTCAAGTCAGCGTACCACCAGCTCCCTATCAGACCAGAGGACCGCCCGTACACCGCCTTCGAGGCGAACGGACGCCTCTACCAATTCCTCAGAGTCCCCTTTGGGGTGACGAATGGGGTCTCGGTCTTCCAGAGGGAGATGGACCGCATGGTCGATGACCACCACTTGCAGGCAACCTTCCCCTACCTCGACAACGTCACCATCTGCGGTCACAACCAGCAGGGTCACGACTCGAACCTCGAGAGGTTCCTGAAAACCGCACAAAAACTCAACCTCACCTACAACGAGGACAAGTGCATTTACAACACCACGCGCCTCTGCATACTAGGCAGCGTGGTGGAGAATGGGGAAATCGGACCAGACCCCGACCGATTGCGCCCCCTACGGGAGCTGCCCCTGCCCAACACTCCCAAAGCCCTGAAAAGATGCCTGGGGTTATTTTCTTATTATTCCCAATGGGTCCCCAACTACTCCGACAAAGCCCGCCCCCTCTTGAAAGCATCCTCTTTCCCGCTCTCTGCTGAGGCCCACGCCGCCTTCAAAAGCATTAAGCAGGATATTGAGCGGGCCACGCTACAGGCAGTGGACGAGAACACTCCATTTCAAGTGGAAAGTGATGCGTCTGACTTCGCCTTGGCGGCCACCCTCAACCAGGCGGGGCGGCCCGTAGCTTTCTTCTCGAGGACCCTCCAAGGGCCCGAGATCAGACACTCCTCCGTGGAAAAGGAGGCCCAAGCCATCGTGGAGGCAGTGCGCCACTGGCGCCACTACCTAGCCGGCAAACGCTTCACCCTACTTACCGACCAGCGGTCGGTAGCGTTTATGTTCAATAATAAACAGAGGGGGAAGATTAAAAATGATAAGATTCTTAGGTGGCGGATCGAGCTCTCCACCTTTGAGTACGACATCATTTACCGGCCAGGGGCCCTTAACGAATCCCCTGACGCCCTCTCACGAGGGATGTGTGCCAGCGCCACCGGGGATCGGCTACAGACCCTCCACAACGACCTCTGCCACCCAGGGGTCACGCGGCTGTTCCACTTCATAAAGTCCCGTAACTTACCCTACTCGATTGAGGAAGTTCGGTCCCTGACCAGGAACTGCCGCACTTGCGCTGAGTGCAAGCCTCGGTTCTACCGCCCAGATAGAGCCCACTTAATCAAAGCTACACGGCCCTTTGAGCGGCTCAGCTTAGATTTCAAGGGCCCCCTCCCGTCCGTCGACCGCAATGTTTACTTCCTGAACATTGTGGACGAATACTCCCGGTTCCCATTCGCCTTCCCCTGCCCAGACATGACCAGCGCCACGGTCATTAAATGCCTCAACAGCCTGTTCTGCCTGTTCGGTATGCCGAGCTACATCCATACGGATAGGGGGGCGTCCTTCATGAGTGAAGAGCTACGCCAGTACATGCTGTCCAGGGGGATCGCCACGAGCCGTACCACCAGCTACAACCCCCGGGGTAACGGCCAAGTGGAGCGAGAGAACGGGACAGTATGGAAAGCAGTCACTCTAGCTCTAAGGACCAAGGGCCTCCCTATCTCCCGCTGGCAGGAAGTCCTCTCGGATGTGCTCCATTCGATACGGTCGCTATTGTGTACGGCCACTAATACCACGCCTCATGAACGAATGTTTGTCTTTCCCTGGAAATCCACCTCAGGCGTATCCATGCCGTCATGGCTCTCCACCCCAGGTCCGGTACTCGTGCGAAGGCATGTGAGGGGCCACAAGACGGACCCTCTCGTGGAGCCAGTGCACCTACTCCACGCCAACCCCCAATACGCATATGTCCGGCACGCCGACGGAAGGGAGGACACCGTGTCCATAAAAGACGTCGCCCCAGCCGGCATCGACAACAACCACGGCAATAGCGGCAACGACGATCACAGCAACTCTTACCCACCCCCACTACTCTTTCATCATCCCCGGAAGAACACCGACCAACGGCACCCCCACCAACTACCCCTTCAACAACCCTGGCGGCACCCCCGGCAGAGACCCAGGAGGCTACCGGGGACACCCAGCCGACACCCGCGGCACCGCAACAGCCACGTCGGTCGCAGAGGACTATCAAACCCCCGAACAGACTAAATCTATAGAAGGGGTGAATGTGATGAAATATTTCCATTCATCACTGCCTGTGACTGAGATCGGTTTCAGTGTCATTTCCCTTCCCCCAGACCTCATTGTATTGTGTACTGGAATGTGCTGTATTGTATACTGGAATGTGCTGGAATGTGCTGTGTGTAGGGCTCCGCCCATACCTGGCCCCGTTTGTAAGCTAGCTTCAGTCTAGCCCCAATCTCCAGAAGGACGACATCTCTCTCGCTTACGTGTTTCGTTCTAAGTTAATAAAAGCCTTGCTTTGTTCTGCTACCTTCGAGTCTCGGAATTATTGAGGCACATCAGGGGGGATAGAGAATGAGGGGAGATTGATTGGGGAGGGGGAGAGAGATTTGGGGAAAGAGAGAAAGACTGAGGAGAGAGAGAGAGACTGAGGATAGAGAGAGACTGAGGATAGAGAGAGACTGAGGGGGAGAGAGAGAGAGAGAGAGACACTGAGGGGGAGAGAGAGAGACTGAGGGGGAGAGAGAGAGAGACTGAGGGGGAGAGAGAGAGAGAGAGAGAGACTGGGGGGGAGAGAGAGAGACTGAGGGGGAGAGAGAGAGAGAGACTGGGGGGGAGAGAGAGAGAGAGAGAGACTGGGGGGGGAGAGATGGAGACTGAGGGGGAGAGAGAGAGAGAGAGAGACTGAGGGGAGAGAGAGAATGAGGGGAGGGAGAGAATGAGGGGAGAGGGAGAGACTGAGGGGGAGAAAGAGAGAGACTGGGGGGGGAGAGGGAGACTGAGGGGGAGAGAGAGAGAGAGAGAGACTGAGGGGAGAGAGAGAGACTGAGGGGAGAGAGAGAATGAGGGGAGAGAGAGAGACTGAGGGGGAGAGAGAGAGAGACTGGGGGGGGAGAGAGCGAGACTGAGGGGGAGAGAGGGAGACTGAGGGGGAGAGAGGGAGAGACTGAGGGGGATAGATAGAGAGACTGAGGGGGAGAGAGAGAGAGAGAGAGACTGAGGGGAGAGAGAGAGAGACTGAGGGGAGAGAGAGAGAGAGAGAGACTGAGGGGAGAGAGAGAGAGACTGAGGGGAGAGAGAGAGAGAGAGACTGAGGGGGGAGAGAGAGAGACTGAGGGGAGGGAGAGACTGAGGGGGAGAGAGAGAGAGAGAGACTGAGAGGGAGAGAGAGAGAGAGACTGGGGGGGGGAGAGAGAGAGAGAGAGAGAGACTGAGGGGGAGAGAGAGAGAGATTGGGGGGGGAGAGAGAGAGAGAGAGACTGGGGGGGAGATGGAGACTGAGGGGGAGAGAGAGAGAGAGAGACTGAGGGGAGAGAGAGAATGAGGGGAGGGAGAGAATGAGGGGAGGGAGAGAATGAGGGGAGAGGGAGAGACTGAGGGGGAGAAAGAGAGAGACTGGGGGGGGGAGAGGGAGACTGAGGGGGAGAGAGAGAGAGACTGAGGGGAGAGAGAGAGAGAGAGACTGAGGGGAGAGAGAGAATGAGGGGAGAGAGAGAGAGACTGGGGGGGAGAGAGTGAGACTGAGGGGGAGAGAGGGAGACTGAGGGGGAGAGAGGGAGAGACTGAGGGGGATAGAGAGGGAGAGACTGAGGGGGATAGAGAGGGAGAGACTGAGGGGGATAGAGAGGGAGAGACTGAGGGGGATAGAGAGGGAGAGACTGAGGGGGATAGAGAGAGAGACTGAGGGGGGGAGAGAGAGAGAGAGAGAGAGAGACCGAGGGGGAGAGAGAGAGAGACTGAGAGGAGAGAGAAAGACTGAGGGGAGAGAGAGACTGAGGGGAGAGACTGAGAGGAGAGAGAGGGAGAGAGACTGAGGGGAGAGAGAGAGACTGAGGCGAGAGAGAGACTGAGGGGCGAGAGAGAGACTGAGGGGAGAGAGAGAGGCTGAGGGGGAGAGGGAGAGGCTGAGGGGGAGAGGGAGAGAGTGAGAGACTGAGGGGAGAGAGACTGAGAGGAAAGAGGGAGAGAGACTGAGGGGAGAGAGAGACTGAGGGGAGAGAGACAGAGGAGAGGGAAAGAGACTGAGGGGAGAAAGAGAGACTGAGGGGAGAGAGGGAGAGAGACTGAGGGGAGAGAGAGAGATTGAGGGGGAGAGAGAAAGAGGGGTGAGAGATTGGGGAGGGGGTGAGAGAGACTTGGGGGAGAGAGAGAGACTGAGGAGAGAGAGAGACTGAGGGGAGAGAGAGACTGGGGGGGGGAGAGACTGGGGGGGAGAGAGACTGGGGGGAGAGAGAGACTGGGGGGAGAGAGAGACTGGGGGGAGAGAGAGACTGGGGGGAGAGAGAGACTGAGGGGGAGAGAGAGACTGGGGGGAGAGAGAGACTGGGGGGAGAGAGAGACTGGGGGGAGAGAGAGACTGGGGGGAGAGAGAGACTGGGGGGAGAGAGAGACTGGGGGGAGAGAGAGACTGGGGGGAGAGAGAGACTGGGGAGAGAGAAAGACTGAGGGGAGAGAGAGAAAGACTGAGGGGAGAGAGAGAAAGACTGAGGGGAGAGAGAGTAAGACTGAGGGGAGAGAGAGAAAGACTGAGGGGAGAGAGAGAAAGACTGAGGGGAGAGAGAGAAAGACTGAGGGGAGAGAGAGAAAGACTGAGGGGAGAGAGAGAAAGACTGAGGGGAGAGAGAGAAAGACTGAGGGAGAGAGGGGAGAGAGACTGAGGGAGAGAGAGAGACTGAGGGGAGAGAGAGAGAGAGATTGAGGGGGGATAGAGAATGAGGGGAGATTGATTGGGGAGGGGGGAGAGAGATTTGGGGAAAGAGAGAAAGACTCAGGAGAGAGAGAGAGACTGAGGATAGAGAGAGACTGAGGGGGAGAGAGAGAGACTGAGGGGAGAGAGAGACTGGGGCGAGAGAGAGACTGGGGCGAGAGAGAGACTGGGGGGAGAGAGAGACTGGGGGGAGAGAGAGACTGGGGGGAGAGAGAGACTGGGGGGAGAGAGAGACTGGGGGGAGAGAGAGACTGGGGGGGAGAGAGAGACTGGGGGAGAGAGAGACTGGGGGGAGAGAGAGAGAGACTGAGGGGAGAGAGAGAGAGACTGAGGGGAGAGAGAGAAAGACTGAGGGGAGAGAGAGAAAGACTGAGGGGAGAGAGAGAAAGACTGAGGGGAGAGAGAGAAAGACTGAGGGGAGAGAGAGAAAGACTGAGGGGAGAGAGACTGAGGGGAGAGAGACTGAGGGGAGAGAGACTGAGGGGAGAGAGACTGAGGGGAGAGAGACTGAGGGGAGAGAGACTGAGGGGAGAGAGACTGAGGGGAGAGAGACTGAGGGGAGAAAGAGAGGCTGAGGGGAGAGAGACTGAGGGGAGAGAGACTGAGGGGAGAGAGACTGAGGGGAGAGAGACTGAGGGGAGAGAGACTGAGGGGAGAGAGACTGAGGGGAGAGAGACTGAGGGGAGAGAGACTGAGGGGAGAGAGACTGAGGGGAGAAAGAGAGGCTGAGGGGAGAAAGGGAGAGAGACTGAGGGAGAGAGAGAGACTGGGGGGAGAGAGAGACTGGGGGGAGAGAGAGACTGGGGGGAGAGAGAGACTGAGTGGAGAGAGAGAAAGACTGAGGGAAGAGAGAGAAAGACTGAGGGGAGAGAGAGAGAAAGAGAGATTGAGGGGGGATAGAGAATGAGGGGAGATTGATTGGGGAGGGGGAGAGAGATTTGGGGAAAGAGAGAAAGACTGAGGAGAGAGAGAGAGACTGAGGGATAGAGAGAGACTGAGGGGGAGAGAGAGACTGAGGGGGAGAGAGAGAGAGAGACATTATTGTTATCTTATCATTATTATTACTATTATTAGATAGCTATATGTGCATGCCTCATGAAATTTATACTAAATCATCATTTAGCATTATAGAAAATAGTGTTTCCACACTCATCCCACAAAATAGGTCCATTTTATTTCGTTTTTTTTGAACTATATAAATGCGTTCTTTCCACATAAGCTGCTGGAATATCCAGGGTCTCCGCTCCTCAACTTTTGGGATGAAGAGTACAGACCCTGAATTCCTAAAAGCTATAAAAGACATTGATATAATTGTGTTAACAGAAACATGGTGCCAAAAGGACATGCCGACCCACTGTCCTCCAATGTACCATGAAATCATTGTGCCCTCAGTAAAGAACACTAAGACACGCAAGGGCAGAACCTCCGGGGGAATCCTGGTGTGGTATAAAGGAGAACTGAACAAACACATCTCACCGATAAAACAGGGAAAATCACACGTATGGCTAAAATTAGATAAAAATATAGGAATAGCAAAAAACGATGTTTACTTATGTGCGATCTACATACCTCCAATAGAATCGCCATATTTTGAAGAGGAGATATTTGACACTCTCCACATGGAAATCAGCCATTTCCAGGCCCAAGGAAAGGTGCTACTATGTGGGGACCTAAATGCAAGGACCGGATGTGAACCTGACTTCATAGACCCACAGGGCAACAACCATGTGTTTGGCCAGACCCCTCTATATGTCACACCAGCCATCGCAAACCGGAACAACCTCGATTGTGAAATAAATAAAAGCGGTAGGGAGGTAGTGCAACTCTGCCGAGCCTTAGGCCTGTACATAGTTAACGGTAGGTTCAGAGGGGACTCCTTAGGGAGACTCACATATTCCTCAAGTCTTGGGTCTAATGTGGTGGATTATACAATCACTGACCTGGACCCCTGCGATATCAACGCATTCACTGTCAGGCAGCAATCCCCCCTCTCAGACCATAACCAAATAAATGTGTACCTTAAACTTTCTGCCCAAACTACAGACACAAAAAAGGAACCCAGTAAGCTACATAAAATAAACCAGACATACAGATGGGCCCCAGACAGTGGAGATAAATTCATCACAGCACTAAATTCACCTGATCTCACAAGTAAAATTTCAAAATTTAAAGAAAATCTATATGAGATCACCAGAGATGGTGTAAACATGGCCATAGAGGATATAAATATGATCTTCCATGAGGCAGCTGTAAAAGCCGACCTCGTGAAACAGAAGAGGAAGCGTCACAAAAGACAAAATAAAAATAAGAAATGGTTTGACCACGAATGCAAAAATGCCAGAAAAGACCTGAGAAAAATATCAAACCAAAAGCATCGGCAACCAAACAATCCGGACCTACGTATTAGATACAATGAAACCCTCAAAAGATATAAACACACCATTAGGAACAAAACACAAAACTATACCCACAAAATACTCGAAGAAATTGAAAACTCCACCAATCCAAAACAATTCTGGGAAATGTGGAATAACCTGAGTACAACACAATTGCAAGCATTACCAATCCAAGATGGCGACATCTGGAGAACACATCTTGAAAACCTCGACAAAGACATCCCAATAAACGAAACAAACCCAAGTCAACATCAGGTCACAGAAAAACTCCACACATTAGAAGCAACAATTAAAGACAACCAAAACCCTCTAGACTCCCCAATCACATGGAAAGAACTGGCCACAAAAACAAAATCTCTCCACCTAAAGAAAGCCTGTGGCCCAGACAACATCAAAAATGAAATGCTCAAGTTCAGCAATATGGAGATGCAGGGTGCGGTACTCAAATTATTCAACATCATATTACGTTCAGGCTGTTTTCCCGATATCTGGTGCCAAGGACTAATCTCCCCCATATATAAAAGCGGAAACAAATCAGACCCAAATAACTACCGCGGCATCTGTGTCAACAGTTGTCTAGGGAAGTTATTCTGCAGTATTCTAAACAGTAGATTACTTGATTTTCTTAACAAACATAATATCCTCAGAAAAAACCAAATAGGCTTTCTTCCAAAACACCGCACCGCCGACCATATCTATACCCTTCACACCCTCATTGAAAAACATATACACCAAACAAAAAATGGGAAAATATTCGCCTGTTTCATCGACTTCAAGAAAGCCTTTGACTCTATATGGCACGAAGGGCTCTATTATAAACTTCTTCAGTGTGGAATAGGGGGCAAAGTCTATGACCTTATTAAATCAATGTATCTGAAAAACAAATGCGGGGTCAAAATTGGAGACAAACGCACCGATTTCTTCACCCAGAGAAGAGGCGTCCGGCAGGGCTGCAATTTGAGCCCGACCCTGTTCAACATATACATAAATGAATTAGCAGACATGCTGGAGCAAAGCGAGTCACCAGGTCTCCGTCTCCTTGATGGAGAAGTGAAATCCCTGTTCTATGCGGACGACCTGGTTCTGCTGTCCCCCACAGAACAGGGATTACAGCAACAACTAGACCTACTCGACAAATACTGCCAAAATTGGGCTCTAACAGTAAATCTAAAGAAAACCAACATCATGATTTTTCAAAAAAGGCCCAGATGTCAGGAAAACAAATACCAGTTTACCCTCAGTGATACCACTATAGGACACACTATGAGCTACACCTACCTTGGTCTAAATATTACAGCATCAGGGAGCTTCAGCATAGCAGTGAATGCACTAAAAGAAAAAGCCCGAAGAGCCCTATATGCAATAAAAAGAAAATTCTACAACATCCAAATCCCAATCAAAATCTGGCTCAAAATATTTGACAGCATAATCCTGCCCATTGCACTGTACGGTAGTGAAGTATGGGGCCCGCTAAATCACCAAAGCTACACTAAATGGGAAAAACACACAATAGAAGCCCTACATGCAGAATTCTGCTGAAGCATCCTTCGCACCCAAAGAAAAACGCCAACAAATGCATGCAGAGCCGAACTAGGCAGATACCCACTGATAATAAACATCCAAAAACGAGCACTAAACTTCCTAAATCACCTCAAATCTAGCTCCCCAGACACCCTTCATTTCAAAGCCTTTCAGACCCAAGAGCTAAACCCAGAAAAGAGTCCCCTGAGTCAGCTGCTACTGAAACTAAGTACTCAGCCGGACCCTGACCAGCCCCAGACCAACACAGCCGTCCAAACACCAATCCGAGTGAACCAAACCATTAAACAATGCAAAGAAACCTACCTGGAACATTGGAACAAAATAACCGAAAGCCAAAGCAGATTAGAATGTTACCGGGCCCTAAAAAGAGAATATAAACTGGCAGACTACCTCACGACCATCAGAGACACAAAACAGAGACAGACCCTCACCAGGTACAGACTAAGCGACCACCAACTGGAAATTGAAAAAGGCAGATACAAGAAATCCTGGCAGCCTAGAGAGAATAGAATATGCGATCAATGTCTGGCCGGCGAGGTTGAAACAGAAATGCATTTCCTCCTAAAATGCGAAAAATTCAACACATCAAGAAACATATTATTCAACAAGCTAAGCCAAACAACCCCAGATTTCAAGGAACTGGATGACCTGTCAAAATTGAGATTAGTCCTGGGAGAAGGAGACAGACCATACCTTGGGGCCAAATATGTAACAACATGTCACAACCTGAGGACTGTTTAAAAGTAAGACTGTTTAAAATTAATATTGAACGTACCAAATGAAGTAGAAAGACTGTTTAAAATTAATATTGTTTAAAAGTAATATTGTATGTACCCAACAAATGTCAAATGGATTGACACCTACAGAATGTTGGAAAACTGTACCTTTTTGCTATGTAAGCTTTGGCAATATGGTTCTCTGTAAACTTTCATGCCAATAAAGCATTTGAATTGGAATTGGAATTGGACTGAGGGAGAGAGAGAGAGACTGAGGGGGAGAGAGAGAGAGAGAGACTGAGGGGAGAGAGAGAATGAGGGGAGGGAGAGAATGAGGGGAGAGGGAGAGACTGAGGGGGAGAGAGAGAGAGACTGAGGGGAGAGAGAGAATGAGGGGAGAGAGAGAGAGACTGAGGGGGGAGAGAGGGAGACTGAGGGGGAGAGAGAGAGAGAGACTGAGGGGGAGAGAGAGAGAGAGAGAGACCGAGGGGGAGAGAGAGAGAGACTGAGGTGGGAGAGAGAGAGACTGAGGGGGGAGAGAGAGAGACTGAGGGGGAGAGAGAGAGACTGAGAGGAGAGAGAAAGACTGAGAGGAGAGAGAAAGACTGAGAGGAGAGAGAAAGACTGAGGGGAGTGAGAGAGAGAGAGAGAGAGACTGAGGGGAGAGACTGAGAGGAGAGAGAGGGAGAGAGACTGAGGGGAGAGAGAGAGAGACTGAGGGGAGAGAGAGAGACTGAGGGGAGAGAGAGAGACTGAGGGGAGAGAGAGCGACTGAGGGGAGAGAGAGAGAGACTGAGGGGAGAGAGACTGAGGGGAGAGAGAGAGACTGAGGGGAGAGAGAGATTGTGGGGAGAGAGAGATAGACTGAGGGGAGAGAGACAGAGGGGGAAAGAGACTGAGGGGGAGAGAGAGAGAGAATGAGGGGGAGAGAGAGAGAGACTGAGAGGAAAGAGGGAGAGAGACTGAGGGGAGAGAGGGAGAGATTGAGGGGGAGAGAGATTGAGGGGGAGAGAGATTGAGGGGGAGAGAGAATGAGGGGGAGAGAGAATGAGGGGGAGAGAGAATGAGGGGGAGAGAGAATGAGGGGAGAGAGAGAGACTGGGGGCGAGAGAGAGGCTGAGGGGCGAGGGAGCGGCTGAGGGGCGAGGGAGCGGCTGAGGGGCGAGGGAGCGGCTGAGGGGCGAGGGAGCGGCTGAGGGGCGAGGGAGCGGCTGAGGGGCGAGGGAGCGGCTGAGGGGCGAGGGAGCGGCTGAGGGGCGAGGGAGCGGCTGAGGGGCGAGGGAGCGGCTGAGGGGCGAGGGAGCGGCTGAGGGGCGAGGGAGCGGCTGAGGGGCGAGGGAGCGGCTGAGGGGCGAGGGAGCGGCTGAGGGGCGAGGGAGCGGCTGAGGGGCGAGGGAGCGGCTGAGGGGCGAGGGAGCGGCTGAGGGGCGAGGGAGCGACTGAGGGGCGAGGGAGCGACTGAGGGGCGAGGGAGAGACTGAGGGGGAGGAGAGAGACTGAGGGGGGGGAGAGAGACTGAGGGGGGAGAGAGACTGAGGGGGGAGAGAGACTGAGGGGGGAGAGAGACTGAGGGGGGAGAGAGACTGAGTGGAGAGAGAGAGAGACTGAGGGGAGAGAGAGACTGAGGGGCGAGAGAGAGACTGAGGGGAGAGAGACTGAGGGGAGAGAGACTGAGGGGAGAGAGACTGAGGGGAGAGAGACTGAGGGGAGAGAGACTGAGGGGAGAGAGAGAGACTGAGGGGAGAGAGAATGAGGGGAGAGAGAGAGAGAATGAGAGGGGGATAGAGAGACTGAGGGGGAGAGAGAGAGACTGAGGGGAGAGAGAGAGACTGAGGGGAGAGAGAGAGACTGAGGGGAGAGAGAGAGACTGAGGGGGAGAGAGAGAGACTGAGGGGGAGAGAGAGAGACTGAGGGGGAGAGAGAGAGACTGAGGGGGAGAGAGAGAGACTGAGGGGGAGAGAGAGAGACTGAGGGGGAGAGAGAGAGACTGAGGGGGAGAGAGAGAGACTGAGGGGGAGAGAGAGAGACTGAGGGGGAGAGAGAGAGACTGAGGGGGAGGGAGAGAGACTGAGGGGGAGAGAGAGAGACTGAGGGGGAGAGAGAGAGACTGAGGGGGAGAGAGAGAGACTGAGGGGGAGAGAGAGAGACTGAGGGGGAGAGAGAGAGACTGAGGGGGAGAGAGAGAGACTGAGGGGGAGAGAGAGAGACTGAGGGGGAGAGAGAGAGACTGAGGGGGAGTGAGAAACTGAGGGGAGAGAGAGAGAATGAGGGGAGAGAGAATGAGGGGAGAGAGAGAGAGACTGACGGGAGAGAGACAATGAGGGGAGAGAGAGAATGAGGGGAGAGAGAGAGAATGAGGGGAGAGAGAGAGAATGAGGGGGAGAGAGAGACTGAGCAGAGAGAGAGAGACTGAGGAGAGAGAGACTTGGGGGAGAGAGAGAATGAGGGGGAGAGACTGAGACTGAGGGGCGAGAGAGATTGAGGGGAGAGAGAGAGACAGGGGAGAGAGAGAGACTGAGGGGAGAGAGAGAGAGACTGAGGGGAGAGAGAGAGAGACTGAGGGGAGAGAGAGAGAGACTGAGGGGAGAGAGAGAGAGACTGAGGGGAGAGAGAGAGAGACTGAGGGGAGAGAGAGAGAGACTGAGGGGAGAGAGAGAGAGACTGAGGGGAGAGAGAGAAACTGGGGAGAGAGAGAGACTGAGGGGAGAGAGAGAGAGACTGGGGAGAGAGAGACTGAGGGGAGAGAGAGACTGAGGGAAGAGAGAGACTGAGGGAAGAGAGAGAGACTGAGGGGGAGAGAGAGAGACTGAGGGGGAGAGAGAGAGACTGAGGGGGAGAGAGAGAGACTGAGGGGGAGAGAGAGAGACTGAGGGGGAGAGAGAGAGACTGAGGGGAGGGAGAGAGACTGAGGGGGAGAGAGAGAGACTGAGGGGGAGAGAGAGAGACTGAGGGGGAGAGAGAGAGACTGAGGGGGAGAGAGAGAGACTGAGGGGGAGAGAGAGAGACTGAGGGGGAGAGAGAGAGACTGAGGGGGAGAGAGAGAGACTGAGGGGGAGAGAGAGAGACTGAGGGGGAGAGAGAGAGACTGAGGGGGAGAGAGAGAGACTGAGGGGGAGAGAGAGAGACTGAGGGGGAGAGAGAGAGACTGAGGGGGAGTGAGAAACTGAGGGGAGAGAGAGAGAATGAGGGGAGAGAGAATGAGGGGAGAGAGAGAGAGACTGACGGGAGAGAGACAATGAGGGGAGAGAGAGAGAATGAGGGGAGAGAGAGAGAATGAGGGGAGAGAGAGAGAATGAGGGGGAGAGAGAGACTGAGCAGAGAGAGAGAGACTGAGGAGAGAGAGACTTGGGGGAGAGAGAGAATGAGGGGGAGAGACTGAGACTGAGGGGCGAGATTGAGGGGAGAGAGAGAGACAGGGGAGAGAGAGAGACTGAGGGGAGAGAGAGAGAGACTGAGGGGAGAGAGAGAGAGACTGAGGGGAGAGAGAGAGAGACTGAGGGGAGAGAGAGAGAGACTGAGGGGAGAGAGAGAGAGACTGAGGGGAGAGAGAGAGAGACTGAGGGGGGAGAGAGAGAAACTGGGGAGAGAGAGAGACTGAGGGGAGAGAGAGAGAGACTGGGGAGAGAGAGACTGAGGGGAGAGAGAGACTGAGGGAAGAGAGAGACTGAGGGAAGAGAGAGACTGAGGGAAGAGAGAGAGACTGAGGGGGAGAGAGACTGAGGGGGAGAGAGAGAGACTGAGGGGGAGAGAGAGAGACTGAGGGGGAGAGAGAGAGACTGAGGGGGAGAGAGAGAGACTGAGGGGGAGAGAGAGAGACTGAGGGGGAGAGAGAGAGACTGAGGGGGAGAGAGAGAGACTGAGGGGGAGAGAGAGAGACTGAGGGGGAGAGAGAGAGACTGAGGGGGAGAGAGAGAGACTGAGGGGGAGAGAGAGAGACTGAGGGGGAGAGAGAGAGACTGAGGGGGAGAGAGAGACTGAGGGGGAGAGAGAGACTGAGGGGGAGAGAGAGAGACTGAGGGGGAGAGAGAGAGACTGAGGGGGAGAGAGAGAGACTGAGGGGGAGAGAGAGAGACTGAGGGGGAGAGAGAGAGACTGAGGGGGAGAGAGAGAGACTGAGGGGGAGAGAGAGAGAGACTGAGGGGGAGAGAGAGAGAGAGACTGAGGGGGAGAGAGAGAGAGACTGAGGGGGAGAGAGAGAGAGACTGAGGGGGAGAGAGAGAGAGACTGAGGGGGAGAGAGAGAGAGACTGAGGGGGCGAGAGAGAGAGACTGAGGGGGCGAGAGAGAGAGACTGAGGGGGAGTGAGAAACTGAGGGGAGAGAGAGAGAATGAGGGGAGAGAGAGAGAGAATGAGGGGAGAGAGAGAGAATGAGGGGAGAGAGAGAATGAGGGGAGAGAGAGAGAGACTGAGGGGTGAGGGGGAGACTGAGGGGAGAGAGAATGAGGGGGACCGAGTGAGACCAAGGGGGAGAGAGAGACAGAGGGGAGAGAGAAAGACTTGGGGCAGCGGAGAGAGACTGAACAGAGAGAGAGAGACTGAGGGGAGAGAGAGAATGAGGGTGTAATGATCAGTAACATGTCATTCTAGAATGGTACACTAGGTGGAGCTGTATGTTTAGTAGTGGGCTACCCACAAGGCAGTAGTCAAGATGGATGCCTGTACACTAGTCCACATGGCTGAATAAATGACTAGCTCAAGCTAGCTGTTCATAATGAAAACGTCTGTTTATTTATGAACATAACATTGTACCAGGATTGGTAATATCTGCTGAATATTGTGAAATGCGACATGGAGAATTTGAAGCCAACGGAGGGTTTGAAACTCACGGGGAATGTCGACTGCAATTGGCGGACTTTCAAACAGCAATTAGAACTCTACATTGCTGCCATCGGGTTCGGTACGATGCCAGACACAAGGAAATTAGCGTTACTGCTCACGGTTGCAGGCCCGCAAGTGATAGAGGTATTTAATACATTTGTATTTGATCAAGAGGAGGACAGAGAAAAAATGGATGATGTGCTAAAGAAGTTTGATACACATTGTTCTCCAAAAAAGAATGAGGCCTATGAGAGGTACGTGTTCCGTTCACGGACAGAGCAGCAAAATGAGACTTTTGATAGCTTTGTGACCGATCTGAAACTGAAAGCACAGACATGTAATTTCTCTGAACTGAAATCATCCATGATTCATGACCAGATTGTGTTTGGTATTCATGATAAAAAGGTCAGGGAACGTTTGTTGAGAGAAACCGAACTAACATTGGAGGATGCTGTGAAAATATGCCATGCCAGTGAGCTAGCTCAACAGCACGCAAAGACTTTCAGTGAAATTAATAATAATGCGACTGTAATGAGTGACTGTGCTGCTGTCGATGCTGTGTCCTACAAGGGGAAGAAACGTGGGCAGAACAGAAATGCAAAGCAATCGGAGGATGGAATTTTTAAATTGTAAACGCTGTGGTTACCAGCTCCAGTCAAGACAATGCCCAGCGTTTGGGAAAATGTGCACAAAATGTAATGGAAAGAATCACTTTGCCAAACAATGCTTTTCAAAAGTAAAAACAAAGAAAGGGCAACAAGTCAATGTGATTGAGGACACTGATTTAAGTGAGACATTTTTTGTAGGAATGGTGTCATGTGACAATATAGAAAAGGATACAGAAAATGTGCAGCCCTCAGGAATGGACAATGCTGAACATAAAGTTAATGCAGTAAAAGAGGACAAATGGATGATGCCACTGCAGGTAAATGGAGCATTAGTTACATTGAAACTAGACACTGGGGCAAAAGCAAACTTAATCAGTATGAGTGACATAAAAAATATGAAAGAAAGCCCAAAATACAGAAAAAGTCAGTACTACTTGTGGTAAACCACTTTTATCGTTCACTATCGTTACACTATAGTTATCACTGTTGTATTGTTCTCACTGTTCTCACTATTGTATCACTATACGAGGTCGCCTCTTGTCGCGCTGTTATACCTGGGCTGACCACCTCCGACTCCGCCCATGGCTCCACCTACCTGCCCAGGTATAAAGGTAGTCGACTGGCTGGTATTCCTCCTTGTTGGACCCGATCACCCACGAGGGTGGGCTCTGTTATTTAGTCAATAAAAACCTTTAGTTACGTTCCTAACTCGTCACTTTTTATTGGATGAATTGATAGGTATATCAATTTTATTGACTAAATTTTAAAGATGTCTACTACTGGCCAGCCAGAAGCCCTCCCAGAAGCACAGCCACAGCAGCTTTCAGACACC
Organism: Somniosus microcephalus; assembly: GCF_052327205.1. Lineage (NCBI taxonomy): Eukaryota > Metazoa > Chordata > Chondrichthyes > Squaliformes > Somniosidae > Somniosus > Somniosus microcephalus. Next base: position 314,494,522 of record NC_140987.1, read on the forward strand.
GGGCTACACCAGCCACACCAGCCGGCTTGGCTGCAAGCCCTCAAACCACCGTACCTGGATCTAAACCCACAGGCAGCAAACTCAGCCCTCAACTTCAAACACTGGCTGGACTGCTTCGAATCCTACCTGGAAGAATCCGGCGTCCCTCAGAGATCCAAACTAAGAGTTCTGAACGCCCAAGCGAGCCTGAGAGTATACGCACTCATCCAGGACACGACTACATACGAGGCCGCTATCAACCTACTGAAACAGCAGTACCGGAGCCCGGTAAATTACATGTACACCAGGCACCTCCTAAGATCCCGCCCGCAACAGCCAGGAGAGTCTGTAGCTGAATTTTTACGGGCGCTAAGAGCACTCGGCAGGAACTGTGACTTTAAAGCGGTGACGGCTGTTGAAAATACGGAAGATAATATCCGCGATGCCTTTGTGAAAGGCCTACGGTCCGACTACTCACGGCAAAGACTGCTTGAAGCTAAAGACCTCGACCTGGACAAAGCTGAAGCCCTCGCTCTCTCCCTAGAGGTGGCCCATCAGGACCAGGAGGCGTTTTCCAGGTACTGCTGGCGACCCTGGGACTCGGGCCCGACCCCTACCGCAATACCCTTCGCAGCGCCGCCCCCGGGACCTACCTCAGCGTCGGCGTCCCGGACCCGACCGGGACCGCCACCCCCGGTACCGGCTCCGACATCGGGCACCCGCGATCGGGCCGCCGGCTGCTTCTTTTGCGGCCAGGAGAAGCACCCGAGGTCGCGCTGCCCAGCCAGGAACTCTACCTGCTCAACCTGCAGGAAGAAAGGCCACTTCTCTAAGGCCTGCAGGAGCGGATCTTCAGAGGCCAGCAGTGCCTCATGCGAACTGTGGGGGCGGCCATCTTCTTTCAAGGCAACTGAGGCCAGCATCCCCACACGTGAGTCATGGGGGTGGCCATCTTTGATCAAGGCAACCGACCCCAATAGTGCCTCATGTGAGTTATGGGGGCAGCCATCTTCTCCGCCATTTTGTCCTACCTCGTGGGAGACGCCATTTTACCCACCACGCCCGACTGCCACCGGGCCCCCGGACCCGACGACCGCCTCGCCCGCAGACGACAACGACTCGCTTACCTACACACTAGCCTCCGTCACTCTGGATCAAGCCCGCCCACACCACCTGTCCAAGTCGATGATGGACATCAAAGTAAACGGCCACGCCACGACCTGCCTGTTCGACAGCGGAAGCACGGAGAGCTTCATCCACCCAGACATGGTGAGCCACTACTCCCTCCCTGTCCTGCCAATGCGCAACCGAATCTCGATGGCATCGAGGTACCACGCCACGGACATTAGCGGCTACTGTGTTGTGACCTTGTCGGTTAAGGGTACGGAGTATAAAAATTTTAAACTCCTCGTCCTCCCCCAGCTCTGCGCTGCCGTCCTACTAGGGCTGGACTTCCAATCCCACCTCCAAAGTGTAACCCGAGCATACGGTGGACCCCTCCCCCCCTCACAGTCGACAACCAGCGAATGTTAAACTGCCCACCGCGTAACACCTGCAGCCTATCCACCCTCAAGGTGCCGCCACCTTCCCTGTTCGCCAACCTCACCCCCGACTGCAAACCCGTCGCTACCAAGAGCAGGCGGTACAGCGCTGGGGACAGAGCCTTCATTAGCTCTGAGGTGCGGCGCCTCCTGAAAGAGGGCATTATCGAGGGGAGCAACAGCCCCTGGCGTGCCCAGGTCGTGGTCGTTAAGACCGGCGATAAAAGTCGCCTGGTCATCGACTACAGCCAGACCATAAACAGATACACCCAGCTGGACGCATACCCCCTTCCCCGCATATCTGACATGGTCAATCAGATTGCACAATACCGCGTATTCTCGACCATCGACCTTAAGTCGGCCTACCACCAACTCCCTATCCACCCCGAGGACCGCCAGTACACCGCCTTCGAGGCGAATGGGCGCCTATACCACTTCCTTAGGGTCCCCTTCGGTGTCACCAACGGGGTCTCGGTCTTCCAAAGGGAGATGGACCGGATGGTTGACCAGAACGGACTGCAGGCCACATTCCCCTATCTAGATAACGTCACCATCTGCGGCCGCGACCGGCAGGACCATGACGTGAATCTGGAGAAATTCCTCCGTACGGCCCAACGGCTGAACCTCACCTACAATAAGGAGAAATGTGTGTTTAACACCTCGCGCCTTGCCATCCTTGGCTGTGTAGTAGAGAACGGACTCATCGGCCCCGACCCCGAAAGAATGCGCCCCCTCATGGAGCTACCCCTCCCCCACTGCCCTAAGGCACTTAAGAGAACCCTGGGGCTCTTCGCCTACTATGCCCAATGCGTGCCCAATTATGCGGACAAAGCCAGACCCCTCATGAAGTCCACATCCTTCCCCCTCACGGAGGAAGCGTGCGCGGCCTTCTCCCTCATCAAGGGAGACATAGCCAAGGCCACAATGCATGCAGTGGATGAGTCCATCCCCTTCCAAGTGGAGAGCGATGCATCCGACTTCGCCCTAGCCACTACCCTTAACCAGGAGGGGAGGCCGGTGGCCTTCTTCTCAAGGACCCTACAGAGCCCCGAGATCCGACACTCGTCGGTCGAGAAGGAAGCCCAGGCAATTGTGGAGGCGGTACGGTGCTGGAGGCATTACCTGGCAGGCAAACGATTTACCCTCCTCACCGACCAACGTTCGGTTGCTTTCATGTTTAATAACAAGCTGAGGGGCAAAATCAAGAATGACAAGATCTTGAGGTGGAGAATCGAGCTACCCACCTACGATTATGATATCTTGTACCGGCCAGGTAAGCTGAACGAACCCCCTGATGCTCTTTCACGAATTACATGCGCCAGCGCGCATATTGATAGACTTCAGACCCTCCACAACGACCTCTGCCACCCCGGGGTCACCAGACTTTACCATTTCATTAAGGCCCGCAACCTGACCTACTCCATCGAGGAGGTCAGGACCATGACCAGGAACAGCCAGACCTGCGCCGAGTGCAAACCGCACTTCTATAGGCCGGACAGAGCAAGCCTGATCAAGGCCACCCGCCCCTTCGAGCGCCTGAGCATTGACTTTAAGGGGCCTCTACCGTCATCTGACTGCAATGTGTACTTCCTCAACATCGTTGATGAGTACTCCCGTTTCCCTTTTGCCTTCCCCTGCCCCAGACATGACCAGTACCACGGTCATCAAGTGGCCTGAACGACCTCTTCGCCTTGTTCGGGTTCCTGAACTATATACATAGTGGACCGGGGGCTCCTCCTTCATGAGCGAGGAACTCCGTCAGTTCCTACTAGCGAGAGGTATTGCAGCAAGTAGGACCACCAGCTACAACCCCCGAGGGAACGGCCAGGTGGAAAGAGAGAACGCGACGGTATGGAAGGCCGTCCTCTTAGCCTTAAAGTCTAAGGGCCTCCCAACCTCCCGCTGGCAGGAAGTCCTCCCGACAGCGCTGCACTCCATCCGGTCCACTACTTTGCACTGCCGTTAACGCCACCCCTGTGGTAAACCACTGTTTGTATTCCTGTTTGTCCTGTTTGTATTCCACTGTGTACATGCCTGGACATGCCTCGGCTGACTCCTCCCACAGGTCCTAGTATAAAGGTGACTGCTCCCCAGCCCTTAGTATCATGGACCGGTCGACCACGCGAGGCAGACCTCCATTCTGTTGTTAATAAAAGCCTTTAGTTACTCTTCTAACTCTCAGTCTTTTTATGAGTAATTGATAGCACATCAACCCCCCATGAACGAATGTTTGTCTTCCCCAGGAAGTCGACTACGGGAACCACTCTACCAACCTGGCTGACCTCTCCGGGGCCCGTCTTGCTGCGAAAGCATGTGAGGGCCCATAAAACGGACCCCCTGGTCGAGAGGGTGAACCTCCTGCACGCCAACCCCCAGTACGCCTACGTGGCTTACCCAGACGGGCGGGAGGACACTGTCTCCTTACGAGACCTCGCACCCTCGGGCACTCCGGAGACACCACCTTTACCCCCCCCCCACCACCCCCCCAATTCCAGCCCAGGTAGACGGCATGCCGGAACCCCACGAGCCTTCGCCGACCACGCAGACACCAGCATTAACACCGGATAATGCAGCACCGCCGCTGCGACGATCGGAGAGGCTTACGAGGCCTCCGGACAGACTGACATACCAGAACTGGTAGTACACTTCCACCCCGCCGGACTCAAATCTAAACAAGGGGTGAATGTGGTAAACCACTTTTATCGTTCACTATCGTTACACTATAGTTATCACTGTTGTATTGTTATCACTGTTCTCACTGTTGTATCACTATACGAGGTCGCCTCTTGTCGCGCTGTTATACCTGGGCTGACCACCTCCGACTCCGCCCATGGCTCCACCTACCTGCCCAGGTATAAAGGTAGTCGACTGGCTGGTATTCCTCCTTGTTGGACCCGATCACCCACGAGGGTGGGCTCTGTTATTTAGTCAATAAAAACCTTTAGTTATGTTCCTAACTCGTCGCTTTTTATTGGACGAATTGATAGGTATATCACTACTGAAGAACTATAATGGACAGAAAATAGATAGCTTAGGTGTATGCAGACTTAAAGTGACAGTCAAAGACAAAGTGCATCATCTCATGTTTTCTGTTGTGGCTGAAGGACTTGATTCACTACTAGGTGACAAAGCTTCTGAGGACTTAGAACTGGTCAAGAGAGTCTACCGTATAAACTGTGCCATAAGCAGACCAGATGACTCAGTGGATTCTGTAGTGAGTAATTTCCAGGATGTGTTCAAAGGATTTGGAGTTCTACCATTCACTTACAAGATCCAGCTAAAGGAGGATGCTCAGCCAGTGGTACATGCTCCATGGAGAGTTCCAGCACCCCTGCGTGACTGGCTCAAGTAAGAACTGGACAGAATGACCACGCTAGGAGTCATCAGGAAAGTCGAAGAGCCAACAGACTGGGTTAACTCCATGGTATGTGTAAAGAAAAAGAACAATGATCTCAGAGTATGCATGGATCCAAAGGACTTAAATGCAAACATAAAACGTGAACACTACCAGATTCCAAGCGAGAAGAAATCACCAGTGAAATATCAGGTGCCAGATACTTCACAAAGCTCGATGCCTCACAAGGATTTTGGCAACTAAAACTGGATGAAGAGAGCACCAAATACTGTACCTTCAACACACCATTTGGCAGGTATTGTTTCCTCAGAATGCCTTTCGGGATAATATCTGCATCTGAAATGTTTCATAGAGCGATGGAACACATAATTGAAGGTCTGGAAGGAGTTCGGGTCTATGTTGATGACATCATCATCTGGGGCTCCACACTGAAAGAACACAATGAGAGACTGACTAAAGTACGACAGAGCATACGCCGGAATGGACTGAAGCTCAACAAAGCCAAATGTCAGTTTGGCATCCAGGAAGTCACTTTCCTAGGAGATAATCTATCTGGTAAGGGAATAGAGCCAGATATGGTAAAGTAAACGCCATACTCAACATGCCCCGACCCAATGACAAAAAAGGAGTGCTACGCATCATGGGGATGATAAACTTCATTGGAAAGTTCATTCCTAACTTGTCAGCCAAGACAGCCTGTCTGCGAGACCTGCTACATAAAACAAATGAGTTCGCATGGACAGAAAGACATGAACAAGAGTGGATAAACCTCAAAACAGTGCTGACAACCACACCTGTACTCACCTTCTTTGACCCAACAAAGAGAATCAAAGTGTCAACGGATGCATCAAAAGATGGCCTAGGCGCGGTCTTGCTACAAGCAGAGGGTGAAGATTGGAAGCCTGTTGCCTATACCTCCAGGTCTATGACTGATACTGAGTGTCGATACGCCCAGATTGAAAAGGAATGTCTAGGCTTGGTAGTTGGACTAGAAAAGTTCCATGGCTACATATATGGACTTCCCACCTTCACAGTTGAGACAGACCACAGCCCACTGGTTGCCATCATTAAAAAAAATCTGAATGAGATGTCTCCAAGGATTCAACGACTCATTATGAAGCTGCAAAGATATGACTTTGAACTGATCTACACACCAGGCAAACACATAGTGTTAGCAGATGCACTATCCCGAGCACCCACAATGAGTCATGTGAGCTCTACTGAGGAAGACGTGGATGTTCATGTGAGTATGGTCACTGCTGCGCTGCCCGTGTCAGACACAAAATCAAAGCAAATAGCAGAAGAAACAGTAAAAGATACAGTGTTACAAACAGTAATAGAGAACATTCATCATGGTTGGCCAAAAGGTTCCTGTCCAAAGTACTATCACATCAGGTCAGAGTTGAGTGTCGCAAGTGGACTATTACTAAAACAGAACAGAATAGTCATTCCACAGGCTCTACATCGAGACATGCTCAAAAGGATTCATGAGGGACACCTCGGAATTGAAAAATGCAAAAGGAGAGCAAGAGACACTGTTTATTGGCCTGGCATAAGTAAGGACATTGAGAACATGATAGGCAAATGTGAGACATGTCAGAAACACCAAAACAAACAAGCAAAGGAACCAATGATAGTAGCTGACTTACCAACAGCACCATGGCAAAAGGTTGGTATGGACCTTTTTCATTTGAATGGTAAAGACTATCTATTAGTGATTGACTACTATTCTAACTATCCTGAGATGGCGCTGCTCTCAAGCACATCAGCAAGCAGTGTCATAATGCATGTTAAATCCATTTTCGCCAGACATGGAATTCCCAGGATTGCCGTTAGCGACAATGGTCCGTGCTTCAACTGTAAGGAGTGGCAACAGTTTGCAGCACATTATGACTTTCAATACATCACATCCAGTCCTCTGTATGCTCAGTTGAATGGTAAGGCAGAGAAAGGTGTTCAAGTTCTCAAACAGCTACTGAAGAAAGCAACAGAAAGCAAGTCTGATCCTTATCTCACCCTGCTGAGCTACCGAGCCTCCCCTTTAGACTCTGGTTCTTCACCCGCTGAACTCCTAATGGCTCGCAAGTTGCGCACCACGCTACCCTGCTGTGCAAAAGAAAAGCAGAGTAAGGAACTGAGACAGAGACTTCAACTGTTAAAGCTGAAACAGAAATCAAACTATGACAAGTCATCCAAAACTCTGAAACCATTGACAAGGGATGATGTTGTCAGGATTGAGGATCCAGATGCATGGAACAGGAAAGCTACAGTTCTTGAGGAAGTAGGACCAAGGTCATACACTGTTAGAACTGAGGAAGGACAGATTCTCAGGAGGAACCGCCGTTCCCTCCTGAGCAAATCGGTGACAATGCCGCAACTGAATCTTGTCACTCACCACCAGAACAATCTAACACAAACACATATACAGGCTCTCATGAAAACACATCAGACTTACCTGTGCTGAGAAGATCCACACGTGAAGTAAAAAAGCCTGATAGACTTAATCTTTGAGTACAAAGAAAACTATAATAAAAGAATGAAAAGCTTAGAGTTCATAAAGTAAAGCTTTGAAAATGTGTTGACTGTTGTGAAGATGTTTATGTCGTTATGATTGATTGATATTGATTGATATTGATTTTGTTTAACCTCCAAGGAAGGGGGATGTAATGATCAGTAACATGTCATTCTAGAATGGTACATTAGGTGGAGCTGTATGTTTAGTAGTGGGCTACCCACAAGGCAGTAGTCAAGATGGATGCCTGTACACTAGTCCACATGGCTGAATAAATGACTAGCTTAAGCTAACTGTTCATAATGAAAACATCTATTTATTTATGAACATAACAGAGGGGAGAGAGAGAATGAGGGGAGAGAGAGAATGAGGGGGAGAGAGAGACTGAGGGGGAGAGAGACTGAGGGGGAGAGAGACTGAGGGGAGAGAGACTGAGGGGGAGAGAGACTGAGGGGGAGAGAGACTGAGGGGGAGAGAGACTGAGGGGGAGAGAGACTGAGGGGGAGAGAGACTGAGGGGGAGAGAGACTGAGGGGGAGAGAGACTGAGGGGGAGAGAGACTGAGGGGGAGAGAGACTGAGGGGGAGAGAGACTGAGGGGGAGAGAGACTGAGGGGGAGAGAGACTGAGGGGGAGAGAGACTGAGGGGGAGAGAGACTGAGGGGGAGAGAGACTGAGGGGGAGAGAGACTGAGGGGGAGAGAGACTGAGGGGGAGAGAGACTGAGGGGGAGAGAGACTGAGGGGGAGAGAGACTGAGGGGGAGAGAGACTGAGGGGGAGAGAGACTGAGGGGGAGAGAGAGAGACTGAGCAGAGGGAGAGAGAGGCTGAGCAGAGGGAGAGAGACTGAGGAGAGAGAGATTGGGGAGGGGGAGAGAGAGACTTGGGGGAGAGAGAGAGAGACTCAGCAGAGAAAGAGAGATTAAGCAGAGAGAGACTGAGGGGGGAGAGAGAGACTGAGGGGGAGAGAGAGAGACGGGGGAGAGAGAGACTGGGGAGAGAGAGAGAGAGACTGAGAGGGATAGAGAGAGACTGGGGGAGAGAGGGACTGAGAAGAGAGAGAGAGACTGAGCAGAGAGACTGAGGGGAGAGAGAGAGAGAGACTGAGGGGAGAGAGAGAGAGAGACTGAGGGGAGAGAGAGGGAGAGACTGAGGGGACAGAGAGAGAGAGAGACTGAGGGGAGAGAGAGAGAGAGAGACTGAGGGGAGAGAGAGAGAGAGACTGAGGGGAGAGAGAGAGAGAGACTGGCGGGAGAGAGAGAGAGAGACTGGCGGGAGAGAGAGAGAGAGAGACTGCGGGAGAGAGAGAGAGAGACTGCGGGAGAGAGAGAGAGAGAGACTGCGGGAGAGAGAGAGAGAGACTGCGGGAGAGAGAGAGAGAGACTGCGGGAGAGAGAGAGAGAGAGAGACTGCGGGAGAGAGAGAGAGAGACTGCGGGAGAGAGAGAGAGCAAAATTGGAGACAAACGCACCGATTTCTTCACCCAGAGAAGAGGCGTCCGGCAGGGCTGCAATTTGAGCCCGACCCTGTTCAACATATACATAAATGAATTAGCAGACATGCTGGAGCAAAGCGAGTCACCAGGTCTCCGTCTCCTTGATGGAGAAGTGAAATCCCTGTTCTATGCGGACGACCTGGTTCTGCTGTCCCCCACAGAACAGGGATTACAGCAACAACTAGACCTACTCGACAAATACTGCCAAAATTGGGCTCTAACAGTAAATCTAAAGAAAACCAACATCATGATTTTTCAAAAAAGGCCCAGATGTCAGGAAAACAAATACCAGTTTACCCTCAGTGATACCACTATAGGACACACTATGAGCTACACCTACCTTGGTCTAACTATTACAGCATCAGGGAGCTTCAGCATAGCAGTGAATGCACTAAAAGAAAAAGCTCGAAGAGCCCTATATGCAATAAAAAGAAAATTCTACAACATCCAAATCCCAATCAAAATCTGGCTCAAAATTTTTGACAGCATAATCCTGCCCATTGCACTGTACGGTAGTGAAGTATGGGGCCCGCTAAATCACCAAAGCTACACTAAATGGGAAAAACACACAATAGAAGCCCTACATGCAGAATTCTGCCGAAGCATCCTTCGCACCCAAAGAAAAACGCCAACAAATGCATGCAGAGCCGAACTAGGCAGATACCCACTGATAATAAACATCCAAAAACGAGCACTAAACTTCCTAAATCACCTCAAATCTAGCTCCCCAGACACCCTTCATTTCAAAGCCTTTCAGACCCAAGAGCTAAACCCAGAAAAGAGTCCCCGGAGTCAGCTGCTACGGAAACTAAGTACTCAGCCGGACCCTGACCAGCCCCAGACCAACACAGCCGTCCAAACACCAATCCGAGTGAACCAAATCATTAAACAATGCAAAGAAACCTACCTGGAACATTGGAACAAAATAACCGAAAGCCAAAGCAGATTAGAATGTTACCGGGCCCTAAAAAGAGAATATAAACTGGCAGACTACCTCACGACCATCAGAGACACAAAACAGAGACAGACCCTCACCAGGTACAGACTAAGCGACCACCAACTGGAAATTGAAAAAGGCAGATACAAGAAATCCTGGCAGCCTAGAGAGAATAGAATATGCGATCAATGTCTGGCCGGCGAGGTTGAAACAGAAATGCATTTCCTCCTAAAATGCGAAAAATTCAACACATCAAGAAACATATTATTCAACAAGCTAAGCCAAACAACCCCAGATTTCAAGGAATTGGATGACCTGTCAAAATTGAGATTAGTCCTGGGAGAAGGAGACAGACCATACCTTGGGGCCAAATATGTAACAACATGTCACAACCTGAGGACTGTTTAAAATTAAGACTGTTTAAAATTAATATTGAACGTACCAAATGAAGTAGAAAGACTGTTTAAAATTAATATTGTTTAAAAGTAATATTGTATGTACCCAACAAATGTCAAATCGATTGACACCTACAGAATGTTGGAAAACTGTACCTTTTTGCTATGTAAGCTTTGGCAATATGGTTCTCTGTAAACTTTCATGCCAATAAAGCATTTGAATTTGAAATTTGAATTTGACTGCGGGAGAGAGAGAGAGAGAGACTGCGGGAGAGAGAGAGAGAGAGAGACTGCGGGAGAGAGAGAGAGAGAGAGACTGCGGGAGAGAGAGAGAGAGAGACTGCGGGAGAGAGAGAGAGAGAGAGACTGCGGGAGAGAGAGAGAGACTGCGGGAGAGAGAGAGAGAGAGAGACTGCATGCATGCAGAGCCGAACTAGGCAGATACCCACTGATAATAAACATCCAAAAACGAGCACTAAACTTCCTAAATCACCTCAAATCTAGCTCCCCAGACACCCTTCATTTCAAAGCCTTTCAGACCCAAGAGCTAAACCCAGAAAAGAGTCCCCTGAGTCAGCTGCTACGGAAACTAAGTACTCAGCCGGACCCTGACCAGCCCCAGACCAACACAGCCGTCCAAACACCAATCCGAGTGAACCAAATCATTAAAAAATGCAAAGAAACCTACCTGGAACATTGGAACAAAATAACCGAAAGCCAAAGCAGATTAGAATGTTACCGGGCCCTAAAAAGAGAATATAAACTGGCAGACTACCTCACGACCATCAGAGACACAAAACAGAGACAGACCCTCACCAGGTACAGACTAAGCGACCACCAACTGGAAATTGAAAAAGGCAGATACAAGAAATCCTGGCAGCCTAGAGAGAATAGAATATGCGATCAATGTCTGGCTGGCGAGGTTGAAACAGAAATGCATTTCCTCCTAAAATGCGAAAAATTCAACACATCAAGAAACATATTATTCAACAAGCTAAGCCAAACAACCCCAGATTTCAAGGAATTGGATGATCTGTCAAAATTGAGATTAGTCCTAGGAGAAGGAGACAGACCATACCTTGGGGCCAAATATGTAACAACATGTCACAACCTGAGGACTGTTTAAAATTAAGACTGTTTAAAATTAATATTGAACGTACCAAATGAAGTACAAAGACTGTTTAAAATTAATATTGTTTAAAAGTAATATTGTATGTACCCAACAAATGTCAAATCGATTGACACCTACAGAATGTTGGAAAACTGTACCTTTTTGCTATGTAAGCTTTGGCAATATGGTTCTCTGTAAACTTTCATGCCAATAAAGCATTTTAATTGGAATTGGAATTGGAATTGGAATTGGACTGCGGGAGAGAGAGAGAGACTGACTGCGGGAGAGAGAGAGAGAGAGACTGCGGGAGAGAGAGAGAGCGAGACTGCGGGAGAGAGAGAGAGAGAGAGAGACTGCGGGAGAGAGAGAGAGAGAGACTGCGGGAGAGAGAGAGAGAGACTGCGGGAGAGAGAGAGAGAGAGACTGCGGGAGAGAGAGAGAGAGAGAGACTGCGGGAGAGAGAGAGAGAGAGACTGCGGGAGAGAGAGAGAGAGAGAGACTGCGGGAGAGAGAGAGAGAGAGAGACTGCGGGAGAGAGAGAGAGAGAGACTGCGGGAGAGAGAGAGAGAGAGAGACTGCGGGAGAGAGAGAGAGAGAGACTGCGGGAGAGAGAGAGAGAGACTGCGGGAGAGAGAGAGAGAGAGACTGCGGGAGAGAGAGAGAGAGAGAGAGAGAGACTGCGGGAGAGAGAGAGAGAGAGACTGCGGGAGAGAGAGAGAGACTGCGGGAGAGAGAGAGAGACTGCGGGAGAGAGAGAGAGAGAGAGACTGCGGGAGAGAGAGAGAGAGAGAGACTGCGGGAGAGAGAGAGAGAGAGAGACTGCGGGAGAGAGAGAGAGAGAGAATTAGCAGACATGCTGGAGCAAAGCGAGTCACCAGGTCTCCGTCTCCTAGATGGAGAAGTGAAATCCCTGTTCTATGCGGACGACCTGGTTCTGCTGTCTCCCACAGAACAGGGATTACAGCAACAACTAGACCTACTCGACAAATACTGCCAAAATTGGGCTCTAACAGTAAATCTAAAGAAAACCAACATCATGATTTTTCAAAAAAGGCCCAGATGTCAGGAAAACAAATACCAGTTTACCCTCAGTGATATCACTATAGGACACACTATGAGCTACACCTACCTTGGTCTAACTATTACAGCATCAGGGAGCTTCAGCATAGCAGTGAATGCACTAAAAGAAAAAGCCCGAAGAGCCCTATATGCAATAAAAAGAAAATTCTACAACATCCAAATCCCAATCAAAATCTGGCTCAAAATATTTGACAGCATAATCCTGCCCATTGCACTGTACGGTAGTGAAGTATGGGGCCCGCTAAATCACCAAAGCTACACTAAATGGGAAAAACATACAATAGAAGCCCTACATGCAGAATTCTGCCGAAGCATCCTTCGCACCCAAAGGAAAACGCCAACAAATGCATGCAGAGCCGAACTAGGCAGATACCCACTGATAATAAACATCCAAAAACGAGCACTAAACTTCCTAAATCACCTCAAATCTAGCTCCCCAGACACCCTTCATTTCAAAGCCTTTCAGACCCAAGAGCTAAACCCAGAAAAGAGTCCCCTGAGTCAGCTGCTACGGAAACTAAGTACTCAGCCGGACCCTGACCAGCCCCAGACCAACACAGCCGCCCAAACACCAATCCGAGTGAACCAAATCATTAAAAAATGCAAAGAAACCTACCTGGAACATTGGAACAAAATAACCGAAAGCCAAAGCAGATTAGAATGTTACCGGGCCCTAAAAAGAGAATATAAACTGGCAGACTACCTCACGACCATCAGAGACACAAAACAGAGACAGACCCTCACCAGGTACAGACTAAGCGACCACCAACTGGAAATTGAAAAAGGCAGATACAAGAAATCCTGGCAGCCTAGAGAGAATAGAATATGCGATCAATGTCTGGCTGGCGAGGTTGAAACAGAAATGCATTTCCTCCTAAAATGCGAAAAATTCAACACATCAAGAAACATATTATTCAACAAGCTAAGCCAAACAACCCCAGATTTCAAGGAATTGGATGATCTGTCAAAATTGAGATTAGTCCTGGGAGAAGGAGACAGACCATACCTTGGGGCCAAATATGTAACAACATGTCACAACCTGAGGACTGTTTAAAATTAAGACTGTTTAAAATTAATATTGAACGTACCAAATGAAGTACAAAGACTGTTTAAAATTAATATTGTTTAAAAGTAATATTGTATGTACCCAACAAATGTCAAATCGATTGACACCTACAGAATGTTGGAAAACTGTACCTTTTTGCTATGTAAGCTTTGGCAATATGGTTCTCTGTAAACTTTCATGCCAATAAAGCATTTTAATTGGAATTGGAATTGGAATTGAAGAGAGACTGCGGGAGAGAGAGAGAGAGAGAGACTGCGGGAGAGAGAGAGAGAGAGACTGCGGGAGAGAGAGAGAGAGAGAGACTGCGGGAGAGAGAGAGAGAGAGACTGCGGGAGAGAGAGAGAGAGAGACTGCGGGAGAGAGAGAGAGAGAGACTGCGGGAGAGAGAGAGAGACTGCGGGAGAGAGAGAGAGAGAGAGACTGCGGGAGAGAGAGAGAGAGAGACTGCGGGAGAGAGAGAGAGAGAGACTGCGGGAGAGAGAGAGAGAGACAAACCTCTTAAGGTCCAAAAAACAACACACACAAGGACACAGAACCCGTCGGATGCCACCCCACACGAGGACACACCGAAAGCCACAAACCCCGCTCCTGCCACACAGCTCACCACAGAAACCCAGCCAACAACCAGCCCTCAGTCGAGTCCTGCCCAGACTACCGCTACCCAGTCCTCACACACAGGGACGCAGAACCCGTCAGATGCCCCCCCACACGAGGACACACCGAAAGCCTCAAACCCCGCTCCTGCCACACAACATATCCCAGAAACCCAGCCAACAACCAGCCATCAGTCGAGTCCTGCCCAGACTACTGCTACCCAGTCTGAAAAACCAGCCCCTCAGGCGGTCCTGCTGACCGACTCCAACGGAAAGTTTCTGGACCCCCAGAGGCTGTTCCCAGGTCATCAAGTCCTGAAAAAATGGTGCAGCAACACAGAACATGCAATGAAGATCCTGAACAAAGAATCCCTTGGAAGCCCCAAATGGCTTGTGATCCACACAGGCACAAACGACCTACGCACCCTACGGGAAGGCACTGCTAGGGCGGTGAGCAGGATGGCGGAAAAGGCCAGCAAGGAATTCCCCGAGGCGCGGATCGTGATCTCCACACTACTGCCCAGAAAGGACACCCCAGCCTATATAATCCACAACACCAACAGGGAGATCGACACGAGATGTTCTGTCTTCCCCAACGTCTACCTGGCCCATCATCCAAACATCAACACAAGGGACCTCTATGACGAAATACATCTACTCAAACAGCGGATGTGGGTCTTTGCAAAAAACCTCATAAACACTGCCAAAAGACGCAGCCCTCCCACCCCCTCTACCATTGGGAGCCGTAACCCAAACAGGACCACCAATGTCCCCCACCCCCCTTTACAAAACCAACAACAGAACCCAAGACCCCCCTCTAGACCACAGACTGTAGACCAAGAACTGAGAAAGATCATGACGATGCTGAACAGCCTGATAGAAAGCCGGAGAAATTATTAATATTGTTATTTATCATTATCATTATTGTTATCTTATCAGTATTATTACTACTATTAGATAGATATATGTGCATGCCTCATGAAATTTATACTAAATCATCATTTAGCATTATAGAAAATAGTGTTTCCACACTCATCCCACAAAATAGGTCCATTTTATTTCGTTTTATTGAACTATATAAATGCGTTCTTTCCACATAAGCTGCTGGAATATCCAGGGCCTCCGCTCCTCAACTTTTGGGATGAAGAGTACAGACCCTGAATTCCTAAAAGCTATAAAAGACATTGATATAATTGTGTTAACAGAAACATGGTGCCAAAAGGACATGCCGACCCACTGTCCCCCAATGTACCATGAAATTATTGTGCCTTCAGTAAAGAACATTAAGACACGCAAGGGCAGAACCTCCGGGGGAATCCTGGTGTGGTATAAAGGAGAACTGAACAAACACATCTCACCGATAAAACAGGGAAAATCACACGTATGGCTAAAATTAGATAAAAATATAGGAATAGTAAAAAACGATGTTTACTTATGTGCGATCTACATACCTCCAATAGAATCGCCATATTTTGAAGAGGAGATATTTGACACTCTCCACATGGAAATCAGCCATTTCCAGGCCCAAGGAAAGGTGCTACTATGTGGGGACCTAAATGCAAGGACAGGATGTGAACCTGACTTCATAGACCCACAGGGCAACAACCATGTGTTTGGCCAGACCCCTCTATATGTCACACCAGCCATCGCAAACCGAAACAACCTCGATTGTGAAATAAATAAAAGCGGTAGGGAGGTAGTGCAACTCTGCCGAGCCTTAGGCCTGTACATAGTTAACGGTAGGTTCAGAGGGGACTCCTTAGGGAGACTCACATATTCCTCAACTCTTGGGTCTAGTGTGGTGGATTATACAATCACTGACCTGGACCCCTGCGATATCAACGCATTCACTGTCAGGCAGCAATCCCCCCTCTCAGACCATAACCAAATAAATGTGTACCTTAAACTTTCTGCCCAAACTACAGACACAAAAAAGGAACCCAGTAAGCTACATAAAATAAACCAGACATACAGATGGGCCCAGACAGTGGAGATAAATTCATCACAGCACTAAATTCACTGATCTCACAAGTAAAATTTCAAATTTAAAGAAAATCTATATGAGATCACCAGAGATGGTGTAAACATGGCCATAGAGGATATAAATATGATCTTCCATGAGGCAGCTGTAAAAGCCGACCTCGTGAAACAGAAGAGGAAGAGTCACAAAAGACAAAATAAAAATAAGAAATGGTTTGACCACGAATGCAAAAATGCCAGAAAGACCTGAGAAAAATATCAAACCAAAAGCATCGGCAACCAAACAATCCGGACCTACGTACTAGATACAATGAAACCCTCAAAAGATATAAACACACCATTAGGAACAAAACACAAAACTATACCCACAAAATACTCGAAGAAATTGAAAACTCCACCAATCCAAAACAATTCTGGGAAATGTGGAATAACCTGAGTACACACAATTGCAAGCATTACCAATCCAAGATGGCGACATCTGGAGAACACATTTTGAAAACCTCTACAAAGACATCCAATAAACGAAACAAACCCAAGTCAACATCAGGTCACAGAAAAACTCCACACATTAGAAGCAACAATTAAAGACAACCAAAACCCTCTAGACTCCCCAATCACATGGAAAGAACTGGCACAAAAACAAAATCTCTCCACCTAAAGAAAGCCTGTGGCCCAGACAACATCAAAAATGAAATGCTCAAGTTCAGCAATATGGAGATGCAGGGTGCGGTACTCAAATTATTCACATCATATTACGTTCAGGCTGTTTTCCCGATATCTGGTGCCAAGGACTAATCTCCCCATATATAAAAGCGGAAACAAATCAGACCCAAATAACTACCGCGGCATCTGTGTCAACAGTTGTCTAGGGAAGTTATTCTGCAGTATTCTAAACAGTAGATTACTTGATTTTCTTAACAAACATAATATCCTCAGAAAAAACCAAATAGGCTTTCTTCCAAAACACCGCACCGCCGACCATATCTATACCCTTCACACCCTCATTGAAAAACATATACACCAAACAAAAAATGGGAAAATATTCGCCTGTTTCATCGACTTCAAGAAAGCCTTTGACTCTATATGGCACGAAGGCTCTATTATAAACTTCTTCAGTGTGGAATAGGGGGCAAAGTCTATGACCTTATTAAATCAATGTATCTGAAAAACAAATGCGGGGTCAAAATTGGAGACAAACGCACCGATTTCTTCACCCAGAGAAGAGGCGTCTGACAGGGCTGCAATTTGAGCCCGACCCTGTTCAACATATACATAAATGAATTAGCAGACATGCTGGAGCAAAGCGAGTCACCAGGTCTCCGTCTCCTTGATGAGAAGTGAAATCCCTGTTCTATGCGGACGACCTGGTTCTGCTGTCTCCCACAGAACAGGGATTACAGCAACAACTAGACCTACTCGACAAATACTGCCAAAATTGGGCTCTAACAGTAAATCTAAAGAAAACCAACATCATGATTTTTCAAAAAGGCCCAGATGTCAGGAAACAAATACCAATTACCCTCAGTGATACCGCTATAGGACACACTATGAGCTACACCTACCTTGGTCTAACTATTACAGCATCAGGGAGCTTCAGCATAGCAGTGAATGCACTAAAAGAAAAAGCCCGAAGAGCCCTATATGCAATAAAAAGAAAATTCTACAACATCCAAATCCCAATCAAAATCTGGCTCAAAATATTTGACAGCATAATCCTGCCCATTGCACTGTACGGTAGTGAAGTATGGGGCCCGCTAAATCACCAAAGCTACACTAAATGGGAAAAACACACAATAGAAGCCCTACATGCAGAATTCTGCCGAAGCATCCTTCGCACCCCAAAGAAAAACGCCAACAAATGCATGCAGAGCCGAACTAGGCAGATACCCACTGATAATAAACATCCAAAAACGAGCACTAAACTTCCTAAATCACCTCAATCTAGCTCCCCAGACACCCTTCATTTCAAAGCCTTTCAGACCCAAGAGCTAAACCCAGAAAAGAGTCCCTGAGTCAGCTGCTACTGAAACTAAGTACTCAGCCGGACCCTGACCAGCCCCAGACCAACACAGCCGTCCAAACACCAATCCGAGTGAACCAAATCATTAAACAATGCAAAGAAACCTACCTGGAACATTGGAACAAAATACCCGAAAGCCAAAGCAGATTAGAATGTTACCGGGCCCTAAAAAGAGATTATAAACTGGCAGACTACCTCACGACCATCAGAGACACAAAACAGAGACAGACCCTCACCAGGTACAGACTAAGCGACCACCAACTGGAAATTGAAAAAGGCAGATACAAGAAATCCTGGCAGCCTAGAGAGAATAGAATATGCGATCAATGTCTGGCCGGCGAGGTTGAAACAGAAATGCATTTCCTCCTAAAATGCGAAAACCTAAAATGCGAAAAATTCAACACATCAAGAAACATATTATTCAACAAGCTAAGCCAAACAACCCCAGATTTCAAGGAATTGGATGATCTGTCAAAATTGAGATTAGTCCTAGGAGAAGGAGACAGACCATACCTTGGGGCCAAATATGTAACAACATGTCACAACCTGAGGACTGTTTAAAATTAAGACTGTTTAAAATTAATATTGAACGTACCAAATGAAGTACAAAGACTGTTTAAAATTAATATTGTTTAAAAGTAATATTGTATGTACCCAACAAATGTCAAATCGATTGACACCTACAGAATGTTGGAAAACTGTACCTTTTTGCTATGTAAGCTTTGGCAATATGGTTCTCTGTAAACTTTCATGCCAATAAAGCATTTTAATTGGAATTGGAATTGGAATTGGACTGGGAGTGTGAGAGAGAGAGATTGGGAGTGTGAGAGAGAGAGAGACTGGGAGTGTGAGAGTGAGAGATTGGGAGTGTGAGAGAGAGAGAGATTGGGAGTGTGAGAGAGAGAGAGATTGGGAGTGAGAGAGAGAGAGAGAGCGAGAGAGAGATTGGGAGTGTGAGAGAGAGAGAGATTGGGAGTGTGAGAGAGAGAAAGATTGGGAGTGTGAGAGAGAGAGAGATTGGGAGTGTGAGAGAGAGAGATTGGGAGTGTGAGAGAGAGATTGGGAGTGAGAGAGAGAGATTGGGAGTGTGAGAGAGAGAGACTGGGAGTGAGAGAGAGAGAGAGATTGGGAGTGTGAGAGAGAGATTGGGAGTGTGAGAGAGAGAGAGATTGGGAGTGTGAGAGAGAGAGAGAGAGATTGGGAGTGTGAGAGAGAGAGATTGGGAGTGTGAGAGAGAGAGAGATTGGGAGTGTGAGAGAGAGAGAGAGATTGGGAGTGTGAGAGAGAGAGAGAGATTGGGAGTGTGAGAGAGAGAGAGAGATTGGGAGTGTGAGAGAGAGAGATTGGGAGTGTGAGAGAGAGACTGGGCCGCCGTGGCCGCTCACCTGATGGCTTTGGGTCGGGCTCTGGGGCGGGGCTGTTGACGCCACGGGGAAGTTTTGTGCGTGGCAGCTCCCGGCACGGCCTGCCGCGGCCGGTGACCTGGTGGCTTTGGGTCGGGCTCTGGGGCGGGGCTGTTGATGCTGCAGGGAAGTTTTGTGCATGGCGGCTCCCGGCACGGCCCGCAACTCAAGGCCCAGGCTTCCCGGGCTGCTAGGCCGGGCCCGACGCCGGCACAGCCGCTCGAAATGGCCGTCAAAGTAGGCGAGCCTCCGGGCGAAGGGCAGGGTATCACTTCATTTCCTACTGTTGCTAAATACAATTTAAAACTCAAATACATTGTTATTTTCCTTAGTTCCCTAACACACAGAAAGTGTGGAAAAAAATCGTTAAGAATCAAGATGGCGGCCACTCACCTCGGTTCAGAATGATAAGGCCCGCCCACACACGCACCGATTGGTCAACCATCAGGTCACTGAACTGTAGGATTGGTCAATCGTCAAGTCACTCAACACTCAACTGTAGGATGACCCGCCCACACGCGCAATGAACCCGCCCCCGTGACGCAGCGATTGGTCAACCGTCGGTCAACTGTCAGGTCGCTCGACCGCACGATTGGTCAACCTTCACGTCACTCAATGCTAATGAGCAAATGAGCGGGTCTTTTCCCATTTAATGAGCGGAATTTTGAACGTTTTTTGGATAGCGTGGGCACGATTTTTGTCTGACGGAAAAGTAAATATGCCTATGACCGCTCCGGAATCGTAATCTTTCTTTTGATGTGACGCGCGTGTAGGTACGCTCTATAACTTTCGAATGTATAGAGAATGGACAGACAGACAGACAGACAGACAGACAGACAGAAGAGCTCTTTGAAATATATAGTAATAAAATGTACACATATATACTTTTATTAAAATCTTACGCATCCATGCAGTTTCTGAATGTGGCTCTTGAATTCCCGTTCTCACATTTCTGTCACACCTTTTACCAATATAAATCCCTATGTCCACATTTATTATGTGTTTTGCTTATAAAAACCTGTCTAGCTGCAGGTACACCTTCCAAGCACTGGTGTCACTGCAGCATGACTTCTACCCTGTTGTCCTGGTCTACACTGTAGCGCCTGCCTTCTCTGTTCTAATTGATGAATCACAAGCTTGCCTGCTGGCCTCACCACCTTTGTCCCTCCCACTGGCCCAAAAATCAACCACATTCAAAGATATAACATTTTTTGAAAGGTTGGCCATAGCAAAGCTAAAAGATTAAGGGCTAGAAATTCAGTTGGTTGTGCCAGCCGTTAGCGCCTTAGGAGGAGTAGATGTCGAGCGCTAGGCGCTTAGCGCCCGGGCGCAGCGCGATCTGCGCCTCGCCCCAACTTCAGTAGACATTTTGCGCCGGCACAAAGTCTTTGCACGCGCTCAGCTGCGCACACAGATCATGACGTCATTTCCTCGTGCAACGCCCTTTGTGCGCCCCCAACCGGAACTTCAGTTGCGCCGGCCCATTTTGCGCCTGGTGTCCCTAGCGACTGTTGAGTGGAACGGTGCTCAGCCGATGTGGGCCGCGGGGAGCGCAAATTAAAGGGCACTTCACCTGCACTATAAAAGGCTGCCATTTTGCAGCACTCATTCTTGTGAAACGGATCTTTGGAGAGAGACCAAGGTAGAGAGCTTACTGCTTTGGCCCAACACTAGGACAGGTACTTCTGGCTTCAGGCCACAGCTTTGCAATTGTCTTTGCCTTCATTCATATCTCATTGTTTGCCAGCATATTATGGGGGCTGCAATGGGTGTCAACGCTGGCTTTCACAATTACATCCAAAGGGCTCACAGACGCCGTGAGAGAGTGCGAGCCCTGGCTAGACGGAGAGGGGGCAACAGGCGTCGCCAAGGGAGGCCTTACCCACCCAGGGTCTACCTCCAGCAGTTCTCCTATCTCAACATGTCTGACGACCAGTGTGTTAGGAGGCTGCGATTCCGAAGGGAGGTGGTCACAGAGATCTGCCAGCTGCTTCGGAGAGATCTGCAGCCACAGCTGAGGTGCAGGACATCTCTGTCGGTGACAGTGAACGTGATGGTGGCTCTCAACTTCTATGCCACCGGCTCCTTCCAGTCCGCTGCTGGGGACATTGCTAACATCTCCCAGTTCGCCGTGCATTGCTGCATCCGCCAGGTGACCAATGCCCTTTTCAGAAGGAGACGTCAGTTCATCTCCTTCCCCATGACCCTGGACAAGCAGCAACAGCGTGCAATGGGATTTGGAAGAATAGCGGGCTTCCCCATGGTGCAGGGCGCCATTGACTGCACGCATGTGGCTTTGCGGGCACCTCTGGAGAATGCCGAGGAATACCGCAACCGGAAGGGCTACCATTCGCTGAACGTGCAGCTGGTGTGTGACCACAGGCTGCTCATTATAGCTGTCAATGCCCGCTTTCCAGGCAGCAGCCACGATGCCTTCATCCTGCGACAGACTACTGTGGCTGACATGTTCCAGGCACAGCCTCACCCACGAGGATGGCTTATCGGGGACAAAGGCTATCCTTTGTGTACCTGGCTGATGACCCCGCTCCGCGCGCCCAGGACCCCTGCTGAAGAGGCATACAACGAGAGCCATCAAGCAACCAGGAACATCATCGAACAAACAATCGGCATCCTGAAGCAATGGTTCCGCTGCCTGGATCGTTCCGGCGGAGCCCTGCAGTATGCTCCGGAGCGAGTCTCCCATTTCGTGGTCGTTTGCTGCATGCTGCACAACCTGGCTATCCGCAGGACTCAGGCATTGCCACCACAGATTGGAGCACCACCTCAGGAGGAGGAGTAGGAGGAGCAGGAGGAGGAGGACCAGCACAGGAGGGAGGCACAAGGTCCAAGGGCCGCCCGTCGGCGGCTTGTTGAACGTAGGTTCTAGGCCCCCTCTCAGGGAATGGCTTGTGCCAATGAAAGAACATGAATGCAGCCGCTCCGCAAGCCCTCAGCTGGTCAAGGCAACAAAAACTTCAAAGTTCAAACATGGATAACCTGATTAAAGAAAATTGTTTATTCCACAAACTCTGTGCCCTTCCCACATGACAAACAAAAACAGAAAAAAAAAAACCAAAAACAGTCAGACACATAACTCGCTCCCACAACCTGGAGAGGATTAACAAAACAGTGAAACAAAAATGACCGTCATCCTCGGCCTTCATAAAAACAAACACAACATCCTCGGCCTTCATAAAAACAACACATTTGCCCACACCTTCTACTTTTTGTCCCGCGAGGGCAATGCCTTGCGCATACTTGTGCGGCCCCTGCCCGCCCTGCTGCTCCTCCTCAATTGGAGCCCAGTGGCTGCAGCAAGGCTGGGGGAAGGCTCCTGAGGGGCACATGGCGAGACGGCAGATGCCCTTGGGGGTCGGCCTGCACGAGCTCTGGCCCTCGAGGGGCCGGCTGGTGACTGCTGCAGCTGTGGCTGGGCGGCATCAGTGTGTCCAGCAGCTGGTGGCAGCTGCACTGGTGGAGTGGCAGTATCGGCTGCAGGAATGGGGGCAAGCTGGCTGATGGCAGGCGCTCGCTGGTCGCCTGAGACAGTGGCAGTCGCCCGGGCCAGCACTGCAGCATGCGCAGCAAACTGCTGAAGGACAGCCCGCTGGGCTGCTGCAGCGCGGCGGGTGCCCTGGCGACGCCTGGCTGATGCAGCCAGTGTGGCACCAGTTAGTGCCCGTGTTGCCCTGGTCTGTGACCGCATAAGACCAGCCAGTGACTGGACGGCACGAGTGAGCACTTGGGTACTCGCCGACTGTGCTGCCCCGAATTCCTCCACACTCCCAGCCAGTGACTGGACGGCACGAGTGAGCACTTGGGTACTCGCCAACTGTGCTGCCCCGAATTCCTGCAGACTCCTGGCCTGTGCTGCCCCGAATTCCTCCACACTCCGAGCCAGTGACTGTATGGAGTCAGGCATCCGTGCCACTACCCCCATGAGCTCCGTGTGCCTGCGCTCCGAGTCGACGGCCATTTCCTCTAGGAGGCGCACCTCCTCTGCGCTGACCGTCGCAGGACTGGAGGCCGCACTCACCCTCTGGGGAGAAGGCCGCCGAGCTTCCCCACCCCTCCCGCGTTGCTGCAGGCCGCTGGGCCCAGGAACTTCACTCTCCTGCGACCCTTCCCCCAGGCTCCCCTCCAGGGAAGACGTGTCCCCTACATCGCCATGGGCTGCCGCGGCAGAGGGTGCCACTGATGGGCCGGCTACCTCTTCCTCCTCCTCCTCCTCCTCTTCCGAGGGGCTGTCACTGGCAGCTTCTGGGCCCGCCTCCTCACCTGGCGAGTCACCATCTGAAAGCAGGAAGGCACAACAGTAGCTTTAGAGTGAGGACAGGGCGTCAGCGAGGGAGGCATGAGTGGTGCCATTCACCGCATTAGTCGGACAGTGGCAAAGGATGTTGATCTGATGCGCAAGTGGAACGAGAGAGGTCCAAAAGGTGATGTCCTTACCATTGGTGCCCAGAACAGGGTCGGCATCTCCAGTGGCAATGGGGCCAATCAGACGGACTCCCATAATGCGCTCCACGCGCTGGTCTAGGTCGGTGAGCTCCTGGTGCTGAGGTCGGCCTCCACCGGTCCCAATCTGGCTATGCCTGTTGTTAGCCAGCT
This sequence comes from Somniosus microcephalus, assembly GCF_052327205.1. Lineage (NCBI taxonomy): Eukaryota > Metazoa > Chordata > Chondrichthyes > Squaliformes > Somniosidae > Somniosus > Somniosus microcephalus. The sequence continues at coordinate 314,518,597 of NC_140987.1, forward strand.
TGGCCTGCAAGAGAAAGAACGGCCTCTAAGTACGTTGTGTAGCCCTGATCTTGTCTGCACTGCCTCCCATGGTCGAATAGCTTGGACAGTGTGTAAAGTGCAGAATGTGCAATTGATGCTCATGCCAGTCCCATAGCTGCTGGATGAGGGCTGGCCATTAGGGCTTTCAGGTCCCTTTGTCCATAATGTGAGGTGCACATGCAAGGATGAGGAGGACACTGGAAAGGGTACTCACCCTGACAATCCGAGTGAGGTCGTTGAACTTTTTCCTGCATTGTACAGGATTCCTGGCAACCACACTGTTGGATGTCGCCCTGTTGGAGACCTCTCTCCAGGCTTTGCGGTAGACGCTGGGCACCGGCTTCTTGCCACTGTCAGGGAACAAAACATGGCGTCTTCGCTCCACTGCGCTAACTAGCAGCCTCATGTCACCTTCGCTAAAGCGCAGCGCTCTCTCCCGGGCCTTCTGCATCGTCCTGGGCGGTAAAGAGTTGCAGCAGCAGTGCTTAGGCCTAGGTGGAGGGCTGCAGTGTCCAGGGCGTGGCAGCCAAACAAATCGACCCTTCCCCCTTTAAGAGATGGCCGGCGCCAGCGTGTCTGCCATCAATGAAAAAATCACCGCACCTGTGCTGCGCCCGGCCTCGGCGGTATAGCTCAGCACTGCCGGCTTAGCGCTTAAAGATAGTCGTGCATCGCCAGTTTTAGCGCTGCAGCAACCTCTTAGGGCGATGCTACTGAATATCGGCGAAGTGGCCTCGACTTTGCGCCGGGCGCAAACTTCAGCGGCCGCCCGACTTTACCGCCCCAAAAGTGGCTATACTGAATTTCTAGGCCAATGTTTTTAAAAAATATATAAAGAATATCAGTCCAATTTTGAATCTGAAGGAGTTCTGTGCGGCAAGTTTATTTTAATATACAATTTAAAGTTATGGCTCTGATCCACAGCACCAATGGTCATCTCCCACCCCTGTGGGCCCACTCTTGGCTCTACTACTGTCTTGGTCAGCTGTCCTTGCATTTCATATAAGCACAGACACTTATATTATCTCTAATCTCTGAAGTGGTGAGAATTGCTGAATGCAATTGGAAACCAATGATCACTTTGTTCTATTAATGAGTTTTAAATCATATTAAATTTAGTTTATTTTTCAGCTGCATTAGCTAACAAGCTCTTGGCTGGTTGGTGATCTAGAGCTGGAGAGGCCAGAGGGGCCCTCTGCTGGACTAGGGAGCCCTAGTGTGGAAGTGTCTGGAGCCAGAACAAGAAGCCCAGGAGCCACATCTCTTCAGCCAGAAGAACATTCTGTCTAAAGGAAAACAACAACTAACTGGAAGTGTACAGGGACTGTAAGAATTTGCAATAATTTACAGTTCTGAAGATCAATCTTTTTTGATTAATGAATCCCTGGGCGTTGTGCCTTTAAATTTCCAGGGATAAAAATGGCTGTCACCACATGGCCGAAGACAAAGGACAATGCTTTGTTTACAAAGCAATTGAATGCTATCAGCATTTGTTTGTATATTGAGTGGATACATCTAAACTGCAGAAGAGACTTTTGTACCTTGAATGGGAAACGTTTAACAATTGAATGGGTTTTAAATCACCCAGCACTGGACAATAGGGCTGTTGCATTCTTTTGTTTCAGCCCAGGGAGCTCCGGAAGACACATTAACCCAGTCTAACCACTTTGAGTTAGCCAATCACAGCTTTCTCTTGTGTATTGGACCCTTTGGGTGGGGAATTTTGCACACAGCCCTTGCAAGGCAGAACGGCAGGGGCCTCACCAGGTAAAAAGATAGCGGCTGAGAAGCTATCTCTCTCTCTTACTTCGCTGGACCACAGGTGAGCAGGGTGTTCTGACTCCTCAACAAGGCAACCTAGCAGGGGTTTGGGGTGGTGATTTGAGGGTAATTGCTAAGATTGTTTAAATAACATTGTAGCCATTGTATCCCTCGTTTTCGCCGTCTGCAACCCCCCTGTTATATATAGTTTTAATGTAATTACTGTGTTCGTGTGGTATAGTTTATTCTTTTGATTGTACCATATTTAGATAATAAAACTTGATTTTTCTCTCACCCAAACCACTTGTCCATTTTAATATCATTAATTATAAGTTCCTCCACTCAGAACTAAAGGAGGGGTAGCGATTCGGAACCGCTGTTTTAAAATTGTTTTTTTTGTAAATTGGTCTGAGTGCAGGCAAAGGCTGCAAGACCAGGAAAATTACTTTAAACCAGTTTAAAGAAGCCCCCAAACCCTTACAGGGACAATATAAGTTGTTATAGTCTTAAAAACTCAGAGAGAAACATGGGAAAAAGATGGCCAAGAAGTTGCAGTTTCAGTAAAGAGAAATAGGGGGAAAATTTGGTTGTTTTGTGCCTCCCGTTAGCAACCTAAGAGGGTGCTAATGGGTCGCAAAGCAACTAGCGCCCGGGTGCGGTGATGTTTGCGCTGCTCGCAAAATTGACCAGACATTTTGCGGGGGCGCTAAACACTATCGTCACCATCTCCTGCGCCCGCAGATTGTGACGTCAGTCAAGCATGCAATGCCCCGGTAGCGCCCTGGACCGGATATTGAGTGGCGCCCCCTGCCTTACTGCCTGCCGCTAGCAATGACAGGTTGAGGGGCATGTTTTGCAGTCGGGAAGGGACTGGGAGAGCGCTATTTGAAGGCCACCGCTTCCTGCCTTTTTTTGTCTGCGACATTTTTGCACCACACATTCTGAGAGAGAGAGAGAGAGACATCTGGAGAGATTCAACGCTGTGTGAAGGAGTTTTGGGTACTGAGTAGTACTTTGCAGGTTCATTTTGATTTGACCTTTCTTGCATTGATTTAGAAGAGACTGTGGGGGCTGCACTCTGAGCTCTTTCCCTGGGCCTCTCCATTGTTCTTTCCAGCAGATTTGATGTATAGATTTGATCTCCAGGCCGAGGTTCAAGGCTGCAATGAGCAGAGCGTGGACGGAGAGCAAGATTGAACCTTCCCTTTAAGAACTGGCCGGCACCAGTGTGTCTGTGTTCCATTGCTGACTGACATCACATGAGCTTTGCCAGCGCTCTGAGGTAGCACCTCGCTCCTCGATGTTAGCACCTTAAGAGAGGTGTGTAGAGCCTGATTTAGCGCTCCAATCACCTCCAGGGGTGATAGAAGCCAAGTTTGCAGTCGGAGGTGATAATTAGCGCCAGGCGCAAAAACTTTGTGCCCGGCCGATAATTGCGCCCCAAACGGGGCGATACCGAATTTCTCCCCCTTAAACTCTGCACAGACTAACCTTCCAATCAATGATCTTAACTTAGCCATGTACCACTATTCCTTCATTGTCATTGGTTTTCTGCATTTAACTGCCCTCCCCTGAAATTGCTGTAGCAATTGCGCATAAATAACGGCGAGCGCTATTTGCCTCACCATTATTTTGACAGCAAATTATGGACCAATTGTGTTTAGTGCTTTTCTAAGCATTCCAGTCCCGCAAAAACAGGAAGAAGAAATATCACTACAAATTTAGATAAAAAGTAATCTAACTTGTTAGAGCCTGGTTAAAGGCCATTAAGCAGGAACTCATGCAGCATTCTATAGCTGTAGAGGCATATCAAAAGGTGACTATTAAATTCCAGGCAACCAGTTATGAGTAACAACAGAGTAGTGAATACTACTGGAGCTTTTTGGCTGAGAAAGTGGGTATGGGATCGTTATCAAGCATATTGCAGTGGTGGAGTAGAGAGAGAATTAATGGGATGGCAACTCTGTCCCTATTGGAGGGAAAGTGTCCTTTCGAGGGCTGGCTATTTTCTGCTTCAGCTGAAATAAAATCCCTTTCTGATCTTCAGGGCTCGTGCACCTCCTTTAATTGCCCTCCTCCTCTTTAGGTGCTGTAGCCCAGGATACTAGGCCAGGATCACAGTTGGGTTGCGGCAGCAGGCCTACCCAGACTCTCCTGGAGTGGATTTAGGAAAATCCAACCATTGGAGTATTAAAGCATTGCTTTGACCAGTCGTGGGGTGTAGGGGTGGGCCTTGCTATATGACCCATGGAAGTGTTGCTGTACAGGAACTGCACCATGGTCATAGATAAGGTTCCATCTGACTTCTGCTCACTACTATTTTTTGGAGCATATTTGCATCACAGAACTTCCATTTGCCATCACAATTTAGTTTTTTACAACATATTGCATATGTATTGTTTGTTTTGTTTTTGAATAGCTGGTTGTAATAGCGCCACCTGATGACTACTGATGTATATAATAATAAAACACATGGGCAGTGCAGTTCTTACTGGAAGCCATGTTGTGCAGTTGTATATATATGCTGTGTCCCAAGATATCACAGATTTGGCGGCGAGGATGGGATTGCGGATTCCCTAGCTGAAATTTTTGTTGGAGGATAATCCTGCCAACAGACGGAGAATCTGTTAGATGTTATTTGTTCTGCAGAAAAAACTTAAAAGTCTGAGGTAATTTGGAGCGCACATGGTTGAACTGTCAACATTGCCAGAGCAGATGGCCGTGCCTAGGGGAATAATAGTTTGCTTGGGTGAGTTCGATCATGACCTAGAGACCTTTGGAGCATATGTGGAGTGGCTAGAAATGTTTTTCACCGTGAATAGTATCATCGAAGTCCCTGATGATGTAAACTGTAACCAGGCGGTTTTAGAAAGGAAACGGGCTATTTTTTTGACTGAAGTAGGCCCTGAGGTGTATGAAACCCTGAAAAAAAGCCGAAGGACACACCACTGAAGGAGTTCCTAACCAAGTTAGAACAGCTGTACAGTCCTGAGCCCATGGAAATTGCTGGAAATTATCATTTTGGAATATGCGATCAATTAAATGACGAGGCTATCAGTGAGTCCTTTGTAGCTTTAAAAAAGCTATCCATTCACTGCCATTTCGGAAACTTTCAGGACTGAGCTTTGTGTGGCCGCTTTGCTTGTGGGTTGAAAAATAAACGTATCAGAAGTTAATTGTTGACAACCCCTAACTTGACTTTTGACTTAGCTTGTCAGACAGCTATGTCAATGGATATGGCCAACCGATACTCTCAAGAGCTTCACATCATTTCCAGTCATCAGACAACCAAGGTAAATTGGCTGCAGACTAAAAGCAAAAGGCAATTGGGCCCCAAGATCTCAGCAACTGGCCAATGTAAGGGTGCATTGAAGTCATGCTATCGGTGCCTGGGACAACACATCACTCAAAACTGTCCATATGTGAAGGCAGTGTGTTTCAACTGCAAGAAAACTGGGCATCTTGCGAAGGCGTGCCGACAGAAGAGTAAACCGGCTGGCAATGCCAGAAGTAGAAATTGCCAGACACTACATACCGTTGCAGAGCAGCAGCAGGACAAGGAGTTTCTGGAGATTCACATCATCAGGAGCACAAAGGTATCAAACAGCAATTCGCGAGGTATCGTCATACAAGTAGATGTCGCAGGAACCAGGATACCCATGGAAATCGACACTGGTGCATCCGTGAGCGTAGTACCGGAATCACTATATCGCGACAAGTTGCGTGATTATTGAGTAGAGAAATCGAAGGAAGAGCTGCTGTGAAGGAATACGCCATAAAACCTAGTCAGAAAAATACACCATTCTATGAAAGCATTCTGGCCTTATTAAAACATGACACACTGGGTCTGGAAATCTAGAAACCGAACTATGAACAGCATTCTGGCTATTGAGATAAGATAAGTTGTTGACACTGAATCAATAACCTTATTGAAACAGAAGGTTAAAGGCTCCTGACAGTCTGAACCTTTGGGAACAAGACAATAGTTCACCCTGTATAACGTGTTCTAATTTACACCTCGTAAAAGTAACAAACATCTGCCTTCATAAAAATGATACCAAGTAAAGCGCACCTGCTGTTACACCATTTTTTATGATAAATTTAGATCACCTAGAGGAGAGACATGGTTCTGTAGTGCTACCAGCTGAGATGATTGTAAAAATTGCAGAAAAATGACTGGAGATAATTAGCTTACATCAGCAGAAAATCTTAAAGGAACTACCACTGGAAAAGGGTTAAATATTGAACTCTCAAATGGGATAGTAGACTCGCTTAAACAGGCAAAGCGATTCTCAGCTTCAGAGCCAGCTCTGTAAGTCTCCAACTCTTTGTCCCTCGGGGATCAAAGGTGCTGTATTTGATTTTGATGGATATCCTGAATAAAATTAAGAACTGTAAAACTGTAGTGAAGTTAAGATTTGAGAGTAGGTTCTCTGATAATAGAATTGTAAGCTTTCTTTTTTTGGAACTGTTAATTTTGCGATTGACTCATGTAGGGGGTTTCTCTTGCTTGCTCTGGTCTCCTGCCAGGCTTCTTGCAATAATTGCCCGTGAGTGGTTCGACCCACTCGCCCCTACGGTTCTCGACCTTGGACTTAGATGCAGGGAGATGTAGTGCAGAAAAACTCAATAGACCAGGTCGAATAGCATGAAATGGATGCCTTTATTGAACAGTTTGCAACATTATAAAATACATGTCATATGCACAGATTAAAGAAACTACAAGCATGCACACATCTGTGAACTTAACTCTATGGAAATGGGGAACACACGGCACATCGTAAAAGGGGTAACACATTACAACTACCCTTAACCCCCTCCCCTAGACCTAACTAAGTTTCGATTTGAGGAACTCGGGATCATGCTCACCACTTTAAGAATCGCGAAACAGGGGTTTGCAGCCTTTCGACACAGCTTTCCGTCGTCATGTGGGTTTGGAAAGTCCTGGCGCAGCTTGTTTTCCTCTTGGTTCTCCTGCGATGTAGGCAGCCGGTACAGCCTTGGTGAGCGCTCGCCACGGATGAATCCGTTACCGACGTGACTTTAAGAACTGGATGCACATGGATGAATCCATTACCGATGTGATGTTGAGACACTGGAGTGCTGGGCCCTGAGTGTTTTCTCCTCCAGCCTGGGTCGTCGATCTCCCGATGGTCTTCCTCGGGGCGGGACGCTGGTCAAAAAAGCTTTCTTTATACAGTCATAATGTCCTTCTAATTTGAAGGAAGGGCTGGAGTACAGGGTGTCTTCTTCTTCGGCCTGGGTCGTCGATGATCTCCCGACAAAAGTACCCGGGCCACCCTCGTCGTCTTCTCGTCGTGGCCGGGCCTTGCCTGTCCGAGCACCGAACACGGTCCGAACCGAAATGCTGCTTGGTTCCGATGGAGTCTGTCCCGAAGCGTTTTTTTTTGAAGCGTCCAAGAAGTGAAGCCGAAGTGAAGCTCGAAGTGAAGCTCGAAGTGAAACGTAGTGAATCGTGAAGTGAAGCGTCAAGTGAAGCGTCAAGTGAAGCGTCAAGTGAAGCGTAGTGAATCGTGAAGTGAAGCGTACTGATGGACTTTTTCAATCCACAGTTATACCTTTTTGGAACATTCTTATCTCCCGCCAAGTCATAGTCCTGTCTTTGTAATAATTTTGGCGGGCAGAACTCTCTGCAGGGGTGTTTTGTCTTCATAACAGGAGTCGGTGATAGCTGAATTGGCCTTCCTGGGCCGATAATGTCTTTGCTTTGTCACCATAACTCGGTTTGTATATTGATCGGTCTGGAGATTGCCCTTGATGGCTGTTAAACGGCTTCTCTTTGTACAGTAGATGGGTTAAAGTGTTCATTCAATTGTCCGCCCATTTCTTGATGGGCCTCATCCTGCTACCCAAATCTGTCCTGTACTTACAATCTAATCAATATGCATACTCAGTTCCATGAGTTTCGATTTCCCGAAACTGGTTTTTCGCGGGCTTTAATGTCCTCAATCCACAAGCCTGTCTGGCTTGCAGTAACAGAAATTCAAACGGTCCCAGAAGCTGGTCACGAAGTCTGGCGGCCATTTTGTGTGCCCTTTTATCAAAGGTTTCTCTGCACAAGCTTCTTTTGGTCAATAAAGCTGTCTTATCAACCCTAACTTCTTGCGTGATTATTTATGAAAATTTCGCGAATCTTACTGTCCCTCCTGTGATACTGATAGCTTGCTTAAAGTATCAATAACCCTTGGTGAGCAAAATTTTTCCTGATTCCCCACATCCAAACATTCTTGGTAATTAACTACCTATAACCCCCATGACACATGCAGTTCCCATTTCAGAAAATTACATTGTGTACAGTTGGACAACCATAGGCAGTACTACCTTAAACTATAATACATTCTTCTTTCAGATGTGAAAGGGGCCGATACCCTTTACACCACCTGCATACACATTTTGTTAATCAAAAATTAGAAAACCAATCAACGGTTACATCACAACAGTATCCATACACTTAAATCATATAGTAACCAAAAACCAAGAGTGGAGGGACGCTTTATCCTTTAATACATAGCAGTCTAAGCGGGGGTCTCTTCACCCACTCGTACATAGCGTTCTCTCCATTCCCCTGTGTTCTCGTGCCTCTGGAGGTGTTTGCCTCTCTTGCAATGCACAAACAGTAAATATATTACAATCAAAACCTGACACGCTACTAGGATGTGGGATGCTATTCTAATCCAGGGTGGGATCTCTATATTAGTGAACAGGTCCCACCATGGTGGGGTGACTATGTCCAATATGTCTTTCCTTATCTCCAATGTCTTCTGCTCTAGTGTGTAAAAATGCTTCTGTGAAACTATTACGGCTTTTAAAATCTTGGTGAGGTGTTCGGGGAGAGGGGGAATGACATAACCAAAATACGCGACGAATCACTGCAAATCCATGAAATTCTGTTTTACAGTGAGGTGAACAGTGGAAGGTACAGGAATGGGGATAATTCGCTGTTGTGCCACTTGAACTTCAGCCCTGGGTTTGAAACAGAAACTGCTGTCACTGACCGGACACCACCCGTGCTGTCCGTGTTGGTAGTGAGGCGCTGCAGTGGTGACACAGTATGTTCCACATCCGATATATGCCACCTGCGGGGGCACATGGTCTTTTGCCATTGCCTCCATGGTGCAATTTACCGGCTTCGCGCTAGCGGCTCTGAACCCGCACTGTGGTTTTAAAAAGGCATTCAAGTGCTGGGGACACAGGATGATGTGTGCCCCCCGGCTTCAACACCCCGAGAGGTCGGTGCCTGTCATCGTACGCTCCCATCTGATGACATAAGGCGGGACCACTGCGTAACGAATGTGCACACCCCCCTGAATGACTCCAATGTTCTCCACCCTGTATACCGGGGCGGGTTTTGCTGTGGGACCCAACGCCGGCATCCTCACTACTATTCCCATGATAGTATGATTCGAGCATCCACAGTCCACTGGGACTGGGTACGCCTCTGCAGCTAGTCTGAGCTGGCACGGACTTAATGCGTTCTCAAAAGGGTGGAGCGCTTGCAAGTGCTTATTGCTGATCCAGGACGGGAACAAACCTTGTTTTAAATCCTCCAGGTTACTGCAGCCCTCTCCCAGTAACCACGCCCCGTATAGCACACAAGCCTCGTTCTGTGCTGCCTGATCGGACGCATTCTGATCCTCTCTAATGAGTGCATTTACCGTTCTAGCGTGCTTCTCCAGCTCAGCGATAATCTCTTTTAAGTGTAGTGTCATGGCCTGGTCCTCATGTAGCTCAGAGCCCACTACCTTATTTTCGTTTGTCAGTATGTTCTTTAACTGGGCCTTTAGACCATTAACCTGTGTCTGCAGCTCCATGTTGTCTAGAGCATTGACAACAGATGTCCCGGTACTAAAAGCAGTGAAAATGTCAGTTACAGTACCCCTTCTTTGCCTTCCTACTCGATCCAAAACTTCCTGTGGTGTGGTGTACAATTTGGCTTTGTCGATGTCGGCAAAGTCAAATTCATAAAATTGTCTGAACATCCTGGTTAAAAGAACCTGGTACAATTGCTCCGTTTCCTTGGGACACCACTCCGGCAATCGTACCTCAGTGAGGTTTAAAATCACTGAGGCCACCGCATAGTGTACCCCTTGGTACAGCATCTGACCGGTGGGTACCAATACTAAACCGTTCCCGGGTCCCTTTGTGGTGGTGGGGCACCCTTCCTCCTGGGCTAGTGCTACCAGAATCGTGGGCAGGGGCTTGCGTGGGCGGGTGATGAGTTCAGTGGCGTTTACCGGAATCGGGGAGAATGGGGCTCCGCACGCCCGGGTGCTGACGTCCCACCTCATCCCTTTCCCTTCATCTTGCCACTGCCTCTGGAAAAAGATGGATATGCCTTTGGGGCAAGCGCGCTTCGAACCCCACATGCAGACATATATCCCTTCATCTGGTTCCCACCATTTGTCCCAACACACACGTAATTGTCCGTGAGACCCTGTAATTGTCCGATGGGTATTATTACCCAGTCGCTCCCACTCGATTGTAGAGTTCTTCATATTCTTTCCCAGCTTTCGGAGCCACCACCATCTACTTAGCGGTACGTTCCCATTACACACCAAACAAATCCTCTTTCCCACGGTAACGCTGACTCTGGGTGCAATGATCCTCACTCGAGGGCACATTAACGAAGTCTCTTGGTAGGCAAACCCGGATTTGCTGGAGTATTCTGTAGAATTCGACCCCAGCCACCCTGGCCATCTCCCTTGGTGGAAGTAGGTGGCGGTTTCCTCAACCTCTCGCTTCCCCGTCCCATCCGTCGTGATGGGGGCTGTGTCCCCGGAGCACCCGAACACGATGACGTCCTTGGTGCGGCCTCGGTAGGCCAACCCACACCCGATCGCCGCGAGCACCACGAGAATCCACTCCATTGTATCCCTGGTTTCTGTAACCGATAAGATGATGTAGCCAGGCTCCCAATAGGTGCTGGCCTAATTAAACGGACGCCTGGGTCCCCTGACCCTGCTTCCAAACACACACACATACTGGGCAGACTTCGAGAACTACCTTCTAGAACATCCCATCATCTTAAACTTTACATGCCTTAAATCAACATTAAAAATTACTTAGCTTAACTTATCATTACCTAAACTTATGTACAGTGCCGCCCTCCTTCGGGCGGCCTACCTAATTCCTGTGAGGGCTGCAGCGTTCCGCCCCCTGTGGCGGGGCTGCACTGACCTTTGGTTTTGATCCCCCGCAGCCTGTCGCTGCTGCTGAACAGGAATCGTGTCTTTCCTGGGCTTTCTGAAGTCGGCGTCTACTGGGAGTGGGTGACTCGGGCCAAGACTTTACAGGTTGGGGCGTTCGGGTCGACCTACGAGGGAGCGCCTTGGGCGAGGCTCCCAGGGCTAACGGACCGGGGATCGGGACCTTCACCGTCGCAGCCTGTGGTCCCCCCACAGCTGCCGGCTCCGGCTCCCCTCCCTCAGGCTCCGCCCCCCCGGGGCCGGGATCTGTGGCATCCGACTCCACTCCGCCTGTCCCCACAGGTGGTGAGTCTCCGCCTCCAATCCCTACCTTCCCTAAGCTTGAGTCGGGGTCGGGACCTTCGGCCTCCGACTCCTCCTCCTCCTCCGTGATCGGGTCCGGGGCGGGGTCAAGCCGTTCGGGCTCTTCCTCGTCCGAATCCCAGATCAACGGGGAGACCTCCCACTCCAATGGGATGACTTCTCCCCTCACGCAAGCTACGGTTCCAGCCTGTGTGGTCTGTGACCCTGTCTCAGGCTGAGGATTTTTGTCCTCAGACCTGGCCCCGGTTGTTGGCCCTTGTGCACCCGGCTTAAACAGTTTACACTGGTTAATGTGAAACCATTTAGTACGTCGGGGCACCTTCACTGTGTAGACCATGGGGCTGGCCTTGTCTACAATGCTGTAGGGCCCCATGTACAGTGGCTCTAGACTCCCTACTCGGGCATAGTTCCTAACCATGACCTGGTCTCCGACTACCCACTCTTGCTTCTTACGGGGTTCCAGCAACAGTCGATTGCCCTGATGCTGTCTCCCCATATTCTCAGCCGCTTGCTCATAAACCTGTTTCAGGCGCTCCAAAAGGGTTTGGACGAACTTGTCCCGATTCACCTCTTGGAGCTGGCCCTCAGTGAGCACCGGGGCTAGTACATGGGTGGGTGTTCGCATGATCCTCCCAGTCATTAACTCGTGCGGGGAGTACCCCGTACTTTTGGACTGGCTGGCCCGGATCCCCATGAGGACTAGAGGCAGGGCCTCCGCCCATTTCTGGGGTGAGCCCATTGTCTCCTTCCTCAGCTTTACCTTGAGGGTCCGGTTCATGCGTTCAACAATCCCGGATGACTGGGGATTGCGCGCTATGTGCCACTTCCCTTCAATGCCCAAGAGCATGAAGGTGTTCTGCATCACTTGGCCGGTGAAATGACTCCCTTTGTCGGACTCCACAAACTGGGGGAGCCCCCACCGTGAGAACACTTCCCGGATCAAGATCTTGGCAGTACCCAGTGCCGTAGCTGTTCTACACGGGAAGGCTTCTACCCACTTGGTAAACACATCCACCAGGACAAGGCAGTACTTATAGCCTCCCTGGGCGGTGGGCAGGGGCCCTATGTAGTCGACCTGGATCGACTGCCATGGTCCCTCTACCCTCCTGATGTGCCCCATGGGCACCTTCGTTTTCTGGGGGTCTGGGTTGTTTGCAGCGCACACAAGACAGCTTGCACAGAACTCGCGGACATCGTCCCGAAGTCCCGGCCACCATCCCGCCTGCTCTACCCATTGCCAGGTAACCTCAGGCCCGGGGTGTCCTGCCCCTGGACCCTCATGGGCCAGTTGAAGGAATTCCCTCCGGTGCTGCTGCGGCACAACCCACTGTTCCTCTCGGAACAACATGCCTTCCTTGACTGAGAGGGCTGCCGTACTGTACGGACCCTCTACCTGCTTGCCCTCAGTGATAGCATTGAGGACTGTTTTCAGGGCGGGATCCCGGGTTTGGACGGTCTTTAGGTCTAGGGGTGGTGTCACCCCTGTGTTCCCTGGAGTCCCCTCCCTGCCTCGGATCGCTGCCACGGGTCCGGGTCCATAGGGGTCCCAGAAAATGTCGTTGCGGGCACCCTCCCTGGCTAGCGCATCCGCCTGCTGGTTGCCCTGACTGCGGGGTTCTGTGGTGGAATGAGCCTTCACCTTGTGGATGAACACTTCCCCTTCCTCCCCCACTGCTGCCAGGATCTTTTCCAGCAAGGGCTTAACTGTTAAAGGTCGCCCGTCCTCGGAGGTGTATCCGCGACGAGACCAAATGGCCAGGTATTCCGTACACGAATTGCATGTGAACATGCTGTCCGAGCAAATCGTGTATGGGGTTGGGAAGATCTCGGGGTGAGTAACCACGTACGCCACCGCAGACAGTTCAGCCTGCTGTGCGCTCATAGTGCTGGGGAGCCTAATCGCCAGGGCAATGTTTGCCGCGGGGTCATAAACTCCACACCCTGTGAGTCGTTCGCCGGCAGATACTGTGCTGGAACCGTCTACGTAGATCTCGCGGCCTGTGGGGTGTATCCCAGCCCGTAAACCTATGTTGACCTCCCATACCCCTTCAACGGAACACCGATGGGCTGTTCTGGGATATACCAGATTGGCCGCGAGCTTCGGCTCGCAAAGACCTTTAACTTTGAGATCCATCTGAGAAAGGAGGAGGGTCCAGCGCGCAATCCGAACGCTGCTTACAGTCCCATCCTTAATCCTTCCATCCAGAAGCATCTTTGTGGGTGTGTGGTGGGTGAGGAGAGTGATGGGAGAGGTTCCTGTGAAGATCGCTGATCTGTTCACAGCCCAATGCGTGGCCAGGAGATGCCATTCGCAATTGGAAAAACTCCTCTCCACATCCGTAAGCACCCTGGAGGAGTAGACCACCGGTCTCAGCTTGCCGTGTCGCTCCTGGAGCAGCACAGCACTCAGGCTGTCTCCACTGGCGGCTACTTCCAGGAAAAACTCCTCCTCCCCATCTATGGCCCCTAGGGCTGGCGCGGTCTGCAGGTCCCTCTTCAACTTCTCGAATGCTGACTGACAACCCTCGTCCCAAGACCACTCGACTCCCTTGTATAAGAGTCGGAGTAGCGGGGCTGCTGTGGCTGCATAGTCCTCGATGAATTCTCTGCAGTACCCGGTCAGTCCCAAAAAGGACCTCACACCTGTTACGGTGTTAGGAATTGGCAAATCTTGTACCGATTCCCGCCTAGCCTTGTCTATGGCTCTTTCCCCAGCGCGGATGGCCAGACCCAGGAATTTCACCTCCTGCTGGCCGATCCATGCTTTCTTTGGGTTTACTTTAAAACCCTTCCTTTCCAGTAGCTCCAATAACTCGGCCAATAGTGGGCCGTGCTCCTCCCTTGAATCGGTGAACAGGAGCAAGTCGTCCACATACTGCACTATCTGATTGGGCTGGCTAAATTCCTTTAAACTTCCTGCCATGCACTGATGGAAAATGCTGGGGCTGTTGTGGAAACCCTGTGGCAAGCAGTTCCAAGTGTACTGTTGCTCTTTAAAAGTAAAGGCAAACTTGTACTGATCCTCCCACCGCAACGGAATGGACCAAAAACCGTTCGAGATATCCAGCACCGTGAACGTGGTTGCGGATGCTGGAATACTCCCTATTAGGTCGGCAACTGCTGCTACCGTGGGCGCGCAGGCTGGGATGTTACTGTTGAGGACTCTGTAGTCCACCGTGGCCCTTCACGAATTGTCCAGATTTACTGGCCATAAAGGGGAGTTCACGTGAGTGGCTATCGGCCTCAACACGCCCTGCTGCACCAATAAAGATATTGCTGTCTCCATGTCGGGTTCTGCTTCCTTGGGGAAGTTATACTGCTTTTGGGGTCGGATCATGGGGTCCCCGTCTACGCTGACCTCAAACCCGGTGACCCTCCCACAGTCATGCTTGTGGGTGGCAAACGCGGTCAGATTGTCCGACACACACGCTTGCAAGTCCGTTGGGACGTCCGCGACCATAAGCTCGAGGCCGTAACCTCCTGACGGCTTAATGGTGCACAGGGCCCCTTTTTCTCCCTTCCCTGGGATCACGACTACCTTGCCTAACCCATTCTCGGCTCCCCAGAGACAGTGATTTCTAAGGTCCACGAGGATCCCGTGTTCCACCAAGAAATCAGACCCGAGGATGCCTTTTCCCCCCCCCTCGCTCCACTTCAGCAGGATACACGTCCATGTGGTTTGGAGTGCTCCCAAATGAATGGAGAGCGGGATGGAGAACGCGCCAGCCTGTTCTTTGCCTGTGAAACCCGCTACCGAGAACGGAGCCTGGGTAGACAGAGGTGAGGCAAAAGGTTTAGCTGTGTGGATCATGGTACATGATGCCCCCGTATCCAACAGGTAACTACCCTTCTCCTTCTCTACCTCCATCTCCATAAGGGGTCTTCTCCACGCGTCATAATGGAGCGGACACAGGTAGACGGGCTGCGCTGGCTTTAGTCATTTGGGCTCTGCGGTTTGGGCTGGGGGAGCAACAGGGCTGTTGGCGACTGCCACCTTCCCCTGCGAGGTCATTAGAGACCGCATTACCTCTAAAACTGACTCGATCGCATCGGGATGGATCGACACATCGGCTCCCTTCTCCCGGACGGTCGTTTGGGCTGGGGCTGAGGGAGCTTTTCCCTTTGAATCCTTCCAAGGATTTTTACAGTCCCAGCGCCAGTGACCTTCCTTCCCACACCCGTAACAACTACTTTTGGCTTGGGGAGGGCGATTCCCCTCCTGATGCCATTCCTTTTTAACAGGAGCTGCAGGTCTCGCTTCATGCACCTTTCCCTTCGGGGAAGGCACTTCCTTACTCCTGCTGTTCCTGTAACCTATCGTGAGCTGATCTAGTACTAACTCTTCCGTGGAGCGGGGGTTATTGGGGTCAAACCATGTTTTGGCCTGCTCCCTCACCTGGGACAAGCAATTGGTGACCAGGCACCGGAGCCAATGAGCCCTTTGGCCATCGTCCAGCCCGTTCCGGGCCGGCCCGCCTGGGCCGCTGCGCCGATACACTGACCACAACCTTCCGGCGAAAACCTGTGGGGGCTCTCCCTCTAGCTGTACCATCCTACCCAATCAGAGGAACGGATTTCCGTCATCTTCCCCCATAACTTGCAGGACCTCTTCCCGTAAGTCCTCATACACCCCGTGTCCTCTCTTGCTCTCGTCAGAGAGACACTGGAGTATTGAGCTGTCCAGGGAGAACAGCAGCATTTTGCACTGCTCTCTCCCGTCGCAGTCATTAACTGCTGCGGTCTGCTCCACGTCCCTAAAATGGACGAAGGGATCTCCTGACTCGGAGAGTTTTGGGATGTGGCTTATCATTGCCCTTAGCTGTTGTGCGCTGTGGGGCATTATGATCTGATTGACGAGGGGTCCGTCCTCGCCATCGTCGTTGCCCAGACCGAGCCTCCGGTGTCGAACGGGACACAGCGGTACCGGCTTCGACTCTACTACCTGGGGTTGCTCTACCTCCGGAATCTCTTCGACTAACTTCACCGTTTCCTTCCCCTCATCCCAAGACTCACTATAGCTGGGAGGTGCCGATGGCATGGTGGTTGGTACCACAACTGCCTCTTGCGGAATCGATCTTTTGGATTCCTTGGCTAACAGTAGCTGGCTCGCTGGTGGGTTTATGAGACACACCAAGCCGTTTGCCTTCGCTAGGGTCATTTTTAGGTCCTCTAGCTCCCTCTGGCAAGCACTATGGTCGGCGTTCTCAGACCTATCCTCAATGGCCATCTTGTACGCTGCTCTAGCTCCCAGAATACTTTCCTCCTGTGCCTCTACCTGCTGAGCTAGGCGGAAACACCTGTCCCTTAATCTACCTTCACTGGCCTTGACCTCAATGACCTGACACTCCAAGTAATCTATCTTGGTCTCATGGCGATGGGTTACGGATTAGCGTTCCTGATTCAGCGCGTTGAGCGACTCAATCAGTTTCTTTCCTTCCGCAACCTTTTCCTCTACTTCTGCTAGTAACCCTTTTATCTGGGCCGTCTGTGCTACAACGACTTGGTCTAAAAGCTGGAATTGCTTCTTGTAGCACATCAGCCAGACCGCCTTTTCTACAGATCTTTTGTGCTCTTTGCTTTCTGTCCACTTGATGGCTGCGTCTAGCGGGCACCTATCTCTTATTAGGTCAGATATCCACTGTTTTGTAAGGTTTACCTTCCCAAAAACATAATCCGCTATTTTCTCATCCATCACATTTCGTTTATTCAGACCTTGATCTAACACACTATATTCCTGCTGCCAAGGTCCTGCCGCGGTCGCCATCTCTGTAGGGGGTTTCTCTTGCTTGCTCTGGTCTCCTGCCAGGCTTCTTGCAATAATTACCCATGAGTGGTTCGACCCACTCGCCCCTACGGTTCTCGACCTTGGACTTAGATGCAGGGAGCTGTAGTGCAGAAAAACTCAATAGACCAGGTCGAATAGCACGAAATGGATGCCTTTATTGAACAGTTTGCAACATTATAAAATACATGTCATATGCACAGATTAAAGAAACTACAAGCATGCACACATCTGTGAACTTAACTCTATGGAAATGGGGAACACACAGCACATCGTAAAAGGGGTAACACATTACAACTACCCTTAACCCCCTCCCCTAGACCTAACTAAGTTTCGATTTGAGGAACTCGGGATCATGCTCACCACTTTAAGAATCACGAAACAGGGGTTTGCAGCCTTTCGACACAGCTTTCCGTCGTCATGTGGGTTTGGAAAGTTCTGGCGCAGCTTGTTTTCCTCTTGGTTCTCCTGCGATGTAGGCAGCCGGTACAGCCTTGGTGAGCGCTCGCCATGGATGAATCCGTTACCGACGTGACTTTAAGAACTGGATGCACATGGATGAATCCATTACCGATGTGATGTTGAGACACTGGAGTGCTGGGCCCTGAGTGTTTTCTCCTCCGGCCTGGGTCGTCGATCTCCCGATGGTCTTCCTCGGGGCGGGACGCTGGTCCCAAAAAGCTTTCTTTATACAGTCATAATGTCCTTCTGATTTGAAGGAAGGGCTGGAGTACAGGGTGTCTTCTTCTTCGGCCTGGGTCGTCGATGATCTCCCGACAAAAGTACCCGGGCCACCCTCGTCGTCTTCTCGT
Organism: Somniosus microcephalus; assembly: GCF_052327205.1. Classification (NCBI taxonomy): domain Eukaryota; kingdom Metazoa; phylum Chordata; class Chondrichthyes; order Squaliformes; family Somniosidae; genus Somniosus; species Somniosus microcephalus. Next base: position 314,536,503 of record NC_140987.1, read on the forward strand.
CGTGGCCGGGCCTTGCCTGCCCGAGCACCGAACATGGTCCGAACCGAAATGCTGCTTGGTTCCGATGGAGTCTGTCCCGAAGCGTTTTTTTTTGAAGCGTCCAAGAAGTGAAGCCGAAGTGAAGCTCGAAGTGAAGCTCGAAGTGAAACGTAGTGAATCGTGAAGTGAAGCGTCAAGTGAAGCGTCAAGTGAAGCGTCAAGTGAAGCGTAGTGAATCGTGAAGTGAAGCGTACTGATGGACTTTTTCAATCCACAGTTATACCTTTTTGGAACATTCTTATCTCCCGCCAAATCATAGTCCTGTCTTTGTAATAATTTTGGCGGGCAGAACTCTCTGCAGGGGTGTTTTGTCTTCATAACAGGAGTCGGTGATAGCTGAATTGGCCTTCCTGGGCCGATAATGTCTTTGCTTTGTCACCATAACTCGGTTTGTATATTGATCGGTCTGGAGATTGCCCTTGATGGCTGTTAAACGGCTTCTCTTTGTACAGTAGATGGGTTAAAGTGTTCATTCAATTGTCCGCCCATTTCTTGATGGGCCTCATCCTGCTACCCAAATCTGTCTTGTACTTACAATCTAATCAATATGCATACTCAGTTCCATGAGTTTCGGTTTCCCGAAACTGGTTTTTCGCGGGCTTTAATGTCCTCAATCCACAAGCCTGTCTGGCTTGCAGTAACAGAAATTCAAACGGTCCCAGAAGCTGGTCACGAAGTCTGGTGGCCATTTTGTGTGCCCTTTTATCAAAGGTTTCTCTGCACAAGCTTCTTTTGGTCAATAAAGCTGTCTTATCAACCCTAACTTCTTGCGTGATTATTTATGAAAATTTCGCGAATCTTACTGTCCCTCCTGTGATACTGATAGCTTGCTTAAAGTATCAATAACCCTTGGTGAGCAAAATTTTTCCTGATTCCCCACATCCAAACATTCTTGGTAATTAACTACCTATAACCCCCATGACACATGCAGTTCCCATTTCAGAAAATTACATTGTGTACAGTTGGACAACCGTAGGCAGTACTACCTTAAACTATAATACATTCTTCTTTCAGATGTGAAAGGGGCCGATACCCTTTACACCACCTGCATACACATTTTGTTAATCAAAAATTAGAAAACCAATCAACGGTTACATCACAACAGTATCCATACACTTAAATCATATAGTAACCAAAAACCAAGAGTGGAGGGACGCTTTATCCTTTAATACATAGCAGTCTAAGCGGGGGTCTCTTCACCCACTCGTACATAGCGTTCTCTCCATTCCCCTGTGTTCTCGTGCCTCTGGAGGTGTTTGCCTCTCTTGCAATGCACAAACAGTAAATATATTACAATCAAAACCTGACACGCTACTAGGATGTGGGATGCTATTCTAATCCAGGGCGGGATCTCTATATTAGTGAACAGGTCCCACCATGGTGGGGTGACTATGTCCAATATGTCTTTCCCTATCTCCAACGTCTTCTGCTCTAGTGTGTAAAAATGCTTCTGTGAAACTATTACGGCTTTTAAAATCTTGGTGAGGTGTTCGGGGAGAGGGGGAATGACATAACCAAAATACGCGACGAATCACTGCAAATCCATGAAATTCTGTTTTACAGTGAGGTGAACAGTGGAAGGTACAGGAATGGGGATAATTCGCTGTTGTGCCACTTGAACTTCAGCCCTGGGTTTGAAACAGAAACTGCTGTCACTGACCGGACACCACCCGTGCTGTCCGTGTTGGTAGTGAGGCGCTGCAGTGGTGACACAGTATGTTCCACATCCGATATATGCCACCTGCGGGGGCACATGGTCTTTTGCCATTGCCTCCATGGTGCAATTTACCGGCTTCGCGCTAGCGGCTCTGAACCCGCACTGTGGTTTTAAAAAGGCATTCAAGTGCTGGGGACACAGGATGATGTGTGCCCCCCGGCTTCAACACCCCGAGAGGTCGGTGCCTGTCATCGTACGCTCCCATCTGATGACATAAGGCGGGACCACTGCGTAACGAATGTGCACACCCCCCTGAATGACTCCAATGTTCTCCACCCTGTATACCGGGGCGGGTTTTGCTGTGGGACCCAACGCCGGCATCCTCACTACTATTCCCATGATAGTATGATTCGAGCATCCACAGTCCACTGGGACTGGGTACGCCTCTGCAGCTAGTCTGAGCTGGCACGGACTTAATGCGTTCTCAAAAGGGTGGAGCGCTTGCAAGTGCTTATTGCTGATCCAGGACGGGACCAAACCTTGTTTTAAATCCTCCAGGTTACTGCAGCCCTCTCCCAGTAACCACACCCCGTATAGCACACAAGCCTCGTTCTGTGCTGCCTGATCGGACGCATTCCGATCCTCTCTAATGAGTGCATTTACCGTTCTAGCGTGCTTCTCCAGCTCAGCGATAATCTCTTTTAAGTGTAGTGTCATGGCCTGGTCCTCATGTAGCTCAGAGCCCACTACCTTATTTTCGTTTGTCAGTATGTTCTTTAACTGGGCCTTTAGACCATTAACCTGTGTCTGCAGCTCCATGTTGTCTAGAGCGTTGACAACAGATGTCCCGGTACTAAAAGCAGTGAAAATGTCAGTTACAGTACCCCTTCTTTGCCTTCCTACTCGATCCAAAACTTCCTGTGGTGTGGTGTACAATTTGGCTTTGTCGATGTCGGCAAAGTCAAATTCATAAAATTGTCTGAACATCCTGGTTAAAAGAACCTGGTACAATTGCTCCGTTTCCTTGGGACACCACTCCGGCAATCGTACCTCAGTGAGGTTTAAAATCACTGAGGCCACCGCGTAGTGTACCCCTTGGTACAGCATCTGACCGGTGGGTACCAATACTAAACCGTTCCCGGGTCCCTTTGTGGTGGTGGGGCACCCTTCCTCCTGGGCTAGTGCTACCAGAATCGTGGGCAGGGGCTTGCGTGGGCGGGTGATGAGTTCAGTGGCGTTTACCGGAATCGGGGAGAATGGGGCTCCGCACGCCCAGGTGCTGACGTCCCACCTCATCCCTTTCCCTTCATCTTGCCACTGCCTCTGGAAAAAGATGGATATGCCTTTGGGGCAAGCGCGCTTCGAACCCCACATGCAGACATATATCCCTTCATCTGGTTCCCACCATTTGTCCCAACACACACGTAATTGTCCGTGAGACCCTGTAATTGTCCGATGGGTATTATTACCCAGTCGCTCCCACTCGATTGTAGAGTTCTTCATATTCTTTCCCAGCTTTCGGAGCCACCACCATCTACTTAGCGGTACGTTCCCATTACACACCAAACAAATCCTCTTTCCCACGGTAACGCTGACTCTGGGTGCAATGATCCTCACTCGAGGGCACATTAACGAAGTCTCTTGGTAGGCAAACCCGGATTTGCTGGAGTATTCTGTAGAATTCGACCCCAGCCACCCTGGCCATCTCCCTTGGTGGAAGTAGGTGGCGGTTTCCTCAACCTCTCGCTTCCCCGTCCCATCCGTCGTGATGGGGGCTGTGTCCCCGGAGCACCCGAACACGATGACGTCCTTGGTGCGGCCTCGGTAGGCCAACCCACACCCGATCGCCGCGAGCACCACGAGAATCCTCTCCATTGTATCCCTGGTTTCTGTAACCGATAAGATGATGTAGCCAGGCTCCCAATAGGTGCTGGCCTAATTAAACGGACGCCTGGGTCCCCTGACCCTGCTTCCAAACACACACACATACTGGGCAGACTTCGAGAACTACCTTCTAGAACATCCCATCATCTTAAACTTTACATGCCTTAAATCAACATTAAAAATTACTTAGCTTAACTTATCATTACCTAAACTTATGTACAGTGCCGCCCTCCTTCGGGCGGCCTACCTAATTCCTGTGAGGGCTGCAGCGTTCCGCCCCCTGTGGCGGGGCTGCACTGACCTTTGGTTTTGATCCCCCGCAGCCTGTCGCTGCTGCTGAACGGGAATCGTGTCTTTCCTGGGCTTTCTGAAGTCGGCGTCTACTGGGAGTGGGTGACTCGGGCCAAGACTTTACAGGTTGGGGCGTTCGGGTCGACCTACGAGGGAGCGCCTTGGGCGAGGCTCCCAGGGCTAATGGACCGGGGATCGGGACCTTCACCGTCGCAGCCTGTGGTCCCCCCACAGCTGCCGGCTCCGGCTCCCCTCCCTCAGGCTCCGCCCCCCCGGGGCCGGGATCTGTGGCATCCGACTCCACTCCGCCTGTCCCCACAGGTGGTGAGTCTCCGCCTCCAATCCCTACCTTCCCTAAGCTTGAGTCGGGGTCGGGACCTTCGGCCTCCGACTCCTCCTCCTCCTCCGTGATCGGGTCCGGGGCGGGGTCAAGCCGTTCGGGCTCTTCCTCGTCCGAATCCCAGATCAACGGGGAGACCTCCCA
>NC_140987.1:314541357-314666164 GCF_052327205.1 Somniosus microcephalus
TTTAAATTAATATTGTCTGTACCCAATGAAGGTCAAAATTGTTTGACACCTACAGAATGTTGGAAAACTGTACTTTTTGTTATGTAAGCTTTGGCAATATGGTTCCCTGTAAACTTTCATGCCAATAAAGCATTTGAATTGATTGAATTGAATTGAATTGAATTGAATTGAATTGAGAGAGACGGATGGGGGGGACAGAGAGAGAGACGGGGACGGGGAGAGAGAGACGGGACGGGAGGTTGAGAGAGAGACGGGGGGAGAGAGAGAGAGAGACGGGGGAGAGGGAGAGAGAGAGGCTGGGACGGGGAGAGAGAGATGGGGGGGAGAGAGAGAGAGATGGGGGAGAGAGAGAGAGACGGGGGGAGAGAGAACGCGCCGGGGGGGGAGAGAGAGAGAGAGACGGGGGGATAGAGAGAGATGGGGGGGTAGAGAGAGAGAGACGGGGGGGAGAGAGAGAGAGACGGGGAGGGAGAGAGAGAGAGACGGGGGGGAGAGAGAGAGAGACGGGGGGAGAGAGAGAGAGATGGGGGGAGAGAGAGAGAGATGGGGAGAGAGAGCGAGAGACGGGAGGAGAGAGAGAGACGGTGGGAGAGAGAGACGGGGCGGGGGAGAGAGAGAGAAAGACGGGGGTGCACAGACAGAGAGAGACGGGGGGAGAGAGAGAGGGAGACGGGGTGCGGAAAGAGAGACGGGGCGGAGAGTGAGACGGGGGCGGAGAGAGAGAGACGGGGGCAGAAAGAGAGAGACGGGGTTGAGAGAGAGGGAGAGACGGGGCGGGGGAGAGAGCGAGAGACGCGGGGGAGAGAGAGAGAGACGGGGGTGGGGGGAGAAAGAGACGGGGGAGAGAGAGAGATAGAGACGGGGGAGAGAGTGAGAGAGAAGGGGGGAGGGAGAGAGAGTGACGGGGGAGTGAGAGAGACGGGGAGAGAGAGAGAGACAGGGGGGAGAGCGAGAGAGAGAGAAGGTGGGAGAGAAAGAGACGGGGGGAGAGAGAGAGAAATGGGGGGGAGAGAGAGAGAGACGGGGGAGAGAGAGAGAGACGGGGGAGAGAGAGGGAGACGGGGGAGAGAGAGAGAGACGGGGAGAGAGAGAGAGACGGGGAGAGAGAGAGAGAGACGGGGGTGAGAGAGAGATGGGGGAGAGAGAGAGACAGGGGGAGAGAGAGAGACGGGGGGGAGAGAGAGAGACGGGGGGAGAGAGAGAGACGGGGCAGAGAGAAAGACGGGGGGAGATAGAGAGAGAGACGGGGGGAGAGAGAGAGAGAGACGGGGGAGAGAGAGAGACGGGGAAGAGAGAGAGAGAGACGGGGGAGAGAGAGAGAGATGGAGGGGAGAGTGAGAGAGACGGGGGGGAGAGAGACAGAAACGGGGGGGAGAGAAAGAGAGACGGGGGGAGAGAGAGAGAGACGGGGGAGAGAGAGCGCCGGGGAGGAGAGAGAGAGAGACGGGGGGGGGGTAGAGAGAGAGAGACGGGGGGGGGGAGAGAGAGAGTTGGGGGGGATTAGACCTACTCGACAAATACTGCCAAAATTGGGCCCTGACAGTAAATCTAAAGAAAACCAACATCATGATTTTTCAAAAAAGGCCCAGATGTCAGGAAAACAAATGCCAGTTTACTCTCAGTGATACCATCATAGGACACACTATGAGCTACACTTACCTTGGTCTAACCATCACAGCATCAGGGAGCTTCAGCATAGCAGTCAATGCACTAAAAGAAAAAGCCAGAAGAGCCCTATATGCAATAAAAAGAAAATTCTACAACATCCAAATTCCAATCAAAATCTGGCTCAAAATATTTGACAGCATAATCCTGCCCATTGCGCTGTACGGTAGTGAAGTATGGGGCCCACTCAATCACCATAGCTACACTAAATGGGAAAAACACACAATAGAAGCCCTACATAAGAACATAAGAACATAAGAAATAGGAGCAGGAGTAGGCCAATCGGCCCCTCGAGCCTGCTCCACCATTCAATAAGATCATGGCTGATCTGATCCTAACCTCAAATCTTCTATCACTCTGCATCCACCCGAACCCATGTGATCTCCCGGGAGAGGCGAAAAACCAGATAAAGACCCAATGGCCAATTTGGGAGAAAAAAATCTGGGAAATTCCTCTCCGACCCATCTAGGCGATCGAAATTCTTCCAGGAGATCACCCTGTCCCTATATTTTCTACAGTACTTACCTTCTGTAAAGGCGATCTCCACCCCAGCCAGGAACAGGGATAAAACCATCTCCTGAAATCTAACAGAATTAGAACACAGTAGGAGCAGAACAAGGCTACACGGCCCCTGGGCCCGCTCCACTACCCACAGGGCCATGACCATTCCGAACCCAGACTCATGTCCAATTTCCTGCCCGCTCCCCGTAACCCTTTATTCCCTTTACTTCTAGGAAACTATCTATTTCTGTTTTAAATTTATTTAATGATGTAGCTTCCACAGCTTTCTGGGGCAGCAAATTCCACAAACCTACCACCCTCTGAGTGAAGAAGTTTCTCCTCATCTCAGTTTTGAATGAGCAGCCCCTTATTTTAAGATTATGCCCCCTAGTTCTAGTTTCACCCATCATTGGGAACATCCTCACCGCATCCACCCGATCAAGCCCCTTCACAATCTTATATGTTTCAATAAGATCGCCTCTCATTCTTCTGAACTCCAATGAGTAGAGTCCCAATCTACTCAACCTCTCCTCATATGACCACCCCCTCATCCCCGGGATTAACCGAGTGAACCTTCTTTGTACTGACTCGAGAGCAAGTATGTCTTTTCTTAAGTATGGACACCAAAACTGTATGCAGTATTCCAGGTGCGGCCTCACCAATACCTTGTACAACTGCAGCAATACCTCCCTGTTTTTATATTCCAACCCCCTAGCAATAAAAGCCAACATTCCATTGGCCTTCTTGATCACTTGCTGCACCTGCATACTAACTTTTTGAGTTTCGTGCACCAGGACCCCCAGATCCCTTTGTACTACAGTACTTTCCAGTTTCTTGCCATTAAGATAATAACTTGCTCTATGATTTTTCCTGCCAAAGTGCATAACTTCACACTTTCCAGTATTGTATTCCATCTGCCAAATCTTTGCCCACTTACTTAGCCTGTCTATGTCCCTTTGCAGGTTTTTTATGTCCTCCTCACTCACTACTTTCCGTCCCATCTTTGTATCATCTGCAAACTTTGATATGTTACACTCGGTCCCCTCCTCCAAATCGTTAATATAGATTGTAAAGAGTTGGGGACCCAGCACTGACCCCTGCGGAACACCACTAGTTACTGGTTGCCAATCTGAGAACGAACCATTTATCCCAACTCTCTGCTTTCTGTTAGAGAGCCAATCCTCCACCCATGCCAGAATATTACCCCCAATCCCGTGATTTTTTATCTTGAGCAATAATCTTTTGTGTGGCACCTTGTCAAATGCCTTTTGGAAGTCTAAATACACTACGTCCACTGGTTCCCCTTTATCCACCCTGTATGTTACTTCCTCAAAAAACTCAAGCAAATTTGTTAAACATGACTTCCCTTCATGAAACCATGCTGAGTTTGCCCTATTAAATTGTGTTTATCCAAATGTCCCGTTACTGTCTCCTTAATAATGGACTCTAACATGCAGAATTTTGCTGAAGCATTCTTCGCACCCAAAGGAAAACACCAACAAATGCATGTAGAGCCGAACTAGGCAGATACCCACTGATAATAAACATCCAAAAACGAGCACTAAACTTTCTAAATCACCTCAAATCTAGTTCCCCAGACACCCTTCATTTTAAAGCCCTCCAGACCCAAGAGCTGAACCCAGAAATGAGTCCCCTGAGTCAGCTGCTACTGAAATTAAGTACTCCTACTCAGCCGGACCCTGACCAGTCCCAGACCAACACTGCCCTCCAAACACCAATCCGAGTGAACCAAATCATTAAACAATGCAAAGAAACCTACCTGGAACATTGGAACAAAATAACCAAAAGCCAAAGCAGATTAGAATGTTACCGGGCCCTAAAAAGAGAATATAAACTGGCAGACTATCTCTCGACCATCAGAGACACAAAACAGAGACAGACCCTCACCAGGTACAGACTAAGCGACCACCAACTGGCAATTGAAAAAGGAAGATACAAGAAATCCTGGCAGCCTAGAGAGAATAGAATATGTGATCAATGTCTGGCCGGCGAGGTTGAGACAGAGATGCACTTCCTCCTAAAATGCGAAAAATTCAACAAAACAAGAAACATATATTTTGACAAGCTCAGCCAAACAACCCCAGATTTCAAAGAGTTGGATGACCTGTCAAAATTAAGATTAGCCCTGGGAGAAGGAGACAGACCATACCTTGGTGCCCAATATGTAACAACATGTCACAACCTGAGGAACAGTGAGGGACTAACGAGCACACCCATAGCATATATAAACATTAAGAATGTTTAAATCAATACCGAATGTACCCAATGACTGTTTAAAAATTAATACTGAATGTACCCAACGATGGTCAACGACTGTTTAAATTAATATTGTCTGTACCCAATGAAGGTCAAAATTGTTTGACACCTACAGAATGTTGGAAAACTGTACTTTTTGTTATGTAAGCTTTGGCAATATGGTTCCCTGTAAACTTTCATGCCAATAAAGCATTTGAATTGATTGAATTGAATTGAATTGAATTGAATTGAATTGAGAGAGACGGATGGGGGGGACAGAGAGAGAGACGGGGACGGGGAGAGAGAGACGGGACGGGAGGTTGAGAGAGAGACGGGGGGAGAGAGAGAGAGAGACGGGGAGAGGGAGAGAGAGAGATGGGGACGGGGAGAGAGAGACGGGGGGGAGAGAGAGAGAGATGGGGGAGAGAGAGAGAGATGGGGGGAGAGAGAACGCGCCGGGGGGGAGAGAGAGAGAGACGGGGGGATAGAGAGAGATGGGGGGGTAGAGAGAGAGAGACGGGGGGGAGAGAGAGAGAGACGGGGAGGGAGAGAGAGAGAGACGGGGGGGAGAGAGAGAGAGACGGGGGGAGAGAGAGAGAGATGGGGGGGAGAGAGAGAGAGATGGGGAGAGAGAGCGAGAGACGGGAGGAGAGAGAGAGAGACGGGGAGGGAGAGAGAGAGAGACGGGGGGGAGAGAGAGAGAGACAGGGAGGGAGAGATAGAGAGACGGGGGAGAGAGAGAGAGACGGGGGGGGAGAGAGAGAGAGATGGGGGGAGAGAGAGAGATGGGGGAGAGAGAGCGAGAGATGGGAGGAGAGAGAGAGACAGGGGGAGAGAGAGACGGGGCGGGGGAGAGAGAGAGAAAGACGGGGGTGCACAGACAGAGAGAGACGGGGGGAGAGAGAGAGGGAGACGTGGTGCGGAAAGAGAGACGGGGCGGAGAGAGAGACGGGGGGCGGAGAGAGAGAGACGGGGGCAGAGAGAGAGAGACGGGGTTGAGAGAGAGGGAGAGACGGGGCGGGGGAGAGAGAGAGAGACGCGGGGGAGAGAGAGAGAGATGCGGGGTGGGGGGAGAAAGAGACGGGGGGAGAGAGAGAGATAGAGATGGGGGAGAGAGTGAGAGAGAAGGGGGGAGAGAGAGAGAGTGACGGGGGAGTGAGAGAGACGGGGGGAGAGAGAGAGAGACAGGGGGGAGAGCGAGAGAGACTGGGTGGTGAGAGAGAGAAATGGGGGGGAGAGAGAGAGAGAGACGGGGAGAGAGAGAGAGACGGGGAGAGAGAGGGTGACGGGGGAGAGAGAGAGAGACGGGGAGAGAGAGAGAGACGGGGGGAGAGAGAGAGACGGGGGAGAGAGAGAGACGGGGGGAGAGAGAGAGACGGGGGAGAGAGAGAGACGGGGCAGAGAGAGAGACGGGGGGAGAGAGAGAGAGACAGGGGGAGAGAGAGAGACGGGGGGAGAGAGAGAGACGGGGGGGAGAGAGAGAGACGGGGGCAGAGAGAGAGACGGGGGGGAGATAGAGAGAGAGACGGGGAGAGAGAGAGAGAGACGGGGAGGGAGAGAGAGAGAGACGGGGGGAGAGAGAGAGAGACGGGGGAGAGAGAGAGAGATGGGGGAGAGAGAGAGAGATGGGGAGAGAGAGCGAGAGACGGGAGGAGAGAGAGAGACGGGGGGAGAGAGAGACGGGGCGGGGGAGATAGTGAGAAAGACGGGGGTGCACAGACAGAGAGAGACGGGGGGGAGAGAGAGAGGGAGACGGGGTGCGGAAAGAGAGACGGGGTGGAGAGAGAGACGGGGGCGGAGAGAGAGAGACGGGGGCAGAGAGAGAGAGACGGGGTTGAGAGAGAGGGAGAGACGGGGCGGGGGAGAGAGAGAGAGACGCGGGGGAGAGAGAGAGAGACGGGGGGTGGGGGGAGAAAGAGACGGGGGAGAGAGAGAGATAGGGACGGGGAGAGAGTGAGAGAGAAGGGGGGAGAGAGAGAGAGTGATGGGGGAGTGAGAGAGACGGGGGGAGAGAGAGAGAGACAGGGGGGAGAGCGAGAGAGAGAGAGGGGGGAGAGAAAGAGACGGGGGCGAGAGAGAGAGACGGAGGGGAGAGTGAGAGAGACGGGGTGGTGAGAGAGAGAAATGGGGGGAGAGAGAGAGAGACGGGGGAGAGAGAGAGAGACGGGGGAGAGAGAGGGAGACGGGGGAGAGAGGGAGAGACGGGGGAGAGAGAGAGAGACGGGGGGGAGAGAGAGAGACAGGGGAGAGAGAGAGACGGGGGGAGAGAGCGAGACGGGGAGAGAGAGAGACGGGGGCAGAGAGAGAGACGGGGGAGATAGAGAGAGAGACGGGGGAGAGAGAGAGAGAGACGGGGGAGAGAGAGAGACGGGGAAGAGAGAGAGAGAGACGGGGAGAGAGAGAGAGACGGAGGGGAGAGTGAGAGAGACGGGGGAGAGAGACAGAAACGGGGGGGAGAGAAAGAGAGACGGGGGGAGAGAGAGAGAGACGGGGGGAGAGAGAGAGAGACGGGGGGTGAGAGAAAGAGAGATGGGGGAGAGAGAGAGAGAGACGGGGAGAGAGAGGGAGAAGGGGGGAGAGAGAAATGGGGGGAGAGAGAGAGATGCGAAAATGCAAAAAATTCAACACATCAAGAAACATATTATTCAACAAGCTAAGCCAAACAACCCCAGATGTCAAGGAATTGGATGATCTGTCAAAATTGAGATTAGTCCTAGGAGAAGGAGACAGACCATACCTTGGGGCTAAATATGTAACAACATGTCACAACCTGAGGACTGTTTAAAAGTAAGACTGTTTAAAATTAATATTGAACGTACCAAATGAAGTAGAAAGACTGTTTAAAATTAATATTGTTTAAAAGTAATATTGTATATACCCAACAAATGTCAAATCGATTGACACCTACAGAATGTTGGAAAACTGTACCTTTTTGCTACGTAAGCTTTGGCAATATGGTTCTCTGTAAACTTTCATGCCAATAAAGCATTTGAACTGAACTGAACTGAGAGAGACGGGGGGAGAGAGAGAGAGACGGGGGAGAGAGAGAGAGACGGGGGAGAGAGAGAGACGGGGGAGAGAGAGAGACGGGGGCAGAGAGAGAGACGGGGGGGGAGATAGAGAGAGAGACGGGGGGCGATAGATAGAGAGACAGGGGGGAGAGAGAGGGACGGGGAAGAGAGAGAGAGAGACGGGGGGAGAGAGAGACAGGTGGGGGAGAGAGATAGATGTGGGAGAGAGAGAGACGGGGGGTGAGAGAGAGACGGGGGGAGAGAGAGAGACGTGGGGAGAGAGGGAGAAGGGGTGAGAGAGAGAGATGGGGAGAGAGAGAGAAGGTGGAGAGAGAGAGACGGGGAGAGAGAGAGAGAGAGACGGGGGAAGAGAGAGAGCTGCGGTGGGGAGAGAGAGAGAGATTGGGGGCAGAGAGAGACGGGGACGGGAAGAGAGAGACGGGACGGGGTGGAGAGAGAGAGACGGGTGGGAGAGAGAGGGGGAAGACTTGGGCCAGACTTGGGCCCTGACAATAAATCCCCAAAAAACCAAAGTCCTTGTGTTCCAGCAAAGATCCAGACATCAGGGACCCAAAATAAATTTCACACTAGGAACAACCAAAATTGAACAAACCACTTGATATGCCATCAATGACTCAAAGACAAGGATTCAACTGAAGGCTTTTAATCACTAAGAACATAGCAGCATAGCAGGTCTTCCCACATCGGGTTCGACTGGTAGTGAATGACTCATACAGCTCCTGAGACCTTTATATGGCAAAAGACAGGGGCGTAGCCAAGACACACAATAGGAACAAGAGGGGTGTGGTTCACACAATACAAGCAGGTAAAATACAAGCAGGTCTGATGAAGGCATATTTCCTCACATTCACCCCTTCTACAGATTTAGTCTGTCCGGGGGTGTGATAGTCCTTCCTGAACGTCGCAACAGTACCTCGGGTTCCGACCGGGAGTCCGTGGTGCCCTCCTGGGCATACCCATGTGCCGGGGGTGTTGCAGGTACTTCTGGGGGTGGTGAGGATACCTCTGGGGATGGTGGAGGTTCTTCTGGGGGTGGTGGTGATGGGTCGTCGTCGTCGCTTCCTGCCGAGGCGAGGTCCTTTATGGACACGGTGTCTTCACGCCCGTCGGCGTGCTTGACGTACGCGTACTGTGGGTTTGCGTGGAGTAGGTGTACTGCCTCCATGAGGGGATCCGTTTTGTGGCCCCTCACATGCTTCCGTAACAGGACTGTTCCTGGGGTGGAGAGCCACGAGGGTAGGGATACTCCTGAGGTTGATTTGCGGGGAAAAACAAACATCTTCTCATGAGGAGTGGCGTTAGTAGCAGTACACAGTAGCGACCTTATCGAGTGGAGTACATCTGGGAGGACCTCCTGCCAGCGGGAGGTGGGGAGGCCTTTAGACCTTAGTGCTAAGGTGACCGCCTTCCACACTGTCGCGTTCTCCCTCTCCACCTGCCCATTACCCCGGGGGTTATAACTAGTGGTCCGACTCGTGGCTATCCCCTTCGACAGCAGGTATTGGCGCAGTTCATCGCTCATGAACGATGCCCCCCTGTCAGTGTGGATGTAGTTGGGCATGCCGAACGTGCAAAACAGGTTGCCGAGGCACTTGATGACCGTGGCACTGGTCATATCTGGGCAGGGGTAGGCGAATGGGAAGCGGGAGTACTCGTCCACAATGTTGAGAAAGTACACATTGCGGTCGGTGGAGGGGAGTGGTCCCTTGAAATCTAAGCTCAGGCGCTCGAATGGCCGTGTAGCTTTGATCAGGTGGGCTCGGTCGGGTCTGAAAAAATGGGGCTTGCATTCTGCACAGGTGCAGCAGTCCCTGGTCATAGACCGGACCTCCTCGACGGAATAGGGCAGGTTACGAGATTTTATAAAGTGGAATAGCCGGGTGACCCACGGGTGGCAGAGGCCATTGTGGAGGCCCTGTAGCCTGTCCCCCTGGATGCTGGCACACATCCCTCGTGATAGGGCGTCGGGGGATTCGTTGAGGGCCCCCGGCCTATATATGTCGTACTCAAACGTGGAGAGTTCGATCCGCCACCTGAGAATTTTGTCGTTCTTGATCTTCCCCCTCTGTTTGTTGTTAAACATGAAGGCTACCGACCGCTGGTCGGTAAGCAGGGTGAAGCGTTTGCCGGCTAGGTAGTGCCTCCAGTGCCGCACTGCCTCCACTATGGCCTGGGCCTCCTTCTCTACCGAGGAGTGCCTGATCTCGGGCCCTTGGAGGGTTCTTGAGAAAAAGGCTACGGGCCGCCCATCCTGGTTGAGGGTGGCTGCTAAAGCGAAGTTGGACGCATCGCTTTCGACCTGGAAAGGGATGTTTTCATCCACTGCCTGCAGCGCAGCCTTCTCAATGTCGTGTTTAATGCTGTTGAAGGCGGCGTGGGCCTCGGCTGTGAGCAGGAAGGATGTTGATTTCAGGAGGGGACGGGCCTTGTCGGAATAATTGGGGACCCATTGGGCGTAATAGGAGAAGAACCCCAGGCACCTTTTCAGGGCCTTGGGAGTGTTTGGTAGGGGTAGCTCCCGTAGGGGGCGCAATCGGTCGGGGTCCGGCCCGATTTCCACGTTTTCCACCACGCAGCCCAGGATACAGAGGCGCGTGGTGCTAAAGACACACTTATCCTCGTTGTAGGTGAGATTGAGTCTGAGGGCGGTTTTTAGAAATCTCGCGAGGTTTGAGTCGTGGTCTTGCTGGTCGTGGCCGCAGATGGTGACGTTGTCTAGGTATGGGTAGGTGGCTGTTAACTGGTTCTCATCGACCATGCGGTCCATCTCCCGCTGGAAGACCGAGACCCCGTTCGTTACCCCAAAGGGGACTCTGAGGAAGTGGTAGAGACGTCCGTTCGCCTCGAAGGCGGTGTATGGACGGTCCTCCGGCCTAATGGGGAGCTGGTGGTATGCCGATTTTAGGTCGATGGTGGAAAACACCCGGTATTGCGCGATTTGGTTAACCATATCCGCTATGCGGGGCAGAGGGTAGGCGTCTAGCTGGGTGTATAGATTAACCGTCTGGCTATAATCTATCACCATCCGCTTCTTTTCACTACCCTTAACTACTACTACCTGGGCGCGCCACGGGCTGGTACTGCATTCGATGATACCCTCCCGCTTGAGTCTTTCTACTTCCGACGCAATGAAACGTCCGTCTATCCTCCCAGCTGTACCGCCTACTCTTGGTCGCTATGGGTCGACAGTTGGGTGCGAGGTTGGCGAACAGAGAGGGGGGCTTGGCCTTCAGGGTAGCCAGACCGCACACTGTGAGGGGCGGCTGGGACCCACCGTAGGTAAGCGTGATACTTTGGTGGTGGCACTGGAAGTCCAGACCCAAGATCACGCTCACACAGAGATCTGGCATTATCAATAGTTTAAAATCTCTGTAATCAGTGCCTTTTACCGACAGCATAACCGCGCAGAAACCTGTGATTTTTGAGGTATGAGTCTTATCAGCCATGGCGATTTTGCCCTGTGTGGGGACTATCGTTAGTGAAAGTCGTTTTACCAGGCTAGGATGAATAAAGCTTTCGGTGCTCCCGCAGTCAATCAAGCATTTAACCTTGTTCCCGTTTACCTCTACGTCCATCATCGATTTAGACAACGGATGCGGCCTGGATTGATCCACTGTGATCAAGGCCACCAGTGGGTCCTGGAGGTCCGTGTAGTCGGGGCAAGATGGTGGACTCCATGAGGGTGGACAAGATGGCTTCCAAGATGGCCGCTCCCACGGCGCGCACGCGGCGGTGGTAGAGTTGGAGGCGGGGTTCCCTCTGCAGACTTTGCTGAAATGTCCTTTCTTCCCGCATTTAAAACAGGTGGTGCCCTTCGCTGGGCACAGATGCCTGGAGTGTTTGTCCTGGCCACAGAAGTAGCATTTCGGGCCCCGATGCATCGCGGCAGTAGTGGGGCTCCTGGGTGGGGGCTGGGGCTCAGATGGTGCTGGGCTGGCCTGAGACCTGGGAGGTGAAGATGGCTTCCAAGATGGCAGCCCCCACGGCGCGCACGAGGCGGAGTGGGCCGCGTGGCCTGGGGAACAGGATTCAGAGTTCCTCTGGGCCATATCCAGTGATCGCGCTATACCCATAGCCTGTTTTAAGTCCAGTCCCTCCTTTTCAAACAGCTTCTGCCGAATGTAATTTGAGCTGAGGCCCGCAATAAAGGAGTCTCGGATCAGCTCCTCCGTGTACACGGTGGCAGACATGGCCTTACAGTTACAGTCTCTGCCCAGTACTTTTACGCTTAGCATAAAGTCCTCTAGTGACTCACCATGCCGCTGCGTGCGAGTAGTCAGAAGATGCCTGGCGTACACCTCGTTTATTGGCCGCACGTAGTGGGCCTTCAGAATGGTGCAGGCATCCCCGTAGCTGGTGGCGTCTTGGACGAGAGGGGAGACCCGATGGCTCACCCAGTTTCGCAGGATTCCCAGTTTCACGTCTCCGGTGTCGACTGCTATGGCGGTGGATAAGTTTGCAATGAAAAATTCGAAGCATTGGAACCAGTGTCCGAACTGTGTGGCTGCGTCTGAGGCATGGGGGTCCAGATCCAAGCGCTCTGGTTTCAGGAGTCGATCCATCTTGTTGTTTTAGTGAATAAAATTGATGTGCCATCAGGATTCAACGAAAGGCTTTTAATCACTAAGAACTTTGCAGGTCTTTACACATCGGGTTCGCCTGCTAGAATGACTCATACAGCTCTTGAGACCTTTATATGACAAAAGACAGGGGAGTAGCCAATACACACAATAGGAAAAAGGGGGCGGTACACACACAATACAAAGCAGGTAAAACACAGGGGGTGATGAAGGCATATATTTCATCACATTGGGAAGAGAGAGAGATGCGGGGGTGGCGAAGAGAGAGAGGCGGGGGGGAAGAGAGAGAGGCGGGGGGAAGAGAGAGAGGCGGGGGGAAGAGAGAGAGGCGGGGGGAAGAGAGAGAGGCGGGGGGGTGAAGAGAGAGAGGCGGGGGGGTGAAGAGAGAGAGGCGGGGGGGAAGAGAGAGAGGCGGGGGGGAAGAGAGAGAGGCGGGGGGGAAGAGAGAGGCGGGGGGGAAGAGAGAGAGGCGGGGGGAAGAGAGAGAGGCGGGGGGAAAGAGAGAGGCGGGGGGAAAGAGAGAGGGGGGAAAAGAGAGAGGGGGGGAAAAGAGAGGCGGGGGGGAAAGAGAGAGGCGGGGGGGCAAAGAGAGAGGTGGGGGGCAAAGAGAGAGGCGGGGGCAAAGAGAGAGGCGGGGGGTGCGGGGGAAGAGAGAGAGGCGGGGGGGCGGGGGAAGAGAGAGAGGCGGGGGAAGAGAGAGAGGCGGGGAAGAGAAAGAGGCGGGGGGGAAGAGATAGAGGCGGGGGGGAAGAGAGAGAGGCGGGGGGGAAGAGATAGAGGCGGGGGGAAGAGAGAGAGGCGGGGGGGAGAGAGAGAGGCGGGGGGGAGAGAGAGAGGCGGGGGGGAGAGAGAGAGGCGGGGGAGAGAGAGAGGCGGGGGGGAGAGAGAGAGGCGGGAGGGAGAGAGAGAGGTGGGGGGGAGAGAGAGAGGCAGGGGGAGAGAGAGAGGCGGGGGGAGGGAGAGAGGCGGGGGGGAGAGAGAGAGGCGGGGGG
This sequence comes from Somniosus microcephalus, assembly GCF_052327205.1. Taxonomy (NCBI): domain Eukaryota; kingdom Metazoa; phylum Chordata; class Chondrichthyes; order Squaliformes; family Somniosidae; genus Somniosus; species Somniosus microcephalus. The sequence goes on from NC_140987.1 coordinate 314,554,384, forward strand.
CAGAGAGAGAGGCGGGGGGAGAGAGAGAGGTTCGGGGGGGAGAGAGGCCGGAGGCGGGGGGGAGAGAGAGAGAGACGGGGGGGAGAGAGAGAGGCGGGGGGGTGGAGAGAGAGGCGGGGGGGTGAAGAGAGAGGCGGGGGAGTAGAGAGAGAGGCGGGGTGGGGGAGAGAGTGAGGCGGGGTGGGGGAGAGAGGGAGAGAGAGGCGGGGAAGAGAGAGAGGCAGGGGGGCGGGGGAAGAGAGAGAGGCGGGGGGGCGGGGGAAGAGAGAGGTGGGGGGGAAGAGAGAGGCGGGGGGAAGACAGAGGCGGGGGGGAAGACAGAGGCGGGGGGGAGAGAGAGGCGGGAGGGAGTGAGAGAGAGGCGGGGGGCGGGGGAAGAGAGAGAGGCGGGGGGGAAGAGAGAGAGGCGGGGGGAAGACAGAGAGGCGGACACAGACATCCAGAAAATGAGGAATTACGCCTTACTTATTGTCAGACACTAACACAATACAGAAACACACTCAGAACCAAAAAAGAGCAATATATTAAGAATACACTCAGCTCCATGGAGGAATCCATTGATTCCAATTGTTTCTGGGAAAACTTGAAAACACTACACAAAAAACAACACGACGATTTGGCCATTCAAAATGGGGACACATGGGTAAACCACTTTGAAAAATTATACCAGAAAAACACACTAAGACCAGAGCAACACCAAATATGCAAAAAACTGGAAAAGCTAGAAATGGCCATAAAAGATAACCAAAACCCGCTGGACGCCATAATGACAGAAAAAGAACTTCTTGAAAAACTCAAGGACCTGCGACCAGGAAAAGCCTGCGGGACAGACGGCATACTAAACGAGATGATTAAACACACAGACAACAAAATGAGACTGGATATCCTAAAACTCTTCAACTTGGTTCTGAGTGTCGGTTATTTCCTTGATATCTGGAACAAAGGACTCATAACGCCCATATACAAAAGTGGGGACAAAATCGACCCACACAACTATCGAGGCATCTGTGTAAACAGTAACCTGGGGAAGGTATTCTGTAGCATCATAAACAAAAGACTTATAAACTTCCTTGAGGAGCACAATGTCTTGAGTAAAAGCCAAATTGGATTCCTGCCAAACTATAGAACATCCGATCATATCTTCACCCTACAGACCCTAATTGACAAACACGTTCACCATAACAAAAGCAAAATCTACGCATGCTTTGTAGATTTCCAGAAAGCTTTCGACTCCATCTGGCATGACGGTTTATTCCTGAAACTTATCGAAAGCGGGATAGGAGGGAAAACATATGATGTAATTAAATCAATGTATACAAACAACAAATGTGCAGTTAAAATTGGAGACAAACAAACAAAATACTTCCCACAGGGGCGGGGGGTGACGCAGGGCTCGCCAATCTCACCGACACTCTTTAATATTTACATAAATGGATTGGCAAAACTACTTGAACAATCTACAGCACCCGGCCTCACCCTATATGAATCCAAGGTTAAATTCCTCCTCTATGCAGACGACCTGGTTCTGCTGTCACCAACTAAAGAGGGTCTACAGCAGAACCTGGACCTGCTGGAGTCGTACTGCCAGACTTGGGCCCTGACAATAAATCCCCAAAAAACCAAAGTCCTTGTGTTCCAGCAAAAATCCAAACATCAGGGACCCAAAGTAAATTTCACAGTAGGAACAACCAAAATTGAACAAACCACTAACTACACATACTTGGCCTTAAAAATCAGTTCTACGGGAAACTTCAAACTGGCTGTGAATGAACTGAAAGAGAAAGCAAGAAGGGCTTTCTATGCCATCAAAAAATCAATCCAAATAGAAATCCCAATTAGCATTTGGCTCAAAATTTTCAAATCAGTAATTGAACCAATTGCACTCTATGGCAGTGAAGTATGGGGACCGCTAACTCAACAAGAATTCGCAAAATGGGACAAACACCCAATTGAGATCCTACATGCAGAATTCTGTAAAAGTATCCTCCGGACTCAAAGGAAAACAGTAAACAATGCATGCAGGGTGGAACTAGGCCAATATCCATTAATAATCACTATCCAAAAAAGAGCCACCAAATTTTGGAATCACCTACAAATGAGCAACCCCCAATGCTATCACTACGACGCCCTGAAATGCCAAGAGCTGACCATAAAGAAGAATACCCTCAGTCAACTAGTCCTGGGACTCAGTGAAGTAACTACTAACAATACTAACAATAACCAGCCCCAGGACAGTGACAGGGTAACACAAAGAATTCGACCCAACACAATCGTCGCTAAGCAAAAGGAAAAATATCTGACATATTGGGCAGAAACAACAAAAACCCAAAGCAAACTCAATTGCTACTTGGCCCTAAACAGACAATACAACATAGCTGATTACCTGACCATGGTAAAGGGTAACAAACTGAGAAGAACCTTGACAAGGTACAGACTTAGCGAACATAGCCTAGCGATCGAAAAAGGCAGACACAGGCAGACCAGGCTGCCAAGAGAGGACAGGATATGCTCTCACTGCAGTCAGGGAGTAGTGGAGACAGAGATGCACTTCCTCACAGCCTGTGAAAAATATCAGGACATCAGGGAGAATTTCTACCAAAAATTCTCACAAATATGCCCTGAATTCAGAAATCTGAATGACAACCAAAAACTCCCATTCCTACTGGGAGAGGAGAGAAGCTGTGTAACACTGGCGGCACACTATGTTACAGCTTGCCATGAACAGAGGGACAACCAGTAAACTAAGAAATGAATATGTATAAACAATGCGAATGTATATTTATACACTCAGGGATATACCTGTTTATACACTGTATGAATAGAACTGCGTTTATGTGCTCAACCATAAATGTATTTTGATGCTTTGGCAACATAAGATGTAACTTATCATGCCAATAAAGCGATTTGAATTGTGAATTGTGAATTGGGGGAGAGAGAGAGGCGGGGGGGAAGAGAGAGAGGCGGGTGCGGAAGAGAGAGAGGCAGGGGGTGTTGTGTATGTACCTTTAAGAGAATAACTGGTCTCAGGCTGCTGTACCGGCAGTGACCACCCCTGTATAAAAGGCGCTAGAGAGCCTCTGTTGTTTAGTTTCGTTATGGACTTCCACCAGTAAACATCTGTTGTTTTCACTCCTGCTAGTCCGTGTCTAAATCATTCACGGACTTAACAGAGGGGATGAGAGAGAGGCGGGGGGGGGGAAGTGAGAGAGGCGGGGGGGGAGAGAGAGGTGGGGAGGGGGAGAGAGAGAGAGGCGGGGGGTGGAGAGAGAGAGGCGGGGGGGTGGAGAGAGAGAGGCAGGTGGGTGGAGAGAGAGAGGCGGGGGGTAGAGTGAGAGGCGGGGGGAGAGAAAGAGGCGGGAGGGGAGAGAGGCGGGGGGAGAGAGAGAGGCGGGGGAGAGAGAGAGGCGGGGGGAGAGAGAGGCGGGGGGAGAGAGGAGGCGGGGGGGAGAGAGAGAGGAGGCGGGGGGAGAGAGAGAGGCGGCGGGGGGCGGGAGAGAGAGAGGCGGGGGGGTGGGAGAGAGAGGCGGAGGGCGGGAGAGAGAGGCAGAGGGGGGAGAGAGAGGCGGTGGGGGAGAGAGAGAGGCGGGGGGGAGAGAGAGAGACGGGGGGGTGGGAGAGAGAGGCGGGGGGGAGAGAGAGGCGGTGGGCGGGTGTAGAGAGCGGCGGGGGGGAACAGAGAGCGGCAGGGAGCCGGTAGAGAGAGAGGTGGGGGGGAAGAGAGAGAGGCGGGGGGAAGAGAGAGGCGGGGGGGAAGAGAGAGGCGGGGGGGTGGGAGAGAGACAGGCGGGGGGGAAGAGAGAGAGGCGGGGGGGAAGAGAGAGAGGCGGGGGGGAAGAGAGGGGGGGGAAGAGAGAGGCGGGGGAAGAGAGAGGCGGGGGGGAAAGAGAGAGGCGGGTGGGGAAAGAGAGAGGCGGGGGGGAAAGAGAGACGGGGGAGAGAGAGACGGGGCGGAGAGAGTGACGGGGGGGAGAGAGAGAGAGACGGGGAGAGAGAGAGAGAGAGATGGGGAGAGAGAGAGGGAGACGGGGGGAGAGAGAAAGAGACAGGGGGAGAGAGAAAGAGACACGGGGAGAGAGAGAGACGGGGGAGAGAGAGAGAGACGGGGGGAGAGGTATAGACTGGGGGGAAAGAGAGAGACCGGGGGAGAGAGAGAGACGGGGGTAGAGAGAGAGAGACGGGGGGGAGAGAGAGAGAGACGGGGGGGAGAGAGAGAGATGGGGGGAGGGAGAGAGAGAGACGGTTGGGGAGAGAGAGAGAGAGAGACGGGGGAGAGAGACGGGGAGAGAGAGGGACGCGGGGGAGAGAGAGAGATGGGGTGGGAAAGAGAGAGACGGGGGAGAGAGAGAGACGGGGGAGAGAGAGATGGGGGGAGAGAGTGAGACGGGGGAGAGAGAGACGGGGGCAAGAGAGAGACGGAGATGGGAGGCAGAGAGGGACGGGGGGAAGAGAGAGACGGGGGAAGAGAGAGACGGGGGTAAGAGAGAGACGGGGGGAAGAGAGAGATGGGGGGCGGGGAGAGAGAGAGACGGGGTGGAGAGACGGGGCGGTGAGGTGGGGAGAGAGAGAGAGAGATGGGGGGCAGAGAGATACGGGGGGAGAGAGAGACGGGGGGAGAAGGCGTAAACCGGGCAGTAAATAACCTAAACAATATTTTTGATAATTTGGCAACAAGGGCAAACTTGAAAGCTCGCAAGAACAAACCCAAAACAAAAAACTATGAAAAATGGTTTGACCCAGATTGCCATAACTTGAGGAAAAAACCTAGAAAAATATCAAACCAAAAACACAGACATCCAGAAAACGAGGAATTATGCCTTACTTATTGTCAGACACTAACACAACACAGAAACACACTCAGAACCAAAAAAGAGCAATATATTAAGAATACACTCAGCTCCATTGAGGAATCCATTGATTCCAAATGTTTCTGGGACAACTTGAATACACTACACAAAAAACAACACGATGAATTGGCCATTCAAAATGGGGACACATGGGAAAACCACTTTGAAAAATTATACCAGAAAAACACACTAAGGCCAGAGCAACACCAAATATGCAAAAAACTGGAAAAGCTCGAAATGGCCATAAAAGATAACCAAAACCCGCTAGACTCCATAACAACAGAAAAAGAACTTTTTGAAAAACTCAAGGACCTGCGACCAGGAAAAGCTTGCGGGACAGACGGCATACTAAACGAGATGATTAAACACACAGACGACAAAATGAAACTGGCTATCCTAAAACTCTTCAACTTGGTTCTGAGTGTCGGTTACTTCCCTGATATCTGGAACAAAGGACTCATAACGCCCATATACAAAAGTGGGGACAAAGTCGACCCAACTAACTATCGAGGCATCTGTGTAAACAGTAACCTGGGGAAGGTATCCTGTAGCATCATAAACAAAAGACTTATAAACTTCCTTGAGGAGCACAATGTCTTGAGTAAAAGCCAAATTGGATTCCTGCCAAACTATAGAACATCAGATCATATCTTCACCCTACAGACCCTAATTGACAAACACGTTCAGGTCTTTTCTGGTGTAGCAGGGACTGTGGTAGACTACACAAGTGCCTTAGAGATATCTTAAATTGGTGATAGTAAATTAATTTAAATTAATTGAAGGGTAAGTCATGCCAGGAGAGCCCAGCCCCGTGATGTGCTCCTCTTGCTCCATGTGGGAATTCAGGGACACTGCCCCTGGTGACCACGTGTGCAGGAAATGCATCCATCTGCAGCTACTAGCAGACCGCATTGAGGCACTGGAGATGCGGGTGGATGGGTTGTGGAGCATTCACGATGCTGAGAGGGTCGTGGATAGCACGTTTAGTGAGTTGGTCACACCGCAGGGAAGGGCTGCACAGGAAGATAGGAAATGGGTGACCACCTGGCGGGGCAATAGAAGCAGGCAGGTAGTGCAGGAGACCCCTGTGACCATTCCCCTCTCAAACAAGTATACCGCTTTGGATACTGTTGAGGGGGATGACTCACCAGGGGAAGGCAGCAGCAGCCAACTTCCTGGCACTGGTGGTGCTCCTGCTGCCCAGGAAGGGGGGAAAAAGAGTGGGAGAGCAATAGTGGTAGGGGATTCTATAGTAAGGGGAACAGATAGGCGTTTCTGTGGCCGTAGACGTGAATCCAGGATGGTTTGTTGCCTCCCTGGTGCCAGGGTCAAGGATATCACTGAGCAGCTGCAGGGCATTCTGGAGGGGGAGGGTGAACAGCCAGAGGTCGTGGTCCACATTGGTACCAACGACATAGGTAAAAAGAGGGATGAGGTCCTGCAGCAAGAATTTAGGGAGCTAGGTGAAGGATTAAAGAGCAGGACCTCAAAGGTTGTAATCTCTGGATTACTCCCGGTGCCACATGCTAGTAGGTATAGGAATAGGAAGTTAGAACAGATGAATGCGTGGCTAAAGGGATGGTGCAGCGGGGAGGGCTTTAGTTTCCTGGATCACTGGGTCTGCTTCTGGGAAAGGTGGGACTTGTACAAGTCGGACGGTTTACACCTGAACCAGAGGGGAACCAATATCCTTGCGGGGAGGTTTGCTAGCACTGCTGGGGGGGGTTTAAACTAACTTGGCAGGGGGATGGGGTACAGAGTGGAGCTATAGTAGGGGGTGATTTACAGCCAAATACAGAGGAAAAAACAAGTCAGCTGGAAGGCAGAGCAAATATGTGAAGGCAAAAGGGAATATGGCAGGGCTGGAAGGCATTTATTTTAATGCAAGGAGTCTTGCAAATAAGGTGGATGAACTGAAGTTGTTGTTGAACACATGGGAGTACGATATTGTTGCTATCACGGAGACATGGTTGAGGGAGGGTCAGGACTGGCAGCTCAATATTCCGGGGTATAGAATCTTCAGGCGAGACAGAGGGGGGTGTAAAAGGGGAGGGGGTGTTGCAATATTAATTAAGGAGTCAATTACTGCTGTAAGGAGGGACGATATATTAGCGGGTTCCTCTAATGAGGCCATATGGGTAGAACTTAAAAACAAAAAGGGGGCAAGCACTTTGCTGGGAGTGTACTATAGGCCCCCAAACAGTCAGGGGGAGATAGAGGAACAGATATGCAGGCAAATCTCAGAGAAGTGCGAAAATAATAGGGTAATAATAGTGGGGGATTTCAACTTCCCCAATATTAATTGGGATAGTCAGAGTGTGAAAGGCTTAGAGGGTGCAGAATTCTTAAAGTGCATCCAGGAGAGCTTTTTGAGCCAACACGTAGAAAGTCCTACAAGAGAGGGGGCGGTACTGGACCTAATTCTGGGGAATGTAGCCGGGCAAGTGGTGGAAGTATCATTAGGAGAGCATTTTGGCGACAGTGACCATAATTCGGTGAGATTTAAGGTGGTCATGGAAAAAGACAAAGACGGCCCGGAAATAAGAGTTTTAAATTGGGGGAAGGCCGATTTTAATATGATAAGGCAGGATCTGGCCAAAGTGGACTGGGAGCAGCTACTTATAGGAAAATCCACATCAAAACAGTGGGAGACTTTCAGAAGGGAAATAGAGAGAGTGCAACGCCAACATGTTCCTGTAAAGGTCAAGGGTGGGACCAACAAGCAAAGGGAACCTTGGATGACAAGGGATATACAAAAATGCATTAGAAATAAAAGGGGGGCTTTTGGCAGTTACAAAAGACTAAAGACGGAAGAAGCCCTAGAGGAGTATAAAAAGTGCAGGGGCATACTTAAAAAAGAAATTAGGAGGGCGAGGAGGGGCCATGAAATAACACTGGCGAGCAAAATAAAGGAAAATCCTAAGATGTTTTATAAGTATATTAAGGGCAAGAGGATAACCAGGGAAAGGGTAGGGCCCATTAGGGACCAAAGTGGCAATCTGTGTGTAGAGCTAGATGATGTAGGCGGGGTTTTAAATGAATTTTTTGCATCTGTGTTCACTATGGAGAAAGACGATGCAGACATAGAAATCGGGCTAGGGGACTGTGACATACTTGAACATATTAGCATCGAGAGGGAGGAGGTGCTAGCGGTTTTAGCAGGCCAAAAAGTGGATAAATCCCCAGGCCCGGACGAGATGTATCCCAGGCTGCTGTGGGAGGCAAAGGAGGAGATTGCAGGGGCTCTGACACAAATTTTCAGAACCTCTCTGGCCACAGGGGATGTACCAGAGGACTGGAGAACAGCTAATGTAGTACCATTATACAAGAAGGGTAGCAGGGATAAACCAGGGAATTACAGGCCAGTGAGTCTAACATCTGTGGTAGGGAAATTATTGGAAAAATTCTGAGGGACAAAATTAGTCTACACTTGGAGAGGCAAGGATTAATCGGGGATAGTCAGCATGGCTTTGTCAAGGGTAAATCATGTCTGACAAATCTGATTGAATTTTTCGAGGGGGTGACTAGGGGGGTGGATGAGGGAAATGCTGTGGATGTGGTTTACATGGACTTCAGTAAAGCTTTTGACAAAGTCCCGCATAGGAGACTGGTCAAGAAGGTAAGAGCCCATGGGATCCAGGGTGCCTTGGCGCGTTGGATCCTAAACTGGCTGAGTGGCAGGAGGCAGAGGGTGATGGTCGAAGGTTGCTTTTGTGACTGGAAGCCTGTGTCCAGTGGGGTACCTCAGGGATCGTTGCTGGGTCCCTTGTTGTTTGTGATCTACATAAATGATTTGGATGAGAATGTGAAAGGTATGATCAGTAAGTTCGCAGATGACACGAAAATTGGTGGGGTGGTAAATTGCGAGGAGGAAAGCCTCAGGCTACAGGACGATATAAACGGGTTGGTCAGATGGGCGGAAAAGTGGCAAATGGAATTTAACCCTGAAAAGTGCGAGGTGATGCATTTTGGATGGACAAATAAAGCAAGGGAATACACAATGGCCTAGAAATTGTGTTTTGGCGCAGCGACGGCTTTAGCGCCGGAAGTTAGTGCCGGAGCTAAGTCGCGCTGGGCGGGCCAAAAATTCACTACTTCTGCGCCCAAACGGCTGCCGGCGCTGCTGAAAGATGTTAGGGCCTGAAAACTGGCGCTATGCGATGAATTTCAGCGCTATTCTGGCGCTGCGGCGCCCGCTGCGGTGCGGCAGGTTCGGGAAGTGCAGGCCTCCTCCTTCCCTTAAGGAGGAGCTGCCTGCACCCGGCCGCGGCCCGCGATAATCTTTTTAAAAATGAGCCCGGCACCTCGGACAAGTGCCGGGCTTGCTTCTGTTCCGGGGGGGGGGGGGGAAGTCCGGGGAGGGAGCTGCGGCCAGGTGGGCGGCGGGGAAAGCGGCCGGCCGCCGCGGGGCCTTTAATGCGCCGGCGCAACGTTCTGTAAGGCACCTCTGCCAGAACGTTGCTTGCGGCTGCCACGGGCGAGGCGGCCGCAACTCAATTTCCGAGTTCGGGCGGGTTACCATGGCAACCGGGACGCTGTGCACACCGATGACGTCATCGGTGCCGGCGCAGCGCTACCGGCCTAACGCCGATTTAGGGCCCCTGTCAATTTCAAAACTGGCCATAACTTCGCCGCTAGGCCCTCTAGCGCCTCAAAAGCGGCGCTAAGGCCAGTGAATTTCTAGGCCAATGAGTGGTAGGACCCTAGGAAGTACAGAGGGTCAGAGGGACCTTGGTGTACATGTACATAGATCCCTGAAGGCAGCGGAACAGGTAGATAAGGTGGTTAAAAAGGCATATGGGATACTTGCCTTCATTAGCCGAGGCATAGAATATAAGAGCAGGGAGGTTATGATGGAGCTGTACAAAACGCTGGTGAGGCCACAGCTGGAGTACTGTGTGCAGTTCTGGTCGCCTCACTATAGGAAGGATGTGATTGCCTTGGAGAGGGTGCAGAGAAGATTCACCAGGATGTTACCTGGGATGGAGCGCCTCAGATATGAAGAAAGACTAAACAGGCTGGGGTTGTTTTCCTTGGAGCAAAGAGGGCTGAGGGGGGACCTGATTGAGGTATACAAAATGATGAGGGGCATAGATAGGGTAGACAAAGAGGAACTTTTCCCCTTAGTAGGGGGGTCAATAACAAGGGGGCATAGATTCAGGGTAAGGGGCAGGAGATTTAGAGGGGATTTGAGGAGGAACTTTTTCACCCAGAGGGTGGTTGGAATGTGGAACTCAATGCCTAAAAGGGTGGTAGAGGCAGGAACCCTCACAACATTCAAGAAGCATTTGGATGAGCACTTGAAATGCCATTGCATACAAGGCTATGGACCAAATGCTGGAAAATGGGATTCGAACTGGACAGGGATGGATGGGCGGCGCAGACACGATGGGCCAAAGGGCCTCTTTCTGTGCTGTAAAACTCTATGACTCTATGACTCTACAACAAAAGCAAAATCTACGCATGCTTCATAGATTTCCAGAAGGCTTTCGACTCCATCTGGCATGACGGTTTATTCCTGAAACTTATCGAAAGCGGGGTAGGGGGAAAAACATATGATGTAATTAAATCAATGTATACAAACAACAAATGTGCAGTTAAAATTGGAGACAAACAAAGAAAATACTTCCCACAGGGGCGGGGGGTGACGCAGGGCTCGCCAATCTCACCGACACTCTTTAATATTTACATAAATGAATTGGCAAAACTACTTGAACAATCGACTGCACCCAGCCTCACCCTATATGAATCCAAGGTTAAATTCCTCCTCTATGCAGACGACCTGGTTCTGCTGTCACCAACTAAGGAGGGTCTACAGCAGAACCTGGATCTGCTGGAGTCGTACTGCCAGACTTGGGCCCTGACAATAAATCCCCAAAAAACCAAAGTCCTTGTGTTCCAGCAAAGATCCAGACATCAGGGACCCAAAATAAATGTCACACTAGGAACAACCAAAATTGAACAAACCACTAACTACACATACTTGGCCTTAAAAATCAGTTCTACGGGAAACTTCAAACTGGCTGTGAATGAACTGAAAGAGAAAGCAAGAAGGGCTTTCTATGCCATTAAAAAATCAATCCAAATAGAAATCCCAATTAGCATTTGGCTAAAAATTTTCAAATCAGTAATTGAACCAATTGCACTCTATGGCAGTGAGGTATGGGGACCGCTAACACAACAAGAATTTGCAAAATAGGACAAACACCTAATTGAGATCCTACATGCAGAATTCTGTAAAAGTATCCTCCGGACTCAAAGGAAAACCGTAAACAATGCATGCAGGGTGGAACTAGGCCAATATCCATTAATAATCACTATCCAAAAAAGAGCCACCAAATTTTGGAATCACCTACAAATGAGCAACCCCCAATGCTATCACTACGACGCCCTGAAATGCCAAGAGCTGACCATAAAGAAGAATACCCTCAGTCAACTAGTCCTGGGACTCAGTGAAGTAACTACTAACACTACTAACAATAACCAGCCCCAGGACAGTGACAGCGTAACACAAAGAATTCGACCCAACACAATCGTCGCTAAGCAAAAGGAAAAATATCTGACATGTTGGGCAGAAACAACAAAAACCCAAAGCAAACTCAATTGCTACTTGGCCCTAAACAGACAATACAACATAGCTGATTTCCTGACCATGGTAAAGGACAGCAAACTGAGAAAAATCCTGACAATGTACAGACTTAGTGAACATAGCCTGGCGATCGAAAAAGGTAGACACAGGCAGACCCGGCTACCAAGAGAGGACAGGATATGCTCTCACTGCAGTCAGGGAATGGTGGAGACAGAGATGCACTTCCTCACAGCTTGTAGAAAATATCAGGGCATAAGGGAGAATTTCTACCCAAAATTTACAAAAATATGCCCGGAATTCAGAAAATTGAATGACGACCAAAAACTCCCATACCTACTAGGGGAAGAGAGAAGTTGCACAACACTAGCGGCACACTATGTTACAGCTTGCCATAAACAGAGGGACAACCACTAAAGAGAAGATAAGAGTATATATAAATTATATGAAAGTATATTTATACACTCAGGGATATATCTGTTTATACACTGTATGGATAGATCTGTATTTTTGTGAACAAACATGAATGTTTTCCGATGCTTTGGCAACATAAGATGTAACTTGTCATGCCAATAAAGCAATTTGAATTGAAAATTGAATTGAATTGAATTGAGAGAGATTGGGGGGGAGAGAGAGACGGGGGGAGAGAGAGACCGGGGGGAGAGAGAGACCGGGGGGGAGAGAGACGGGGGGGAGAGAGAGACGGGGGGGAGACAGAGACGGGGGGGACAGAGACGGGGGAGAGAGAGATGGGGGAGAGTGAGAGACGGGGGGGAGTGAGAGATGGGGGGAGAGAGAGACGGGGGGGAGAGAGAGACGGGGGAGGGAGAGACGGGGGAGGGAGAGAGACGGTGGAAGAGAGAGAGAGATGGGGGCGAGGGAGAGAGGGGGGAGGGAGGGAGAGGGGGGAGAGAGAGGGGGAGAGAGAGACGGGGGCGAGGGGGGGAAAGAGAGACGGGGGCGGGGGTGGGAGAGAGAGAGAGAGAGAGAGAGAGAGAGAGATGGGGAGAGAGAGAGACGGGGAGGGCGAGAGAGAGATGGGGGAGGGAGAGAGAGAGATGGGGCAGGGAGAGAGAGAGACGGGGGGAGGGAGAGAGAGAGATGGGGAGGGAGAGAGAGACGGGGGAGAGAGAGAGATGGGGAGAGAGAGAGAGAGGACTGTTTAAAAGTAAGACTGTTTAAAATTAATATTGAACGTACCAAATGAAGTAGAAAGACTGTTTAAAATTAATATTGTTTAAAAGTAATATTGTATGTACCCAACAAATGTCAAATCGATTGACACCTACAGAATGTTGGAAAACTGTACCTTTTTGCTATGTAAGCTTTGGCAATATGGTTCTCTGTAAACTTTCATGCCAATAAAGCATTTGAACTGAACTGAACTGAGAGGGGGGCAGAGAGAGAGAGAGAGGGGCAGAGAGAGAGAGAGAGAGAGAGAGAGACCCAGAAAAGAGTCCCCTGAGTCAGCTGCTACTGAAACTAAGTACTCAGCCGGACCCTGACCAGCCCCAGACCAACACAGCCGTCCAAACACCAATCCGAGTGAACCAAATCATTAAAAAATGCAAAGAAACCTACCTGGAACATTGGAACAAAATAACCGAAAGCCAAAGCAGATTAGAATGTTACCGGGCCCTAAAAAGAGAATATAAACTGGCAGACTACCTCACGACCATCAGAGACACAAAACAGAGACAGACCCTCACCAGGTACAGACTAAGCGACCACCAACTGGAAATTGAAAAAGGCAGATACAAGAAATCCTGGCAGCCTAGAGAGAATAGAATATGCGATCAATGTCTGGCTGGCGAGGTTGAAACAGAAATGCATTTCCTCCTAAAATGCGAAAAATTCAACACATCAAGAAACATATTATTCAACAAGCTAAGCCAAACAACCCCAGATTTCAAGGAATTGGATGATCTGTCAAAATTGAGATTAGTCCTAGGAGAAGGAGACAGACCATACCTTGGGGCTAAATATGTAACAACATGTCACAACCTGAGGACTGTTTAAAAGTAAGACTGTTTAAAATTAATATTGAACGTACCAAATGAAGTAGAAAGACTGTTTAAAATTAATATTGTTTAAAAGTAATATTGTATATACCCAACAAATGTCAAATCGATTGACACCTACAGAATGTTGGAAAACTGTACCTTTTTGCTATGTAAGCTTTGGCAATATGGTTCTCTGTAAACTTTCATGCCAATAAAGCATTTGAACTGAACTGAACTGAACTGAGAGAGAGACGGGGGGAGAGAGAGAGATGGGGGGAGAGAGAGATGGGGAGAGAGACACGGGGGGGAGAGGGAGGGGGTAGGGAGAGAGGGGGGAGAGAGAGAGGGGGAGACAAAGAGCGGGAGAGAGAGAGAGAGGGGGAGAGAGAGAGAGGGGGGAGAGAGAGAGAGAGCGGGGGAGAGAGAGAGAGGGGGGAGAGAGAGTGAGGGGGAGAGAGAATGAGTGGGGGAGAGAGAGAGATGGGGAGTGGGAGAGAGAGAGACGGGGGGGAGAGAGAGAGAGATGGGGGGGAGAGAGAGAGATGGGGGAGAGAGAGAGACGGGGGGAGGTAGAGAGAGAGACGGGGGGGAGAGAGAGAGACACGGGGGGAGAGAGAGACGGGGCGGAGAGAGAGACGGGGGGGGAGAGAGAGACGGGGGAGAGAGTGAGATGGGGGAGAGAGAGACGGGGCAAGAGAGAGACGGAGATGGGGGGCAGAGAGAGACGGGGGGAAGAGAGAGACGGGGAAGAGTGAGACGGGGGTAAGAGAGAGACGGGGATGAGAGAGACGGGGGGAAGAGAGAGGCAGGGGGCAGGGAGAGAGAGAGACGGGGTGGAGAGACGGGGGGGTGAGGGGTGGAGAGAGAGAGAGAGATGGGGGCACAGAGAGATGGGGAGAGAGAGACGGGGGAGAGAGAGACGGGGGGCAGAGAGAGATGGGGTGAGAGAGAGACCGGGGGGAGAGCAAGACCGGGGGGAGGGAGACGGGGGAGGAGAGAGAGACGGGGGGAGAGAGAGACGGGGGAGAGAGAGATGGGGGAGAGTGAGAGACGGGGGGGGAGTGAGAGATGGGGGTAGAAAGAGACGGGGGGAGAGAGAGACGGGGAGGGAGAGACGGGGGGAGGGAGAGACGGGGGGAGGGAGAGGGACGGGGGAAGAGAGAGAGAGAGATGGGGGGTGAGGGAGAGAGGGGGGAGAGAGAGGGGGGAGAGAGAGGGGGGAGAGAGAGATGGGGGGAGGGGGGGAAAGAGAGATGGGGAGGGGGTGGGAGAGAGAGAGAGAGAGAGAGAGACGGGGAGAGAGAGAGACGGGGTGAGGGAGAGAGAGAGACGGGGAGGGAGTGAGAGAGACGGGGGAGGGAGAGAGAGAGACGGGGGGAGGGAGAGAGAGAGACGGGGGAGAGAGAGATGGGGAGGGAGAGACGGGGGAGAGAGACACGGGGTGGGGAGAGAGAGGGGGGTAGGGAGAGAGGGGGAGAGAGAGAGGGGGAGACAGAGAGCAGGAGAGAGAGAGAGAGAGGGGGGAGAGAGAGAGAGGGGGGGAGAGAGAGACGGGGGGAGAGAGAGAGACAGGGGAGGAGAGAGAGAGACGGGGAGGGGTAGAGAGAGACGGGACGGGGAGGTTGAGAGAGAGATGGGGGGAAGAGAGAGGTGGGGAGAGAGAGACGGGGGTGAGAGAGAGACTGGGGAGAGAGAGAGAGAGAGACGGGGGGAGAGAGAGAGAGACAGGGGAGAGAGATGGAGACGGGGGGGAGAGAGAAAGAGACGGGGGGAGAGAGAAAGAGACGGGGGGAGAGAGAGAGATGGGGAGAGAGAGAAAGACGGGGGGAGAGGTAGAGACGGGGGGAGAGAGAGAGACCGGGGGGAGAGAGAGAGAGATGGGGGGAGAGAGAGAGAGATGGGGGGGGGAGAGAGAGAGATGGGGGGAGAGAGAGAGAGACGTGGGGAGAGGTGGAGACGGGGGGGGAGAGAGAGAGACGGGGGGGAGAGAGAGAGAGATGGGGGGGAGAGAGAGAGACGGGGGAGAGAGAGAGACGGGGGAGGTAGAGAGAGACGGGGGAGAGAGAGAGACACGGGGGGAGAGAGAGACGGGGGGCGGAGGAGAGAGACGGGGAGAGAGAGACGGGGGGGAGAGAATGAGATGGGGAGAGAGAGACGGGGGCAAGAGAGAGATGGAGATGGGGGGGCAGAGAGAGACGGGGGAAGAGTGAGATGGGGTAAGAGAGAGACGGGAAGAGAGAGATGGGGGAGAGAGAGAGGCAGGGGGCAGGGAGAGAGAGAGACGGGGGTGGAGAGACGGGGGGGTGAGGGGTGGAGAGAGAGAGAGATGGGGGGCACAGAGAGATGGGGGGAGAGAGAGACGGGGGAGAGAGAGACGGGGGGGAGAGAGAGATGGGGGGAGAGAGAGACCGGGGGGAGAGAGAGACGGGGGGGCGAGAGAGACCGGGGGAGAGAGAGACCGGGGGGGAGGAGACGGGGGAGGAGAGAGAGACGGGGGGAGAGAGAGACGGGGAGAGAGAGATGGGGGAGAGTGAGAGACGGGGGGGAGTGAGAGACGGGGGTAGAAAGAGACGGGGGGAGAGAGAGACGGGGAGGGAGAGACGGGGGGAGGAGAGGCGGGGGAGGGAGAGAGACAGGGAAGAGAGAGAGAGAGATGGGGGGGAGGAGGTGGGAGAGAGAGAGGGGAGAGAGAGGGGGAGAGAGAGATGGGGGGAGGGGGGAAAGAGAGATGGGGGAGGTGGGAGAGAGAGAGAGAGAGAGAGAGACGGGGAGAGAGAGAGACGGGGGGAGGGGAGAGAGAGAGACGGGAGGGAGTGAGGGAGACGGGGGAGGGAGAGAGAGAGACGGGGGAGGGAGAGAGAAAGACGGGGGGAGAGAGAAAGACGGGGGGAGAGAGAGAGAGAGACGGGGAGAGAGAGAGATGGGGGGAGGGAGAGACGGGGGAGAGAGACATGGGGTGGGGAGAGAGAGGGGGGTAGGGAGAGAGGGGGAGAGAGAGAGGGGGAGACAGAGAGCGGGAGAGAGAGAGAGAGAGGGGGGAGAGAGAGAGGGGGGGAGAGAGAGAGAGAGCGGGGGAGAGAGAGAGAGGGGGAGAGAGAGTGAGGGGGGAGAGAGAGTGAGGGGGAGAGAGGGAGATGGGGGGAGGGAGAGAGAAACGGGGGGAGAGAGGGGGTGGTGAGAGAGAGGGGGGGAGAGAGGGGGGGAGGGAGAGAGGGGGGGAGAGAGAGAAGGGGGAGAGAGAGAGTGGGAGAGAGAGAGAGAGAGACAACAAAACCCAAAGCAAACTCAATTGCTACTTGTCCCTAAACAGACAATGCAACATGGCTGATTACCTGACCATGGTAATCGATAGCAAACTGAGAAAAACCTTGACAATGTACAGACTTAGTGAACACAGCCTGGCGATCGATAAAGGTAGACACAGGCAGACCCGGCTACCAAGAGAGGACAGGATATGCTCTCACTGCAGTCAGGGAGTGGTGGAGACAGAGATGCACTTCCTCACAGCTTGTAGAAAATATCAGGGCATAAGGGAGAATTTCTACCCAAAATTCACAAAAATATGCCCGGAATTCAGAAATTTGAATGACGACTGTAGTGTATGTGCCTTTAAGAGCCCCAGGTGTGCTGTAATGCCGGTAATTGCCACTCGGGCTATATAGGCCTGTATATTGTGTATATCCGTTAGAACCCCCCCCCCAGACTTTGCTTAGTAAATATCTATGAACCAACTCCTGTCTTCAGTGTCTTTATCAACACACGGACACTACAGTGGCGACGAAGAGGAAACGGACTTACCTGCAATTCGGCAGCACCTCAAAGACATCGATTCCTCGGGCGTCCAGAAGACTCAAGAAAGTGTGAAAAGCTGTGGTTTCACCAGCTGGCCAAGCTGGTGGCAGGTACTGCGCTAATCATTCCTGGGCGTCAGGCTGGGGCTCCAACGGCTGGCTCGACAGCTGAGACAGGCAGCGAAATCGGAGGCAAGCAATAACGGACTGGGAGGGAGCACTCGGGAGACGGCCGGCGCGGCAAGCAGGTCAGCGTTCAGACCTGGAAAGTCCGGCGGGAACGAGTCTCCAACAGTAAATAAATAAAAAACCCATGGTAAACAGTGTTGTCATCGGCAGCAGCGGCAGGAAAGTGCGGGAAGCGCCATATCTTTGCTGCAGAAAAGAAAGAAAAGCGCGGGAAGCGCCATATCTTTTCTGAAATGCCTAAGTCTGGCAATATTGATGCTTTTGATAGCGAAATAGAGGATTTGACCACATACGTGGAAAGAGTAGAGGTATATTGCACTGCAAATGGAATAGAAGATGATAAAAAAGCTTCAGTACTGCTGAACCTAATGGGCGCAAAGGCATACGGGCTGTTACGAAATTTAATCACTCCAGCCAAACCAAAGGACAAGAATTTTAAAGAAATTGTTGATACCTGCAGGAGCACTTAAACCCTACACCGCTGCTGATAGCGGAACGATTCAAGTTCTTCAAGAGAAATCAGCACAAGAATGAAAGTAACGCTGATTACCTAACCGAATTAAGAAATCTATCAAAGTACTGTCAATTCGGGGCAGGACTATCAGATTATTTTCGAGACAAATTCGTTTGCGGTCTCTTAAGAGAGGGAACACAAAAAAGGCTGCTTTCTGAAAAAGATTTAACATTGGACAAAGCTTTCAGTATGGCTGTATCATACGAAGCAGCAGCAAGAGGAGCTGCAGAGATACAACAAAAGACACAGGACTTCAGCACCCATGAAATGACACAGGGTTTCGAAAGATGTTATCGCTGCGGCAGATCCACCCATAACCAGAGGGACTGCTGGTTCAAGGACAAAGCATGCAGGCAATGCGGAAAAATTGGACACATTGCACGGGTATGCCGATCTGGACAAAATAAATCCACAGACAGAAAAAAAAAAATCAATAAAGAAAAGTACAGGAAGGTACAAATGATGACGGACAGTAGCTCCGAAGACCAGAAGAGCGATAGCGACTTCGAAAACAAGAGACTAAGCTGTCTCAAATTACATAATGTACTTGCCAAAGAGGATTACCAAACCATTTGGGTTACCCTCATGATAGCAGGGTCCCCAGTTAAAATGGAGCTAGATACAGGATCAGCTCTAACCGTAATAAATCGACGGGATTACGAGAGGCTATTTTCGCATATACCTCTAAAAGACACATCCATTATCTTAAAAACATATACGGGGCAGAAAGTATACCCCAAAGGAAAAATAAGAGTGCCTGTTGTATACAACGGCAAAGAAATACAAAAGTTGTATTTATACATTCTACAAGATGGTGGTCCACCGTTGTTTGGACGTGAATGGATCAGAAAGATACGTTTAGACTGGCACTCCATTCAGGCACTGACGGTGAACAGTAAGAAAAAAAACAATGATGACATCATACCTGAACGATTAAAAGACATCTTGGCCAACGCCAAAGAAGTGTTTCAAGAGAAACTAGGAACCTTGAAAGGCATAAAAGTGGAAGATGCAGCAATTCCCAAATTTTTTAAGGCAAGACCGGTGCCATACGCAATACGTCCAGCAGTCGAGGCAGAGCTGGAGAATTTGGAAAAAGCAGGCGTATTATCCAAAATAGATTGGAGCGAGTGGGCAACACCCATCGTTCCAGTCATGAAAAAAGCATTGAATAATGATAAATCTGAAGAACAGAGAAAAATTCGCCTCTGTGGAGACTTCAAGGTGACTGTAAACCCGGTCCTTCACACAGTACAGTATCCTCTTCCGAGGATAGAAGATATTTTCGCCTCACTATCCGGAGGGAAACGTTTCACCAAAATTGACTTGGCACAGGCATATCTACAGATGGAGGTTGAGGAGGCCTCTAAAAAGTATCTCACGATAAACACACACAAAGGCCTGTACCAGTACAATCGACTGGTTTTTGGTGTAGCATCAGCTCCAGCTATCTGGCAAAGAGCTATGGAGCAAGTCCTGCAAGGGATTCCGGGGACTCAATGCTACCTAGATGACATCCTTGTAACAGGAGAAAACGACAACGAGCACCTTGCCAATTTGGAGCAGGTGCTCACTAGGCTGAAAGAACGGGGCCTACGAGCAAATCGCCCCAAGTGCGAATTTTTCCAAAATCAGATATCATATTGTGGCCACATAATTAATAATGAAGGGTTGCATAAGTCACCTGAAAAAATTGAAGCACTCATAAAAGCCCCAGCACCTGAAAATGTTTCACAATTAAGGTCGTTCCTGGGATTAATAAATTACTATCATAAATTTTTACCGAACTTATCAACTCTTCTACACCCTCTTAATGAACTTCTACAAACAGGAGTGATTTGGAAATGGAACGAAGACTGTAAACGTGCCTTCCATAAATGCAAAGACTTAATCACATCCGAAGAAGTTTTGGCTCATTACAACCCATCACTGCCAATCAGACTGGCGTGCGATGCATCCCCTTACGGCATAGGAGCAGTATTATCCCATAAATTCCCTGATGGCTCAGAACGGCCGATAGCTTTTGCGTCACGCTCATTAAACTCAGCTGAGCGTAACTATGCCCAAATCGACAGGGAAGCACTCAGCCTGGTATGGGGAGTGAAGAAATTCAACCATTACCTACACGGACAAAAATTTACCTTGTTGACTGACCATCAACCCCTCATCTCCATATTCAACCCTAAAAAGGGTGTTCCCATTATGACAGCGCAAAGGTTACAGAGGTGGTCCCTTTTTCTAGGGGCACACCAATACAACATAGAATACAAAGGATCAAAACAGCATGGGAATGCTGACGGTTTATCACGCCTACCGTTGCCAACGGTAGAAGAGGCACCTACAGTAGACCCAGTAGACATGTTCCACTCTACCATAGTGGAATGTCTGCCAGTAACAAATTCTGCCATTGAAAGGGAGACGAGAAATGACCCGACTCTCTCACGGGTCTACAATTTAACAGTGAAGGGATGGCCAGCACATGGCGAACCACTGTTGCCAGCATTCTCGCAAAGAAGAGAACAGCTGTCAGTGTGCCGAGGAACCTTGATGTGTGGATCCAGAGTGGTAATTCCACCCAAACTCCAGGATAAAGTGCTAAAGGAGCTTCACAAGGGGCATCTGGGTGGAGTGAAAATGAAGAACCTAGCTAGGGCGTTTGTATGGTGGCCGGGTATCGATGGAGACATCGAAGAAATGACCAAGAGCTGCCTAGGATGCCAGAAGGTCCAAAACGCTCCACCACAAGCCCCTCTGCATCCATGGGAGTGGCCCTCATCTCCCTGGCAAAGGGTGCACATCGACTTTGCTGGTCCATTTATGGACTCAATGTTCTTAATCGCGGTTGATGCACACTCCAAGTGGCCGGAGGTAATAAAGATGTCCTCCACCACCACGGAAAAAACCATCACAGTATTAAGGACCATATTTGCCAGGAATGGGCTGCCGGAACAGATATGTTCTGATAATGGACCGCAATTTGTGTCCGAAGAATTCAGAAAGTTCTTAAAAAACAATGGGGTTAAGCACTACACGTCCGCCTCATACCATCCCGCCACCAATGGATTGGCTGAAAGGTTTGTCCAGACCTTCAAGAAGGCCATAAAGGCCATGGGTAATGAAGACATAAAACTTCAGCACAAGGTGGATAACTTCTTATTCGCATACAGGAATGCAGCACATATGGTTACCAACCAAACTCCCGCCATGATGTTCTTCAATAGAAACCTAAGATGCCGGCTGGATTTGGTCAAGCCCAACATCAGAAGGGACGTGGAGAACCGACAGTTTCAAGGCATGAATGAAAGGCCAACTGGAACCTTCCAGATAGGTCAACAAGTTTTGGCCCGGGACTACCGTACCGAGAAATGGCAGCCTGGAACTATCTGCACACGACTAGGACCACTGATGTATACCGTGGACATCGGAGAAAGCATAATAAGGCGCCATGCTGACCAAATCATAAAGTCATCCGAAAAGGGACAACCTACACCACAACTCTATACGTCTAACGATGAAGTAGAGATACCCATATCTACCTCCGATCCGGTGATACTGGAACCCGATGAACCCGACACTGGCATTCAAGCCGAATCAGCCTTGCCAGAAACATAGAAACATATGTGACCCCTTCACGGTTCTCTAGATATATGTGAGATGTGGTCTCTGTTGTAGACAGTATTCTATAGTCCAGTAAGGAGATCACTACTACAATGGCTTAATTCTAATTATCTTACTTTATAGTTTTAACGTCAGACAGTATAAGAAGATTACGGGTCAATGACCTAAATTAGACATTTGCATACATTAGAATGAATCTAGACATAATAAACATACATTCTCCATTTATATGGATTCAAAGGAGAATCTGTCCCTGTGTCCAAATTCGAGTGCACTCTTTCGTTGGCGCGCTTAAGTTGGAGCTCATGGTATGTATAATGTCTGCAAGAGTTACGACTCCGAACCCCTTCATTGAATTCTCTTCACGATCACTGAATCCCACTTTGAGTTCTGGATGCAGAGCTACTAATACGAAGGGCGGCGGCCGAGTTTGGAAGCCTGGGATGGGATGCGGCAGCCATTTGCCTCCTGAGCCCTCTTTTCAGAGCTCCTGCCCTCTTCTCTTCCAGTCGCTCCCGTTTCCCGCTCGAAAAAACCCGACTCCACCCCTTCCTCCTGGGGTTTCTGCCTGGAGACTGCGCAGTCTTACTGTCTGCAACAGTTGATACTGGTGCAGAATTATGGAAAGTCTGCTCTTAGTCACATTGTGTCCTTAAAAGTTCTTGCCGTACCTTCACATGGGCAACTTTAACCCAGGGATTTATAACAATGATAATACAGTGTCTAAGTTAAAGATTGATAACCATACTTAGCGTACACAACATTTCCAGTGGGTATTACACATAGAAACATAGAAGATAGGAGCAGGAGTCGGCCATTCGGCCCTTCGAGCCTGCTCCGCCATTCAACGAGATCATGGCTGATCATCCAAACCCTAGCACCCGGTCCCTACACCGACAGCCATCCCACCCAAGCCCTATCCCCATAACCTACGACATCACCAGAAACTACTACACCACCGAGGCGTTATCCGGACTGAGTCAGGAAGCCTCCAGAGAGACTGACTTATAATTAATTAACTACAGCAATGTGTATATTATTTTGCTTATAACAAGTAATTAATAATTACTTAAAAATATGATGTACTGGTTAGCTAAAATGGGAGGAATTGTAGTGTATGTGCCTTTAAGAGCCCCAGGTGTGCTGTAATGCCGGTAATTACCACTCGGGTTATATAAGCCTGTGTATATCCATTAGAACACCCCCCCAGGACTTTGCTTAGTAAACATCTATGAACCAACTCCTGTCTTCAGTGTCTTTATCAACACATGGACACTACAACGACCAAAAACTCCCATACCTACTAGGGGAAGAGAGAAATTGTGTAACCTTAGCGGCACACTATGTTACAGCTTGCCATAAACAGAGGGACAACCACTAAATATAAGAAAAGAGTATATACAAATTATATGAATGTATATTTATACACTCAGGGATATATCTGTTTATACACTGTATGGATAGATCTGTATTTTTGTGTACAACCATGAATGTTTTTCGATGCTTTGGCAACATAAGATGTACCTTGTCATGCCAATAAAGCGATTTGAATTGAATTGAATTGAATTGAGAGAGAGTGACTGGGGGAGAGAGAGTGACTGGGGAGAGAGAGAGAGACTGGGGGTAGAGAGAGAGACTGGGGGGAGAGAGAGAGACTGCGGGGAGAGAGAGTGACTGGGGGGGAGAGAGAGACTGGGGGGGAGAGAGTGACTTGGGGGGGAGATGGAGAGTGACGGGGGAGAGTGTGATGTGGGGAGGAGAGAGAGTGACGGGGGTAGAGAGAGACTTGGGAGAGAGAGAGGAACTTTGGGGGGAGAGAGAGAGACTTGGGGGAGAGAGAGACTTGGGGGGGAGAGAGAGACTGGGGGGAGAGAGAGAGTGACTTGGGGGAGAGAGAGAGGGACTGGGGGAGAGAGAGAGGGACTGGGGGGAGAGAGAGAGGGACTGGGGGGAGAGAGAGAGGGACTGGAGGGGGAGAGAGAGAGAGGGACTTGGGGGAGAGTGAGAGAGGGACTTGGGACAGGAGAGAGAAGGGAGAGGAGAAAGTGAGTGGGGGAGGCGAGAGAGGGACAAGGAAGGGAGGAGGGAGAGGGGAGGTATAGTAATCTCGGATGTAATGCTTAAGTTATCCACCAGAGGGAGACAAATGCTAAGGGGTTCATTTACCAGTGTTTTAAGGTAATGTTGCATTGTTGGGTATTGTTAGATCCGTGATTCTGAGAGTATGATGTTTTTCAATAACCACACGGATGCTATAACTTAACAATCAACAGGTATTTACTGGAGTAGGGTAATCTCAAGACTGGGGTACAGAGGCATGCTCAAGACTTATATACAGGTGTGGTCACTGCTGGTACTACAGTATACAGGAGCTGTAAAAGTAGTTCTCTCTTAAAGGTACATACACTACAATTCCTCCCCTTTTAGATTAGTAGTACCCATAATATTCAAATAACAATTAACACTTTAACATGTACATTAAACAACAATAGTCCATTTATAGATTCAGTCTTTGGGGCGGCTTCCTGATCCTTTCGGGATAGCGCCTTTCCTGAGGTTCTTGTTCTTGGTGCGGAGGCGATTCTGGCCCCTTTTCATTGGTTAGTTCATCGGGTTCCAGTGCTATTGGTTCGGAGGTAGATGCTACCGGTATTTCGGGTTCATCCCCAGGTACGCAAGTCATTGGGGTTGACTCGTTCCTGTGACGCTAAGATCTGATCGACGTGGCGTCTCACAATGTTCTCCCCAACATCCACTGTGTACATTAATGGTCCCTGCCTTGTGCATATCGTTCCGGGTTGCCATTTCTCTGTTCGGTAGTCACGGGCCAAGACTGGTTGTCCTACGTTGAAGCTCCTTGTTGGCTTCTCATTGATGTGCTGGAATTGTTTATCCTCAACATTTCTTCGCACATTTGGTCTGAGCAAGTCCAGACGAGATCTCAACCTTTGGTTAAAGAACATCATGGCCGGGGTCTGGTTGGTAACTGCATGTGTCGCGTTTCGGTAGGCTAATAAGAAATTGTCCACCTTATGCTGTAGTGGAATTTCATTGTCGCACATGGCCTTTATCGCCTTCTTAAAGGTTTGTACGAACCTCTCAGCCAATCCATTTGTGGCTGGATGATACGGGGCGGATGTGTAATGCCTTACCCCATTCCTTCTCATAAATTTTCGAAACTCTTCGGACACAAACTGTGGTCCATTATCAGAGCAAATCTGCTCTGGCAAGCCGTTCCTGGCAAATATGGTCCGTAGGACTGCAATCGTTTTCTCTGTAGTAGTTGAGGGCATTTTTATCACCTCAGGCCATTTCGAATGAGCATCCACTGCTATTAAGAACATTGAGTCCATGAAGGGAACAGCGAAATCAATATGCACCCGTTGCCATGGAGAGGAGGGCCACTCCCATGGGTGTAGAGGGGCATGTGGTGGTGCATTTTGGACCTTCTGGCATCCTGAGCAGCTCTTGATTAGGTCTTCGATTTGTTGATCGATTCCCGGCCACCACACATAAGCCCTAGCAAGGCTTTTCATTTTCACTCCCCCCAGATGACCTTCATGAAGCTCATTTAGCACTCTCTCCCTTAACTTGGGTGGAATCACCACTCTGGATCCACACATCACTGTCCCCTGGCATGCTGACAGCTGTTCTCTTCTGGATGAGAATGCTGGCAACAGTGAGTCGCCATGTGTTGGCCATCCCCTCACCGCCAAATCATATACCCGAGACAGCATCGGATCATTGCGGGTCTCCTTCTCTATATCCGCGTTCGTTACTGGCAATCGTTCAATTATTGACGAATAAAATATCTCGATAGGGTCCACTGCTGGTGCTTCCTCCACAGTAGGCAGTGGCAGGCGCGATAGCCCATCAGCGTTTCCATGCTGTTTCTTGCCTTTATATTCTATTTCATATTGATTCGCCCCTAGAAACAGGGGTTTTTGTAACTGTTGTGCATTCATCACTGGAACGCCCTTCTTAGGATTAAAGATGGAGACAAGTGGTTGGTGGTCAGTCAGCAAGGTGAACTTCTGCCCATGCAGATAGTGGTTCAATTTTTTTACTCCCCATACTAGGCTGAGGGCCTCCCTGTCAATCTGGGCATAGTTGTGCTCGGCTGAGGTTAGTGACCGAGACGCAAAGGCTACTGGCCTCTCCAACCCGTCTGGGAATTTGTGCGACAGCACTGCTCCAATACCATAGGGTGATGCATCACATGCCAAACGAATTGGTAGTGCTGGGTTGAAATGGGCCAACACCTCTTTTGATGTGA
The DNA here is from genome assembly GCF_052327205.1 of Somniosus microcephalus. Classification (NCBI taxonomy): domain Eukaryota; kingdom Metazoa; phylum Chordata; class Chondrichthyes; order Squaliformes; family Somniosidae; genus Somniosus; species Somniosus microcephalus. The sequence goes on from NC_140987.1 coordinate 314,580,205, forward strand.
TCAATTCTTTACATTTCTGGAAAGCTCGTCTGCGTTCGTCATTCCACTTCCATGGTACCCCTGTTTGCAGTAGGGTGTTCAGTGGGTGTAATATCATGGACAAATTTGGTAAGAACTTATGGTAGTAGTTTACCAGCCTGAGGAACGACCTCAGTTGTGACACATTTTCCGGTGCTGGAGCCTTGACTACTGCCTCAATCTTTTCAGGGGACTTATGTAACCCCTCTTCATCGATGACGTGGCCACAATACGAGATCTGCTTCTGGAAAAACTTGCACTTGTGGCGATTAGCTCGTAGCCCATATTCCTTTAATCTGGTGAGCATCTTCTCCAAGTTAGCGAGGTGATCACTGTCATTTTCGCCCGTGACCAGGATGTCGTCCAAATAACACTGGGTCCCTGGAATCCCTTGCAGGACTTGATCCATCGCCCTTTGCCAAATAGCCGGAGCCGATGCTGCCCCGAACACCAGCCGGTTGTATTGATAGAGGCCTTTATGAGTGTTAATCGTAAGGTATTGTTTCGAGGCTTCTTCTACCTCCATTTGCAAGTACACCTGAGCTAGATCAATTTTGGTGAAGCGTTTACCTCCAGATATCGAGGTGAAAATATCCTCAATTCGTGGAGGCGGATATTGTACCATGTGAAGGACTGGGTTCACTGTCACCTTAAAATCCCCACAGATGCGGACCTTCTTTGGTTCCCCAGGCATATTACTCAACGACCTCTTCATTACAGGAATGATGGGTGTAGCCCACTCGCTCCAGTCTACTTTGGAAAGTACTCCTGAATGTTCCAACCCTTCCAGCTCTGCTTCGACAGCTGGTCTGATCGCATAAGGCACTGGTCTGGCCTTCAGAAACTTTGGGCTTGCATTTTCCTCTATTTTAATCGTTGCTCTTATGCCTTTTAGTGTTCCGAGTCCCTCCTGGAACACTTCTTTTGCGTCAGTTAGCATTTTTGACAGTCGTCCAGGTGTGACGTCGTCATCCTTTTTGGCCTCAACCTTCAGTGCCTGTATGGAATGCCAATCTAATTGTATCTTCCGGATCCATTCACGTCCTAGCAGTGGTGGTCCTCCATCTGGCAATACATATATGTTGAGTCTGTGTTTTCAATTGCAGTTATACTGCTGGTGAGCAGGCCCGGGCGTTGGGCTGAAGATTGTCGGACAGGAGGAATGGTGGAAATGGAATGGCGGCGCGCACAGACGCAGCGGCTTTGCTTCTCCCAGGACGGTGCTATTTACGTTTAATGTTAATGTTATTTGTACTGGACTCATGGGAGCTTGCAAGATCACATTTCGTTGTTCATGTACTTGTGCATTGTACAATGACAATAAAGTTGAATTATTATTAACAGGACACAGACTACAGAAGTAAGTAAACAGGTCTTTAGTGATTGAGGGTCAGGGCTGAACTGAGATACACTTTGCTCCGCAGGGTTTATATACCGGTGTGGTCACCACCGGTACTACAATGTACAGGAGCCATCAAAAAGTAGTCCATCACCTTAAGGTATCCTCTTAAGGTGGTACAGGTTACATACACTACAATTCCTCCCCTTTTAGCTTACAGTGTACACCCCAAATTAAACATTACATGGATAACATATATACAATTTATACACAAAACTGTTCAAAGATTCAGTCTCTGAGGAGGCCTCCTGATCCGACCCGGATAACGCCTTTCAGGGGTTTCTGGTTCTCGTTGCTGGGGTGACTCATCCACTTGATCTCCTATGGATTGAACATCATCATATACGTTCGAGCCTGAGGTAGATGCTACAGGCTCAATAAGTTCTTCAACTGGTGTCTCTGCCGTAGACATGGGGTCGACCCTTGTTCTCGATTCCACAAGTTGGTCAGCATGACGTCGTATTACGTTCTCTCCAACGTCTACAGTGTACATCAAGGGTCCTTGTTGTGCACGAATTGTTCCAGTTTGCCATTTATCATCCCTATAGTCCTTGGCCAACACTGATTGTCCTACTTCAAAACTATGAGTGGCCTTGTTATTTACATGCTGGAATTGCTTGTTTTCGACTTCTCATCGCACATTGGGTTTTAACAAATCCAACCGGGACCGCAACCTTCTGTTATAGAACATTATGGCAGGGCTTTGATTTGTCATTGCATGCGTGGCATTTCGATACTCCATCAGGAAATTGTCCACCTTGTGTTGTAGTGGAATATGGTCTTCACTCATGGCCTTTATCGCCTTTTTGAACGTTTGTACAAATCCCTCGGCCAACCCATTTGTAGCCGGATGATATGGGGCAGATGTATAGTGTTTCACCCCATTCATTTTCATGAATTTCTGGAATTCTTCTGACACGAACTGTGGTCCGTTGTCTGAACATATTTGCTCCGGCAACCCATTCCTTGCAAATATGGTTCTTAGAACTGCGATCGTCTTCTCAGAGGTAGTGGTCGACATCTTAATCACTTCTGGCCATTTAGAATGTGTGTCTACTGCTATCAAAAACATGGAATCCATGAATGGACCTGCAAAGTCGATATGCACATGTTGCCATGGGGCTGAAGGCCATTCCCACGGATGCAGCGGTGCAATTGGAGGTGCATTTTGAACTTTTTGGCACCCTGAGCAGCTTTTAGTCAGATCCTCTATTTGTTTGTCGATACCTGGCCACCACACATAAGCCCTAGCAAGGCTTTTCATCTTGACTCCCCCCAGATGACCTTCGTGCAATTCTTTCAGAACTCTCTCTCTTAATTTAGGAGGAATAATCACCCTTGTTCCATACATCAATGTTCCTTGACATACGAACAGCTGTTCTCATCTGGCTGAGAATGCTGGTAACAGTGGTTCGCCATGTGCTGGCCATCCCTTCACTGTCAGGTCATAGACCCGAGACAGTGTCGGGTCATTTCGGGTCTCTCTCTCAATACCCGCATTGGTGACTGGTAAGCATTCGATGATGGTCGAGTGAAATATCTCGACAGGGTCAACTGCCGGTGCCTCTTCCGCTGTAGGTAGTGGCAGGCGCGACAGCCCATCAGCATTACCATGTTGCTTTGTACCTTTGAATTCAATATCATATTGATGTGCCCCTAGGAAAAGGGACCATCTCTGAAGCCTCTGCGCCGTCATTACCGGAACACCCTTCTTAGGGTTGAAAATGGAAACCAACGGCTGATGATCTGTCAGCAGCGTAAACTTTTGGCCTTGCAGGTAATGGTTAAATTTCTTAACTCCCCACATGAGGCTGAGAGCCTCCCTATCTATCTGAGCATAGTTGCGCTCAGCGGAGGTCAATGATCTGGATGCGAAAGCGACTGGCCTTTCCGAGCCATCTGGAAACTTATGTGAGAGCACTGCCCCGATACCATATGGAGAAGCATCACAAGCTAAGCGAATAGGCAGCGTTGGGTTAAAGTGAGCCAACACTTCCTTAGAGGTGATCAGTGCCTTGCTCTTTTGAAAAGCCCGCTTACAATCATCGCTCCACTTCCATGGTATTCCCATTTGCAAAAGAGTGTTTAGCGGGTGTAACACCGTGGATAAATTTGGAAGAAACTTGTGGTAATAGTTAACCAACCCGAGGAATGACCTCAACTGGGATACATTTTCCGGTGCAGGTGTAAGGGGTCGCTTTAACGAGCTTGTGGTGTGCGAGATCGGTTTTTGATTTCACACTGCTCGTGAGTGGTTCCGAAGCGCTCCCCCCTCACCGGTTCTAGACACTGGGCTTATTGCCAGACCACCTTGATATGTTGGCCCAACTTGTGACTCGGAAGACAAATGGATCAGGTGAGACAAGGTAAGTTTTAAATCAAAGGTATCTTTATTTTTAAGGAGAATAAAACATAGAGAATGAAGAAACAATGCAGACAAAAATCATGAACACGCCTCTCAATGGGAACTAAAATTTAACACACAAGAGTTACTTTGACTATCATAATACATCGATTTTAGATCAGCGATATAATAAAACGGGGGTGGAGAAAGCGCACGGCACAATGAAGGATGAATAACACTCCCGAATTACAAAGCCCTTAATATTAAAAACCCTCCCGTCTCTACAGTATACCTCAACTAGATCAGCTAGGTGGAGTTGGGCCTCTATGCTCACCAGGGTTTTTAAAACTGTCCTTGACCTTGGTGCTCCTGTATCGTCCGGGATCTCCAATCTTCCTTATGGGACCGGCTCCTGAACCTGCTCTCCTGCTCGAACTTGTAGGCCCTCCGTGCTCCTCAAACTGTAATCGAACCTCTCCACTCGCTCTGCCTTTGACCTTGTGTCTGTGTGAAACTGTGTTTTTTTTTATGTCTCTTTTCCCCCAACAGTTATACTGTTTTCTTGCCCTTATCTTGGCGCCAAATCAGGGGTTTTCTTTTGTTAAAGTAATGGGCAGGCTGCTTTGACAAAAGCGGGTACTTTATTTTAATGTCTTGTAAATGAAACTAATGGGATCTGTCCTGTGTCCCTCTGAGTTTGGTACAGATAATAGGTTTTGTCTGTGCTCTGCGATTTCAGAGATGGGTTTGCGTTTTGCTAGCAATTAACACACCTTGAGGTGTAAATACTTTTGTTTTGACTTCGTTACTACTGTAACCATTTTACCATATCAATTGCAGCCAGTTCTGGAATCTTCTAATCGGTGGTGACTCAGGTTTCTTTAAGATACTGCAGTGGTATGTCCTTCTGAAATGAGTCATGTGATCTGCCATCTCCATCTTGTGTTCATAAAATGTGGCCATTTCAGGGGTTTTACAATGTAGACTGTATTTTCCTGGATTTTTGCGAATCCTACAGTCCCCCCTGTGATACAATGGACATCTCAAATCGTCTTTTGTATCATGAATGTTTTAGGGTGAGCATATATCCGTTCCCCCCCCAACTGACCTTCCCCATAGTTTACCTGACTATGGAGTGTACCTCGCACACGCACTTTCCTCATCCCGAAAACGGAGTTGAGTAGACATCCCCTACCGGAGAAACATTTATGCTATGTACAGACTCACCTTAGAGTCATAACCCGACGCAACACAATCTTTGTTATAATACACCAAAAACAGGTGGAATAAAAACATTTAGCTACACGGGCGAGTCCCCGTTTATGCTGACATAGTGGCCCCGCCAATTCCGCTGACTAGGGAACTCCCTGTCATGTCCCTTCCTCCTACACTGGACACAGACCAGGTACAGAACGATCCCTACCTGGCACACCACTAAGACGTGGGAAGCCAGTCTGACCCATGATGGGATCTCTATATTATCAAAAAGGTCCCACCATGGTGGAACCACTATGTCTAGGATTTTTGCCCCTATGTCGGTGGTTTTCTGCTCTAAAGTAAAGAAGTGCTTCTGAGAGACAGTAACTGCTTTCAGCAGCTCGGTTAAATGTTCTGGGAGAGGGGGAATTGTGAAACCAAAGTGGGCCACGTACTTCTGGAGATCGATGAAGTTCTCCTTGACAGTGAGGTGAACAGTGGATGGTTCAGGGATCGGGATAATCCGCAGCTGTGCCACTTGAACTACTGCCTCAGGTTTGAAACAGAAGCTGCTTTCACTGACCGCGCACCAGCCGTGCTGTCCGTGCCGGTAGTGAGACGCTGCGGTGGCGACACAGTATGTCCCACCTCCTATGTATGCCACCTGTGGGGGAACATGGTCCTGTGCCATGGCTTCCATGGTGCAATTGATAAGCTTAGCGTCAGCAGAACTGAACCCGCACTGTGGTGTTGAATAGGCATTCAAGTGCTGGGGACACAGGATTATGTGTGCTCCCAGGCTACGGCACCCCGAGAGGTCAGTCCCCATCATAGCATGCTCCCACTTAATGACGTAGGGTGGGACCTCTGCGAAACGGACGTGTGCTCCCCCCCGAATGACTCCAATGTTCACCACCCTATACACCGGCGCAGGTCGGGCCGCCCTACTCATTACTGGGATCCGCACGACGACCCCCATGATGGTGTGGTTGGAGCGACCACAGTCCACCGGGACTGGGTAGGCCTCAGAAGCGAGCCGGAGCTGGCACGGACTCAACGCGTTCTCAAAGGGGTGGAGGGCTGCGAGGTGTTTGTTACTGATCCAGGAGGGGACCAAACCCTGTTTTAAGTCCTCCAGATTGCTGCGGCCCTCGCCCAGCAACCATGCTCCGTATAGTACGCACACCTCATTCTGGGCAGCCTGATCTGAGGCGTTCCTGTCCTCTCTAATGAGAGCGTTGACCGTCCGAGCCTGCTTCTCCAGCTCTGCTATGATTTCTTTTAAATGGAGAGTCATAGCCTGATCCTCATGGAGCTCCGAACCCACCACCCGATTTTCGTCCGTGAGGATCCCCTTCAACTGGGTCTTTTACCCGTTAACCTGCCGTTGCAATTCGATGTCGTCCATACTATTTATGATGGACGACCCAGTGTTAAACCCTGTGAACCAGTCATTCACGGCGCCCCTTCTTTGTCTCCCCAATTGCTCCCATTCCTTGTGGCCCTCGGTGTAGAGTTCGGTTCTATTGACCCCCGCAAAGTCAAACTCGTAAAACTTCTGCAGGGTCTCTTTCAGCAGGGCCTGATACAGCCTTGCCATCTCTACGGGGCACCATTCCGGCAGGTGCACCTCGGTCAGGTTGAGGATGACCGAGGCCACCGCGTAATGGACCCCCTGATAGGCCATTTGGTCAGTGGGAACTAATACTAACCCGTTCCCTGGTCCCTTGGTGGTGGTGGGGCTTCCCTCTGCTACCGTCCGTGGTGTCTGGGTCGTGGGCAGGGGCTGTCGGGGGCAGGTCACTAGCTCAGTGGCATTAACCGCGATTGGGGAGTAGGGGACCGCGCATGCGTCCAAGCACGATTCCCAGTCTATCCCCCTCCCGTTATCTTGCCACTGGTTGTGGAAAATGATGGAAACACCTGTGGGGCAGACTTTCTCTGAACCCCACATACACACATAAATCCCCTGATCGGGTTCCCACCATTTATCCCAGCACACTGTCAACCCTCCCTGGGTCCCTGTGATAGTCCGGTGAGTGTCGTTCCCTAACCTTTCCCACTTTCCTCTGGGGTTCCCCATGTCCCTGCTCAGTTTCCTGAGCCACCACCACCTATCCAGGGGGATGTACCCCCTGCAGGTTAGGCAAATACGTTTCCCCACAGTCACACTGATCCGCGTGGCCTGGATCTTGATCCGAGGACACGACAAAGAGACCTCCCCGTATGAGAAGCCAGTTTCGCTTGAATATTTCGTGGCGTTCGAGCCCAGCCATCCGGGCCAGTTGCCCTCGTGGGTGTACCCAGTGACTTCCTTTGCTTCGCGCAGGCCCTGCCCGTCGTGGGCCAGAGGCGCAGTTTCCCCGGAGCATCCAAAGATACGGTGATCCTCCGTTTCTCCTCTCCAGGCGACGTTGAGGCCCACCAGGGCCGCGAGGATGATGCCTCCGACTGGCATCATCTTGTTATGATCTGGCGGAGAGATAAAAAAAGTTTCGAGCCGGGCTCCCTGGGCTCCTCGGCTTGGGTGCGGGGTGAGTGGGTCCTGCGACGTTAGCTCACTTAAAACTTGCCACATTCTACCGCTCCAAAGTGCTACCATACTTCCAGAAGACCACATTACTTATTTTCTAAAATTACAATAAACTAAACCTTATTACCCAAAACTATATAAATATATACATCTGCCGCCCGTCTCCGGGCGGCCAGCTTATAATCTGCGGGGACCGTCGCAAGCCTCCCCCTGCTGCGTTCCCACATCGGTCTCAGCTGCTGGTCCCTGGCAGCCCGTGGCTGCTGGCTGTGGACCGTTTAAACTTCTCGCAGCTTTCTTCCGGGGGGTCCCTCTTGTGAAAACCGGCGACCAAACCTTCTTCGGTTGCGGTTTTCTATTTGACCGTCTAAGGGTCACCACATATGAGGCTTCCTTGTAGGTCGGACCCTTGGCTGGAGTTTTGGCCCTGGCTGCTGTCCGTGGCATCCCCACGACTGCCGGCTGTGGGCTTCCTCCCGCAGGCTCCGCCTCCCTAGGCTCTGGGTCAGCGGCAGGCACCTCCCCGCTACCTGGGACTCCAGGTTGAGAGTCTCCGCCCCCAGACGCCACCTCTCTAATGCTGCACTCAGGGGCAAGACCTAAGACCTCCGGCTCCTCCCCTTTACCGCAGTCGGGGGTGGGACCTTCGTCCTCCGACTCGGCTTCCTTGTGACCAGGGACAGGACCTAGGACCTCCGGCTCCTCCCCTTCTGGGTGACCAGGGACAGGACCTAGGACCTCCGGCTCCTCCCCTTCTGGGTCCCAGAACAATGGGGGAGTCTCCCGTGTGGACAGGACAACTCCTCCCCTCATGCAGGCTGCTCGTCCAGCCTGTGTGACCTGCGGCTGCAGCTCCCCTGCAGTTTTTAATTCTTTGCTGCCTTTTTCAGCCCTCGCTGCCTGCTTCCCTGCCTCCGGCTTAAACAGCTTACATTGATTGATGTGAAACCATTTTGTGCGCCGGGGCAGTTTCACAGCATACACCATGGGGCTGGCCTGATCTACGATGCTGTAGGGACCCATGTAAAGTGGCTCAAAACTCCCCACACGGGCGAAGTTCCTTACCATCACTAGATCCCCTACCTCCCAGCGATGGGTTTTACTGGGCTCGAGCAGCATCCTATTTCCCTGGTGCTGCCTCCCCATGTTATCTGCGGCCCCCTCATAGATCCTTTGGAGGCGTTCAAGGAGCGTGCGGGCGAATTTGTCCCGATTCACCTCCCTTAGCTGCCCCTCCATTAGGACTGGGGCCAGGACATGGGTGGGGGTTCTCATGACCCTCCCGGTCATGAGCTCATGCGGAGAGTACCCCGTACTCTTCGACTGGCTGGAGCGGATCCCCATGAGGACAAGAGGCAGGACTTCTGCCCACCTTTGGGGCGGACCCATTATCTCTTTCCTCATTTTTTCTTTTAAGGTGCGGTTCATCCGCTCCACAATCCCCGATGACTGTGGATTGTAGGCTACGTGCCATTTCCCCTGAATGCCCAGCAGCATCAGGGTGTTCTGCATTACTTGGCCGGTAAACTGGCTTCCCCGATCGCATTCCACGAACTGGGGCAGTCCCCATCTCGAGAACACCTCCCGCACCAAGGTTCTCGCAGTCCCTAACGCTGTGGCTGTTCGGCAGGGGAAGGCTTCAACCCATTTAGAGAACACATCCGCCAGAACGAGGCACTACTTATAGCCTCCCTGGGTGGCGGGTAAGGGTCTGATATAGTCAATTTGGATTGACTGCCATGGTCCCTCTACCCTCCTAACATGTCCCATCGGCACCTTCCTCCTGTGAGGATCGGGGTTATTTGCCGCGCACACAAGACAGTTCGCGCAAAACTCCCGGACGTCCTCCCAGAGTCCTGGCCACCATCCTGCTTGTTCCACCCACTGCCAGGTGACCTCAGGCCCGGGGTGCCCTGCTCCTGGTCCCTCATGGGCCAATTGAAGGAATTCCCTCCGGTGCTGCTGAGGCACCACCCACTGCTCTTCTTTAAACAGCATCCCCTCTCTTATGGACAGGGATGCTGCACCATACGGGCCTTCCATTTTCTTCCCCTCGCTAACTGCGTTAAATACCCCTCTCAGGGCAGGGTCCTGAGATTGGACCGATTTGAGGTCCGGGGCAAGCGCTACCCCTACACTCTCCTGGATCCCACCCCTGCCTCTTACAGCTGTCACTGGTCCGGACCCGTAGGGGTCCCAGAAAATGCCGGTCTGGGCACCCTCTCTCGCCAGTGCGTCAGCTCGTTTGTTCCCCTGACCGCGAGGTTCTGTGGAGGAGTGAGCCTTCACCTTGTGGATGAAGACCTCACCCTTCTCCCCCATGGCTGCCAGGATCTTCTCCAGCAGGGGCTTTACCACCAAGGGTCTCCCATCCACGGAAGTGAATCCACGACGGGACCAGATGGCCAGGTATTCGGTACACGAATTGCATGTAAACATGCTGTCTGAGCAAATCGTGTACGGGGTAGGGAAAACTTCGGGATGGGTAACCACATACGCCACAGCAGACAGTTCTGCCTGCTGGGCGCTCATGGTACTGGGGAGTTTAATCGCCAACGCAATGTCAGCCGTTGGGTCATAAACCCCGAACCCCGTGAGCCGCTTTCCAGCGGATACTGTGCTGGAACCATCCACGTAAATCTCTCGGCCGGTGGGATGTATCCCAGCCCGGAGACCAACGTTGACCTCCCATACCCCTTCAACGGAACATTGATGGGCTGTCCCAGGGTAAGCCAGGTTGGCGGCTAATCTGTGCTCGCACAGGCCTCGTACCCACAGATCCATTTGTGAGAGGAGTAGGGTCCAGTGCGCAATGCGGGCACTGCTTACTGTCCCATCCTTAATCCTCCCATCCAAAAGCATCTTGGTGGGCATGTGGTGTGTGAGGAGGGTGATGGGGGAGGTGCCTGTGAAGATGGCGGATCTCTTCACAGCCCAGTGTGTGGCCAAGAGGTGCCGCTCACAGACCGAGTAGCTCCTCTCCACATCGGTGAGCACCCTGGAGGAGTAAACCACGGGTCTCAGCTTGCCATGTCGCTCCTGGAGCAACACAGCACTCAGACTGTCCCCGCTGGCCACCACCTCCAGGAAGAACTCCCTTCCCCCATCTATCGCTCCCAGGGCTGGTGCGGTCTGCAGCTTCCTTTTTAGGAGCTCGAACGCGGCCTGGCATCCTTCATCCCATGACCACTCCACTCCCTTGTGCAGGAGTCGGAGTAGTGGGGCTGCCATGGTCGCATAGTCCTCCATGAAGTCTCGGCAGTACCCGGTTAGCCCTAGAAACGACCTCACACCCTTTATGGTGACGGGGACCGGTAACTCCTGTACTGCCTCCCTCCTAGCCCTATCGATGGCCCTTTCTCCGGTGCGGATGGTCAGCCCCAGGAACTTGACTTCCTTTTGACCGATCTGCGCTTTCTTTGGGTTGACTTTGAACCCCCTTCTGGTCAGTAGTTCCAACAGTTCAGCCAGCAGTGGGCCGTGCTCCCCGACCGTGTCGGTAAACAGGAGCAGGTCGTCCACGTACTGTACTAACTGAAGGGGCTGACTGAACTCCTTCAGGCTGTCCGCCATGCATTGGTGGAAAATGCTGGGACTATTGTGGAAGCCTTGTGGCAAGCAATTCCATGTATACTGTTGCCCTTTGAAAGTAAAGGCAAATTTATACTGGTCCTCCCTCCGCACAGGGATCGACCAGAACCCATTGGAAATATCCAGCACCGTGAACGTGGTCACGGATGCGGGGATACTCCCAATGAGGTCGGCCACTGCTGCCACTGTGGGGGCACATGCGGGGATGTTGCTGTTCAACACCCGATAGTCCACCGTGGCTCTCCAGGAATTGTCCGGTTTCTTAACCGGCCAAAGCGGAGAGTTCACATGGGTGGCTATAGGCCTCAGCACCCCCTGCTGTACCAGTGCTGATATGGCCACCTCCATATCAGCCTCTGCTTCCTTTGGGAAGTTGTACTGCTTTTGGGGCCGGGCCATGGGATCCCCATCTACCCTAACCTCAAAGCCAGCAACCCTCCCACAGTCGTGTTTGTGCGTGGCGAACGCACCTAACTGAGCCTGCACCTCGGCTCTAAATACTTCTGGGATACCCTCCATCATTTCACCGAGGTCGTAACTCCCTTTCGGCTTCATGGTACACAGGGTTCCCTTCCCATCCTTTCCCGGGATTACTACCACTCCACTTTCCTTTCCGGTGTTGGCCCCCCAAAGGCAATGGTTCCTGAGGTCCACGAGGATCCCATGGCCCACGATGAAGTCGGCCCCTAGGATCCCCTTCCCTCCCTCCGCATCCCATCTCACCAGGACACATGCCCACTTTGTCTGGAGTGTGCCCAGGCGGATCGAGAGCGGCATGGAGAACGCACCCGTCTGCTCCGTCCCTGTGAACCCCGATAGGACGTATGGAACCCCGTTAGAGAGAAGTGAGGTGGTGGGATTCTCTGTATGGATCACGGTGCATGAAGCTCCCGTATCCAACAGATAAGTACCCGTTTCCTTCTCTACCTCCATCTGCACAAGCGGTCTCTTCCATCCGCCGTACTGGAGCGCACATAGATAGACGGGCTGCGCAAACTCCAGTCATTACGGGCCACTTTGGGAAGGGGTTGGGGGAACCGCTGGACCGGTGGTGGCTGCTATGACCTCACTGAAGCCAGCAGCACGTCCAGCAGCTCTGGAGGGACAGTTGGCTCCGTCTCTCTCTCTGGGGCAGAGGTCGGGGGTGCGGCCGGGGCTTGGGCTGGGGCTGTGGGGACCTTTTCCCTTGTGTCCTTCCAGGGATTCTTACAGTCCCTGCGCCAATGCCCCTCCTTCCCGCAGCCGTAGCACGTTTGTCGGCTTTGGTTGGGATGGCTCCCTTCCTGGCGCCACTCTTTACGGGGCTGGTCACCAGGCCTGACCTCACAAACCTTCCCGTTTTGCTGGGGTGTCTCACTATCCCTCCCATTTCTAAAGGTGACGGTGAGTTGGTGGATCACCGTCGCCTCCGTGGTCAGAGGGTTTCGGGGGTCGAACCAGGACATTGCCTGCGTTCGAACGCGGGGCAGGGAGTTATTCATCAGGCACCTGAGCCAGTGGACTAACTGGTCCCCGTCCAGGTTCGCTCGCACCGGCATTCCCGGGCACGCACCCTGGTAGACTGGCCACAGCCTGTCCGCGAACGCCTGCGGGAATTCCCCGGGGAGCTGGACTGTTTTCGCCACCCGGGTGAACGGACTCCCCTCATTCATCCCCATGGCCTCCAGGATCTCGTCCTTCAGCCTGCCATAATTTTCCTGACCCCTCTTACACCCATCGGGTAGCATCTGGAGGAGATCGCTACCCAGGGAGAACAACATCATCTTGGCCTTCTCTGCCTCGTCGCAGTCGTTAACACAAGCCGCCTGCTCTATCTCCCTAAAGTGAAGAGAAGGGTCCTCCTTCATGGTGAGCTTGGGGATGTAGCTCACCATGGAGCACAATTGTTGCGCACCGTGTGGCACCAGGAATTGGTTCTGGACATCCCCAGGTTCCCCGTCGTCACCGGGTGGTCCGTACCTCCGTTGTGTCACGGGGTACACCGGTCCCGGTCCCTGATTCTCTCTCGGGCTACCCTGGTCTACCTTGGATTCTTCATCCTCCACCCCCTCCTGATCCCAGACCTCTGGAAAACTAGGGGCTAGGGGTGGTGGCTGTGAAATCTCGGGTTCCCTAACCCGTTTTGTTCTGGGGGCTGCCTGCGGGACTTCCCTGCTTGGGTTACCATTGAACTCAGCCTGGCCGACCTTGGGGCTAATGAGGCATATCATCCCCTTTGCCCTGGCCAATGCCAGATTCAGGCTTTCTATTTCCTGCCTACAGGGGCCGTGGTCTGCCTCCTCAAACCCTTGAGCGCAGGCCAGCTTATAGGCTGCTTTTACTTCGCCTACCTTTTCCTCCTGTGCCCTGTAAGGCGGCTAATCTCTGTTTTTAATCTCCTCTCTTTCTCCCTGGATTCTCTTGCCTGATACTCTATGTGTTCTACCCTGAACCTAGCGCTCCCCTCCAGCTCAGCTATCTTGCCCTCCAGCCTTTCTACCTTCCCCCGATGGTCCCGGACCATCGCTGCCCTCTCTTGGCTTATGGCCTCCAGAGCCACTAGCACCTTCCCTTCCGCTGCAACCTTTTCCTGCAGCTCCCAGGACAAATGCTTAATTTTGGTTTCCTTAATGGCCACCGCGTGGTCCAGCACCAGAACCTGCTTTTTATAGCACATAAACCACACCGCTTTTTCAATGCCCTTGCAGTGCTCTTTACTAGCCATCCACTGGGCGGCTGCCTTTAGGGGACGCTCGGCTCCTAACAGGTCATTGTAATGATATCAGCAAATTGTGATGTTATTTGCCTGTTTGATTATGATGCCTTACCAGCATGTTTGCAGGTATTGATTACTTATGCCTGACCAGCAGAGGTCATGTGACCGAGACAAGCAAGGCAGTTCAGTTTGGTTTCAGTTTCATTCTAGATGCATCACTAGCATCATGTCTCCTGAAAAGCTGTATAAAGAGTTGAACAGACTTTAGATTAAAAGACATTCTCTTTCATAAATGTCTCATCATTGAACCCACAAAGAAATCAATACATGGTGTCAGAAGTGATTGAAAGAGATGAAGAGAAAAAATCTGAAGTTAAATCAGCTCTCCACAAATTAGCAAGCCAAAAGAGAACATCGTTGCTTACCATTAGAGAATAGCTAACGAAGTGAAAAATGGAAGGTTTACTCCCACCAGCGATGCATCAGATGACAGGTAATGTGGCTGAAAATTGGAGGAGATTCAAACAACGTGTAGAGTTGTATTTAGCGGCAATCGGAACTGACGAGAAAAGTGATAATAAGAAATCGTTAGTGTTCTTACATGTTGTGGGTGATGAAGCGCTGGAGGTGTATAATAATTTCACATTCGCTGCTGATGGAGACAAAATGAAGCTAGATAAAATAATGGAACAGTTTGAGGCCTACTGCATACCTAAATGTAACGTGACGTTTGAGAGGCACAGATTTTTCACATGTGTACAGGAAACGGGTGAGACTATTGATCAGTATGTGACTGAACTGAGAAACAGAAGCAAATCGTGTGAATTTGGGGGACTGACGGACTCGCTGATAAAAGACAGACTGGTGTGTGGTATTCCAGATAATGGTCTAAGGGAAAGACTGCTAAGAGAGCAAGATCTAGACCTGGGAAAAGCCATAGCACTGTGTAGGGCTACAGAGACTGTGAAGTTGCAGGCAAATGAGCTGTTCAGTGACAGTAGCTGCAACGTGGATGCAGTGAGTAAGAACGGACACAAACCGTTTAACAAAAAGAGCGCCAATGTGAAAAAAGAGGCGTGGCCAGCGAACGAAAATGAAAGGGACAATCGAAAGTCATGTAGTCGATGCGGTACACAGCATACACCAAGAAAGTGTCCAGCATATGGTAAAACATGCAATAGTTGCAACAAGAACAACCATTATGCCCGTTGCTGCAAGAACCAAGTGCAACAAAGCAAGGTCCATGCAGTAGATGAAAGTGACATAGAGGAGTTCTATGTAGATGTTGTGCCTGAAAACAAACAAGAAGAAAGAGACTGGATGTTGACGCTAAAAGTGAATGACATACGTATTCCATTTAAATTGGATACTGGAGCACAAGTTAATGCGATATCAGAGACTGATTTTAAGAAAATTAGACCCAGACCAAAGATACATGGAATCAAAGTGAAAGTGACAGGATACTCAGGTACTGAAATACCAGTGAAAGGAAGATGCATTGTCAAAGTGACACACAAGGACAGAGAGCACACGCTCGCATTAATCGTGGTGCCAAAGGATGTGCAAGCCATACTAGGTTTAAAAGCTTGTGAGAGACTGAACCTGGTAAAGAGAGTCCTCGTTGTGGAAAGCGAAGCAGAGACAGTCTATGATGAACTGAATGTTGCGTACACGCCGGGTAAGCTGATGTATACAGCAGACACGTTGTCCAGAGCTGTTGACCCAGGAGAGCCCGCAAACACAGTGAAAAGGCTGAAGTACAAGGCAAAAGACAGTGGAACTGACTTCTACCAGAGCATGCTTGTATACCGCACAACTCGAATGTGGTAAGTCACCAGCCCAACTCCTGATGGGACGTCGGCTAAGGTCAAACCTACCCATCCCGGAGAACCTCCTGAAAACAAAAGAGGGGGAGAAAGTGAGGAAGTTCAAAGAACAACAGAAAGAGAAGCAAAAGTACTACTATGACAGAGGAACACAAAACCTACCTGAACTCCACACTGGTGACCAAGTAAGGTTCAAAGACAAAACAAACACATGGACTCAGAAGGGAACTGTCCTGAATGAAGTTCAACCAAGATCATACACCATTCAGACAGATGAGGGTGCTGTTCTGAGAAGAAATCATCGAGATCTTCTCATGGGACCAGCCACAGCAGGTCAAGAGACTGGTATTGTTGAACAACCTGATCACACAGCTGAGAACACATCATCTGAGGCAACAACTCAGATTCAAGGACAATCAATCAGAAAATCCTCAAGACACGTGAAGCCTCCTGAGAGACTCATTGAGCAAATTTAAGGACTATTGTTATAGAAGGAAGTAATGTTATCTTATTCTTTCTTCAAGTTCTAGTGTATTGACATATTTCATGTGAACACACAAAGCAAGGTTAAAAAACCTTGATCATGATAATGACAATGTAAGTTCATTAAGTGTTACAGTTAAAATGCAGATTAATACAAAGAAAACATGTTGTTAGTTAAAAGTAAAATACTTTTGTTTTAAGAAAAGGAGATGTAATGATATCAACAAATAGTGATGATATTTGCCTGTTTGATTATGATGCCTTACCAGCATGTTTGCATGTATTGATTACTTATGCCTGACCAGCAGAGGTCATGTGACCGAGACAAGCAAGGCAGTTCAGTTTGGTTTCAGTTTCATTCTAGATGCATCACTAGCATCGTGTCTCCTGAAAAGCTGTATAAAGAGCTGAACAGACTTCAGATTAAAAGACATTCTCTTTCATAAATGTCTCGTCATTGAACCCACAAAGAAATCAATATAGTCATATACCCATTTTTTTGCTACATTTACTTTGCCACACACGTAGGAGGATAACCTGTCCTCCATAACATCTGTCTCACCCGAGTCTTTGTCCACCACACAAGGGTTCTGTAGCCAGTGTCCCATCTGGGTCGCCATTCTGTAAGGGGTCATTTTAACGAGCTTGTGGTGTGCGAGATCGGTTTTTGATTTCACACTGCTCGTGAGTGGTTCCGAAGCGCTCCCCCCTCACCAGTTCTAGACACTGGGCTTATTGCCAGACCACCTTGATGTGTTGGCCCGACTTGTGACTCGGAAGACAAATGGATCAGGTGAGACAAGGTAAGTTTTAAATCAAAGGTATCTTTATTTTTAAGGAGAATAAAACATAGAGAATGAAGAAACAATGCAGACAAAAATCATGAACACACCTCTCAATGGGAACTAAAATTTAACACACAAGAGCTACTTTGACTATCATAATACACCAATTCTAGATCAGCGATATAATAAAACGGGGGTGGAGAAAGTGCACGGCACAACGAAGGATGAATAACACTCCCGAATTACAAAGCCCTTAATATTAAAAACCCTCCCGTCTCTACAGTATACCTCAACTAGATCAGCTAGGTGGCGTTGGGCCTCTATGCTCACCAGGGTTTTTAAAACTGTCCTTGACCTTGGTGCTCCTGTATTGTCCGGAATCTCCAATCTTCCTTATGGGACCGGCTCCTGAACCTGCTCTCCTGCTCGAACTTGTAGGCCCTCCGTGCTCCTCGAACCGTAATCGAACCTCTTCACTCGCTCTGCCTTTGACCTCGTGTCTGTGTGAAACTGTGTTTTTTTTAATGTCTCTTTTCCCCCAACAGTTATACTGTTTTCTTGCCCTTATCTTGGCGCCAAATCAGGGGTTTTCTTTTGTTAAAGTAATGGGCAGGCTGTTTTGACAAAAGCGGGTACTTTATTTTAATGTCTTGTAAATGAAACTAATGGGATCTGTCCTGTGTCCCTCTGAGTTTGGTACAGATAATAGGTTTTGTCTGTGCTCTGCGATTTCAGAGATGGGTTTGCGTTTTGCTAGCAATTAACACACCTTGAGGTGTAAATACTTTTGTTTTGACTTCGTTACTACTGTAACCATTTTACCATATCAATTGCAGCCAGTTCTGGAATCTTCTAATCGGTGGTGACCTAGGTTTCTTTAAGATACTGCAGTGGTATGTCCTTCTGAAATGAGTCATGTGATCTGCCAACTCCATCTTGTGTTCATAAAATGTGGCCATTTCAGGGGTTTTACAATGTAGACTGTATTTTCCTGGATTTTTGCGAATCCTACACAGGAGGTTTTACAACAGCTTCGATCTTGTCAGGTGACTTATGGCGCCCCTCCCGGTCAATGACGTGGCCGCAGTATGAGGTTCGCTTTTGAAAGAACTCGCATTTCTGGCAATTAACTCTGAGCCCATATTCTTTCAATCTGATGAGCACCTGCTCCAAATTCGCGAGGTGATCCTTATCGTTATCTCTTGTAATCAGGATGTCATCCAGGTAGCATTGTGTGCCTGGAATTCCCTGCATTACCTGCTCCATGGCCCTTTGCTGAATCACTGGAGCCGATGCCACTCCAAAAACCAGTCTATTATACCGATATAAGCCCTTATGCGTGTTGATCGTGAGATACTGACGTGACGCTTCATCAACTTCCATCTGTAGGTACGCCTGCGCCAGGTCTATCTTAGTGAAGTGTTTCCCGTCAGACAGCGAAGCGAAGATATCTTCAATCCGCGGAAGCGGATATTGCACCGTGTGAAGAACCGGATTAACAGTGATCTTGAAATCGCCACAGATGCGAAACTTTCCAGGTTCCCCCGGCTTGTTGCTCAATGAACGCTTCATGACAGGAACAATGGGTGTAGCCCATTCGCTCCAGTCCACCTTGGACAGTACCCCTGAACATTCTAGCCCTTCCAGCTCTGCTTCCACAGCAGGTTGTATCGAATAAGGCACCGGTCTGGCTTTGAAAATGTTTAGGTTTGCATGTTCTTCAACCTTGATGGTTGCCGTAATTCCTTTCAGTGTTCCAAGTCCCTGTTGGAACACTTCCTTAGCATCGTCTAAGATTTTGGATAGTCGTTTAGGTTTGACGTCGTTCTCCTTACAGGCATCTACAGTCAGTGCTTGTATGGAATGCCAGTCCACATTTATTCTCCAGATCCATTCCCGTCCCAGTAGTGGCGGACCTCCATCAGGTAGCACATACAAGTCCATTTTAGACCACATTTACTTTTATCTTTCCTTTGGGGTATACTATTTGCCCCGTGTATGTTTTCAATACAATCTCCGTATCCCTCAGGGGAATGTGCGAGAATAACCTTTTGTAATCTTGCTTATTCATGACCGTTAATGCCGACCCAGTGTCCAATTCCATCTTCACTTGGACTCCTGCTATCCGAAGCATGACCCAGATAGTTTGGTGGTCTGCTGTGTTACCCACATTATGTATTTTCAGACAACCCAGTTGCTTACTGCTGGAGTCTGAATCCATCTTCTGTTCATCCGAACTGTTCTCTGTCACCTTGTGTACTTTTTTGTACTCCTCCTGCGGTGACTTTTTGCTGTTGGTCTTCTTTCCTGACCGGCATACTCTCGCTATGTGACCAAGTTTGCCACATTGCCTGCATTCTTTATCTTTGAACCAGCACTGGTTCTGGTCATGCGTTGTCCTTCCACAATGATAGCACTTTACTGTGCCCAATGCCATTTCATTGGTGCTGAATTCCAATGGCCTTTGCTGTATCTCTGCAGTGCCCCGTGCTGCTGCCTCATGGGATGCTGCAATGCTGAAAGCTTTGTCCAGCGTAAGGTCCTTTTCCTCTAGCAGTTGCTTCTGGGTTCCTTCCCTTAAGAGCCCACACACAAACTTATCTCTCAGTGCGTCTGCTAGTCCTGTTCCGAACTGGCAGTACTTTGATAACTTGCGCAGTTCTGTTAGGAATTCAGCGTTGCTTTCTTCTTTAAGTTGAATTCTTTTGTAGAATTTAAATCGTTCCACTATCAGCAGCGGCATGGGGTTTAAATGCTCCTGCAGGATAGTAACAATATCCGTGAAACTCTTCCCTACCGGTTTGTTTGGTGTTACAAGGTTCCTTAATAACCTGTACGTCTTCGCACCCATCGAGTTTAATAGGGTTAGTGCTTTCTTATCATCCGGTATCTCATTCGTTGTACAGTAAACTTCGATGCGTTCCACATAAGTGGCCCAATCTTCCACATCATTATCAAAAGCGGTGATGTTTCCCGTTTTTGGCATCCTTGCTGAGTTTCACCTTTCCCTTCGGATATTATTTTTTCTTTTTTTTTCTATTTAAGATGGCGGCTTTTCCCACGCTTGGCGGCTTTTCCCGCGCTTGTCTTCTTCCCCCGCCGACTCAAAATGGTGATTCCCGTGCTGTTGCCGTTCACGCCTCCCAGTGGTCCTTTATTTTTCCCTGCGCTGCTGCTCTTGTTCCCCGCCGCTCCCGCGGTCCTTGTGGCCATAAACGCTTCCTGGCTGCTGCGCGTCTCTGTCCCGATTGCAGCCCGGCCCCTGACACCAGCTGCGGTCGTGTTCTCCGCCCTTTTTGTCGTTTTCCCTCCCCTTCTCCCACTGACAACTCGGCCGACTTCCCCCCTGTGCCACTCGATCGGGCTTACCCGCCGCTGTCGTCGAAGGGATGATCACTGATGTTTGACTTCGTGGCCAGAAACCAACCCGGGTTCCCGATGGCCTCCCGTGCGATGCAGTGCTCAGCAGGATGTTGAGGGCGGATGCCCTTGTTCGACGCCCGTTTCTGAGGACGAAGCTTCCTTTGATGCAAAACTGCCACAAGGTAAGATCAGACTCGTCGCCACTGTTGAGTCTGTGTTTTCAATTGCAGTTATACTGAATAACAGGACACAGACTACAGAAGTAAGTAAACAGATCTTTAGTGATTGAGGGTCAGGGCTGAACTGAGATACACTTTGCTCCGCAGGGTTTATATACCGGTGTGATCACCACTGGTACTACAATGTACAGGAGCCATCATAAAGTAGTTCATCACCTTAAGGTAGCCTCTTAAGGTGGTACAGGTTACATACACTACAATATATGTCCATTTTAGGTATTTCCTGGCCTTTATATATCACTTTCACCCTTATTTTTCCTTTGGGGCAGACTTTTTGCCCCGTGTACGTCTTCAAGACAATCTCTGTAGCTTTCAAGGGTATATGTGAAAATAGCCGCTTGTAGTCCCTTTGGTTTATGACTGTTAGTGCTGATCCTGTGTCCAATTCCATTTTCACTTGGACTCCGTCTATCTTGAGTGTAACCCAGATAGTCTGGTGATCCTCCATTTTGGTTACCTTATGTAATTTCAGACAACCCAGCTCCTTGCTTCCGGAGTCTGTGTCACTTTTCTGTTCATCTGAACTACTGTCCATCACCTTGTGTACCTTTTTGTACTTCTCCTGTGGAGATTTCTTACTGTTGGTTTTCTTCCCAGACCTGCAGACTCTTGCTATGTGTCCTGCTTTTCCACACTGTCTGCACACTTGGTCCTTGAACCAACAATCCTTCTGGTCATGTGTTGTTCTGCCGCAGCGATAGCACTTCCCTGTTCCATAGGACATTTAATTGGTGCCATATTCTTGCGGTCTCCGTTATATCTCTGCAGCGCCCCTTGCGGCTGCTTCGTGTGATACTGCCATACTGAAAGCCTTGTCCAGCGTAAGATCCTTTTCTGATAAAGCCGTTTCTGGGTTCCTTCACTTTGCAGCCCACACACAAACTTGTCCCTTAATGTATCTGCTAGTCCCACTCCAAACTGGCAGTGTTTCGATAGCTTGCGCAGTTCCGTTAAGTACTCAGCATTACATTGTGTTGTATCCTTTTATGGAACTTAAATAATTCTGCTATCAGCAGCGGTGTGGGGTTTAAGTGGTCCTGTAGGATTTCTACTATGCTTTCAAAATTCTTGTTCACAGGCTTCTCTGGGGTTATTAGGTTTTGCAGTAACCCATAAGTTTTTGCACCCATGGAATTTAACAAAACCAGTGCTTTCCTAGCATCTGGCACTTCATTCGCCCTGCAGTACACCTCAATACATTCCACATATGTCGCCCAATCTTCGACTTCATTGTCGAACGTAGAGATACTGCCACACTTCGGCATCCCTGGGTGTGATTTAACTGTCAAAAATGGCACCTCCCGCGCTTCCCCTTCTTCTCCGCTGGCAGAAAATGGTGTCTCCTGCGCTTTCCTTCCTTTCCGCGCTCGCCCTTCTTCTCCGCTGCGGCTTCTAAAAATGGCATCTCCCGTGCTCTTCCTTCTTCTCCGCGTGGACACTGTTCAGCCCTTGAGCCCTGGCTGTGCTCTGCATGTTTTTTTTTTGTGCGCCTTTCCCGTTTCCGCCGCTCGGTCCTGAACCTGGCTGCTGCTTTACCCTCTCTCTCTCCATTTTGTTTTTCCTCAACGCTGCTCGGTTTTCAACCCCCGGCTGCGCCCTTTGCGCTTCACCCTCTGTCTTACCCCGTCGACGCTGCTCGGCTTTTTTTCTCCGCCGTCGGTCAGCTCCAGCCGCCGCTGTCCGGGAAGGGTCTGCACTGTACCTGTCGTCAGTCTGTTGCTGATCGTCGTGGCTGGGGAACCAAGCCCAGCTCTCCACAGCCTCCCCTGCGATGTTCACTCTCTGCCGGGTGACTGGGCGGTTGCTCATGGTCGACGCCCGTGCTTCTGGCCTCGACTTTCTTCCACCGCCCTCCTGGAGCGAATCGTCAAAGGGAAATGCAGAGTTGCAGGTAGATTCGAATCGACACTCGTCGCCACTGTTAGATCCGTGATTCTGAGAGTATGATGTTTTTCAATAACCACACGGATGCTGTAACTTAACAATCAACAGGTATTTACTGGAGTAGGGTAATCACAAGACTGGGGTGCAGAGGCATGCTCAAGGCTTATGTACAGGTGTGGTCACTGCCGGTACTACAGTATACAGGAGCTGTAAAAGTAGTTCTCTCTTAAAGGTACATACACTACAATTATGACATCATAGGATCATCCATCTTGGTTTTGCTCGTGCAGTAAGAAATACAGAGTGCATGCCTGTAGCTGTGAGAGCTCTGTTCTCTCCTTATTCTGAGTAATTAAAAGAAAGTTTTGAGTTCCTGAAGTCTCACTTATCGTAGTTATTGGACCTTACCACTCGGTTATAACATTTGGCGATGAGAATAAACAGATATCAACTTGAAGAAGGGAAAATACAAGAACACTGCATCTGAATCATAGCTACTCGAGTTGGAGAGATTTCTGCTTTTGATGTTCAAAATCAAACATGGATAGAGTACTGTGAGTTATTGGAGCATTTCTTTGAAGCAAATGATATTGTCGATGTTGGAAAAAGGAGAGCTATTTTGCTAACTTCGGTGGGAAGTCTGACGTATAGTTTATTGAGAAACTTATGCAGTCCTGCAAAGCCGGGAGATAAATCATTTACTGAATTAGTGGACTTGCTAAAGGAACATTTCAATCCCAGACCGAGTGAGATTGTACAGCGTTTCAAATTTAATTCACGGAACAGGATACCGGGAGAAACTGTGTTGGATTATGTAGTGGTGTTGAGAAAACTGGTACATGATTGCAATTACAGGAACAGCTTGAAAGACATGCTGAGAGATAGGCTGGTTTGTGGAATAATGGATGCTCGAATGCAGAGGAGATTATTGTCTGAGACTGGGCTTACGTATGAAAAAGCGTTGGAACTTGCTCAATTAATAGAGACAGCTAACCATGATGTACAAGAAATACAAGGTTGCGACTGGTCTACTACAAAGCAAGTTGCAGGTCAGACACTGGTGCACAAGTTAAATATGAGTCGTACTCCACAACGTGCACATTTATAGATGCAATGGAGCTCACCTGGCAAGGGAATGCAGGTTTCTGGAGGAAAAGTGCCACAAGTGTGGGAAAAAAGGACATATAAAACGTGCATGTAGAGCAAAAGCTACCCTGGAGGTATACAAACCTAAAGGGGGAGAACAGCAAAACCTGGTAAGAGAAGTGAAAAAACAGGGAGCCCATCACATCAGTGGAGAAGCTGAGAAAGAAGACGACGTGTTCATAATGCATAGTATGGTAGAGGACATTCCTAAAGTGGATCCTATCACTTTGCAACTGATAGTAAATGACACTAAGGTCAACTTTGAGGTGGATACTGGATGTGGCATAACCCTAATGAACAGGGAAGATTACTCAAAATTGTGGAACTGTGCTAAAGTTCCAGAGTTAAAGTCTTGCTCTATGAAGCTTAAAACCTATACCGGTGAACGAGTGACAACATTGGGTACAGCTATTGTGACTGTTAAACACAGGGACACTGTGGAGTAGCTACCTATAGTTGTAGTATCGGGTTCTGGACCAAATTTGTTAGGTCGGGGCTGGATAAAAGAACTTGACCCTTAGTGTTAGGGGGATTAAATACGTGGGGTTACAGGGATAGGGTGGGATATGTGTTGGTGTAGGGGTTATGGGGATTGGGTGGGATATGTGTCGGTGCAGGCTCAATGGGCTGAAATGGCCTCTATCTGCACTGTGGGGTTTCTGTGATTCTGTGATTCTGTGAACTTAAATTAGATTGGGGAGCAATAAATCAATTGGAAGGAGGCAAACAGTTGTCTTTGCAAGAAGTCTTGATTGAACATGAGAGCATGTTCAAGGAAGAACTTGGAACATTTAATGGCCCCCCAGCTAAGATTTATGTCGACAAGGAGGCACTGCCAAGATTTTTTAAACAACGACCTGTGCCTTATGCCATGAGTCATAGAGTCATAGAGTCATAGAGTTTTACAGCACAGAAAGAGGCCCTTCGGCCCATCGTGTCTGCACCGCCCATCCCTCCCTGTCCAGTCTAATCCCATTTTCCAGCATTTGGTCCATAGCCTTGTATGCAATGGCATTTCAAGTGCTCATCCAAATGCTTCTTGAATGTTGTGAGGGTTCCTGCCTCTACCACCCTTTCAGGCAGTGAGTTCCAGCTTCCAACCACCCTCTGGGTGAAAAAGTTCCTCCTCAAATCCCCCCTAAATCTCCTGCCCCTTACCCTGAATCTGTGCCCCCTTGTTATTGACCCCCCTACTAAGGGGAAAAGTTCCTCTTTATCTACCCTATCTATGCCCCTCATCATTTTGTACACCTCAATCAGGTCCCCCCTCAGCCTTCTTTGCTCCAAGGAAAACAACCCCAGCCTGTCCAGTCTCTCTTCATAGCTGAGGCGCTCCATCCCAGGTAACATCCTGGTGAATCTTCTCTGCACCCTCTCCAAAGCAA
Source organism: Somniosus microcephalus (assembly GCF_052327205.1). Taxonomy (NCBI): domain Eukaryota; kingdom Metazoa; phylum Chordata; class Chondrichthyes; order Squaliformes; family Somniosidae; genus Somniosus; species Somniosus microcephalus. The sequence goes on from NC_140987.1 coordinate 314,605,093, forward strand.
TCACATCCTTCCTATAGTGAGGCGACCAGAACTGCACACAGTACTCCAGCTGTGGCCTCACCAGCGTTTTGTACAGCTCCATCATAACCTCTCTGCTCTTATATTCTATGCCTCTGCTAATGAAGGCAAGTATCCCATAAGCCTTTTTAACCACCTTATCTACCTGTTCCGCTGCCTTCAGGGAATTATGTACATGTACACCAAGGTCCCTCTGACCCTCTGTACTTCCTAGGGTCCTACCACTCATTGTGTATTCCCTTGCCTTATTTGTCCGTCCAAAATGCATCACCTCGCACTTTTCCGGGTTAAATTCCATTTGCCACTTTTCCGCCCATCTGACCAACCCGTTAATATTGTCCTGTAGCCTGAGGCTTTCCTCCTCACAATTTACCACCCCACCAATTTTCGTGTCATCCGCGAACTTACTGATCATACCCTTTACATTCTCATCCAAATCATTAATGGAGATCACAAACAGCAAGGGACCCAGCACCGATCCCTGAGGTACCCCACTGGACACAGGCTTCCAGTCACAAAAGCAACCTTCGACCATCACCCTCTGCCTCCTGCCACTCAGCCAGTTTAGGATCCAACGCGCCAAGGCCCCCTGGATCCCATGGGCTCTTACCTTCTTGACCAGTCTCCTATGCGGGACTTTGTCAAAAGCTTTACTGAAGTCCATGTAAACCACATCCACAGCATTTCTCTCATCCACCCCCCTAGTCACCCCCTCGAAAAATTCAATCAGATTGGTCAGACATGATTTACCCTTGACAAAGCCATGCTGACTATCCCCGATTAATCCTTGCCTCTCCAAGTGGAGACTAATTTTGTCCCTCAGAATTTTTTCCAATAATTTCCCTACCACAGATGTTAGGCTCACTGGCCTGTAATTCCCTGGTTTATCCCTGCTACCCTTCTTGAATAATGGTACTACGTTAGCTGTTCTCCAGTCCTCTGGTACATCCCCTGTGGCCAGAGAGGTTCTGAAAATTTGTGTCAGAGCCCCTGCAATCTCCTCCTTTGCCTCACACAACAGCCTGGGATACATCTCGTCCGGGCCTGGGGATTTATCCACTTTTTGGCCTGCTAAAACCGCTAGTACCTCCTCCCTCTCGATGCTAATATGTTCAAGTATGTCGCAGTCCCCTTGCCCGACTTCTATATCTACATCGTCTTTCTCCATAGTGAACACTGAGGCAAAAAATTCATTTAAAACCCCACCTACTTCATCTGGCTCTACACACAGCTTGCCACTTTGGTCCCTAATGGGCCCTACCCTTTCACTGGTTATCCTCTTGCCCTTAATATACTTATAAAACATCTTAGGATTTTCCTTTATTTTGCTCGCCAGTGTTATTTCATGGCCCCTCCTCGCCCTCCTAATTTCCTTTTTAAGTATGCCCCTGCACCTCCTATACTCCTCTAGGGCTTCCACCGTCTTTTGTCTTTTGTAACTGCCAAAAGCCCCCCTTTTTTTCCTAATGCATTTTTGTATATCCTTTGTCATCCAAGGTTCCCTTTGCTTGTTGGTCCCACCCTTGACCTTTACAGGAACATGTTGGTGTTGTACTCTCTCTATTTCCCTTCTGAAAGCCTCCCACTGTTTTGATGTGGATTTTCCTATAAGTAGCTGCTCCCAGTCCACTTTTGCCAGATCCTGTCTTATCTTATTAAAATCGGCCTTCCCCCAATTTAGAACCCTGATTTCCGGGCCGTCTTTGTCTTTTTCCATGACCACCTTAAATCTCACCGAATTGTGGTCACTATCGCCAAAATGCTCTCCTACAGACACTTCCACCACCTGCCCGGCTACATTCCCTAGAATTAGGTCCAGTACTGCCCCCTCTCTTGTAGGACTTTCTACATGTTGGCTCAAAAAGCTTTCCTGGATGCACTTTAAGAATTCTGCTCCCTCCAAGCCTTTCACACTCTGACTATCCCAATTTATATTGGGGAAGTTGAAATCCCCCACTATTACTACCCTATTATTTTCACACTTTTCTGATATCTGCCTGCATATCTGTTCCTCTATCTCCCCCTGACTGTTTGGGGGCCTATAGTACACTCCCAGCAAGGTGCTTGACCCCTTTTTGTTTTTAAGTTCTACCCATATGGCCTCATTAGAGGAACCCGCTAATATATCATCCCTCCTTACAGCAGTAATAGACTCCTTAATTAATATTGCAACACCCCCTCCCCTTTTACACCCCCCTCTGTCTCGCCTGAAGATTCTATACCCCGGAATATTTAGCTGCCAGTCCTGACCCTCCCTCAACCATGTCTCCGTGATAGCAACAATATCGTACTCCCATGTGTTCAACAACAACTTCAGTTCATCCACCTTATTTGCAAGACTCCTTGCATTAAAATAAATGCCTTCCAGCCCTGCCATATTCCCTTTTGCCTTCACATCTTTGCTCTGCCTTCCCTGCTGACTTGTTTTTTCCTCCTTATTTGGCTGTACATCACCCCCTACTATAGCTCCACTCTGTATCCCATCCCCCTGCCGAATTAGTTTAAACCCCCCCCAGCAGTGCTAGCAAACCTCCCCGCAAGGATATTGGTTCCCCTCTGGTTCAGGTGTAAACCGTCCGACTTGTACAAGTCCCACCTTTCCCAGAAGCAGACCCAGTGATCCAGGAAACTAAAGCCCTCCCTCCTGCACCATCCCTTTAGCCACGCATTCATCTGTTCTATCCTCCTATTCCTATACTCACTAGCACATGGCACCGGGAGTAATCCAGAGATTACAACCTTTGAGGTCCTGCTCCTTAATCTTGCCCCTCGCTCCCTAAATTCTTGCTGCAGGACCTCATCCCTCTTTTTACCTATGTCGTTGGTACCAATGTGGACCACGACCTCTGGCTGTTCACCCTCCCCCTCCAGAATGCCGAAGGTAGAGGCTGAGCTTGATCATCTTTTGCGGGAGAACATTCTGGAACCCGTGAAATGTTCAGAATGGGCAGCTCCAATTGTACCTGTTTTAAAACCGGACAATTCGGTAAGAATCTGTGGAGATTATAAATTGACTGTAAATAGGGTGTCTAAACTAGAACAGTATCCTATTCCTAAAACTGAGGATCTTTTTGCAAACATGGCTGGAGGGAAGAAATTCATGAAGCTGGATATGAGTCATGCTTACTTGCAGATTACGCTAGATGAGGAATCCAAGAAGTATGTAACCATAAACACACACAAGGGTTTGTTTACCTATAACCGCTTGCCATTTGGTGTCTCATCTAGTCCAGCTATCTTCCAGAGAACTATCGAGGGTGTACTGCAAGGGATTCCACATGTTTGGATCTATCTGGATGATATTCTGGTGACGGGAAGAACCGACCAGGAGCATCTGAGCACTCTGAGAGAGGTACTACTAAGATTGGATAAGGCTGGGTTACGGCTCAAGAGAAGTAAGTGTACTATCATGGGGAATGAGGCCGTGTTCCTGGGACACAGAGTGGATGCCACAGGGCTCCATCCAATCAAGGAGAAGGTAAAAGCACTGCAGGAGGCACCAGATCCTACAAATGTGACTGAGTTAAAAGCTTACCTTGGACTGCTAAACTATTATAACAGGTTTTTGCCAAACTTGTCAACAGTGTTAGCACCTCTTCACAAACTACTGCGCAAGGAGACACAGTGGCAGTGGGAAGAGGAACAGAGGGTTTCATTTGAACAATCCAAGAAACTGATGCTGTCCTCGGATGTGCTGGTTCACTACAATGCAGAGAAAGACATCATTCTCTCTTGTGATGCTTCACCTTACGGGGTGGGGGCAGTTCTTTCACACTGTATGGAAGATGGAACTGAAAGACCGATCGGGTTTATGTCTTGAACTCTGACCCCAGCGGAAAAAAACTATTCCCAGTTGGATAAAGAGGGATTAGCAGTAATGTTTGGGTTACAGAGGTTTCATAAGTACATATATGGCAGGAAATTCACCATATGCACCGATCATAAGCCTCTTCTATCTCTTTTTAATGAGATGAAAGCAGTACCACAGATGGTGTCACCCTGAATCCAGAGATGGGCAGTGACGTTGAGGGCATATGAGTATGTCATCGTTTACAAAGTGGGCAAGTACCATGGGAACGCAGATGCCTTGAGCTGTCTTCCATTACCAGGTACACCTATCCATGCAGCTCCAGAGGACAGAGTTTTGATGTTGGGAACTGGTCAGGTAGTACGCAGACATGTGGATCAGATACTGACCAGACAACGGGAAATCGAACTGGAGGTTCCAGAGGAAAGGATGGAGGACAAGTTGGTCCCCAGTTATCCAAATGCATTGGTGGTCCCACCAGCACAAACAGAGACAGTTATACCTGGTCCCCTTAATCAAGAGGAAACCATCGTAGTAGAGTCAGATACTCTGAGTACTGCTCAGGAGCAGCAGGTGGCTTTACCACAATCAAGCAGGGACTTGACTGTAAGATGTTCAACAAGGTCTCACAAGCTGCCAGAGCGATTGATAATGACCTGCTAGATTGTTCAGGATGGACTATTGTTTAAGGAGTTTCCTTATGGACTTTTAAAGAATGTTGTTAAGAATTGATGTAACTTAAGAGGGGGGGGTATAGTAATCTCGGATGCAATGCTTAAGTTATCCACCAGAGGGAGACAAATGCTAAGGGGTTCATTTACCAGTGTTTTAAGGTAATGTTGCATTGTGGGTATGACATCATAGGATCATCCATCTTGGTTTTGCTCGTGCAGTAAGAAATACAGAGTGCATGCCTGGAGCTGTGAGAGCTCTGTTCTCTCCTTATTCTGAATAATTAAAAGAAAGTTTTGAGTTCCTGAAGTCTCACTTATCGTAGTTATTGGACCTTACTACTCGGTTATAACAGGAGGGGAGGGAAGAGGGAAGAGGGGGACTGGTGGGGAAGAGGGGGACTGGTGGGGAAGAGAGGGACTGGTGGGGAAGAGGGGGACTGGTGGGGAAGAGGAGGACTTGTGGGGAAGAGGGGGACTGGTGGGGAAGAGGGGGGCTGGTGGGGAAGAGGAGGACTTGTGGGGAAGAGGGGGACTGGTGGGGAAGAGGGGGACTGTGGGGAAGAGGGGTCTGGTGGGGAAGAGGGGTCTGGTGGGGAAGAGGGGGACTGGTGGGGAAGAGGGGGACTGTGGGGTAGAGGGGTCTGGTGGGGAAGAGGGGTCTGGTGGGGAAGAGGGGGACTGGTGGGGAAGAGGGGGACTGGTGGGGAAGAGGGGGACTGTGGGGAAGAGGGGGACTGTGGGGAAGAGGGGTCTGGTGGGGAAGAGGGGTCTGGTGGGGAAGAGGGGGACTGGTGGGGAAGAGGGGGACTGGTGGGGAAGAGGGGTCTGGTGGGGAAGAGGGGTCAGGTGGGGAAGAGGGGGACTGGTGGGGAAGAGGGGGACTGTGGGGAAGAGGGGGACTGTGGGGAAGAGGGGGACTGTGGGGAAGAGGGGGACTGTGGGGAAGAGGGGTCTGGTGGGGAAGAGGGGTCTGGTGGGGAAGAGGGGGACTGGTGGGGAAGAGGGGGACTGGTGGGGAAGAGGGGTCTGGTGGGGAAGAGGGGTCAGGTGGGGAAGAGGGGGACTGGTGGGGAAGAGGGGGACTGTGGGGAAGAGGGGTCTGGTGGGGAAGAGGGGTCTGGTGGGGAAGAGGGGGACTGGTGGGGAAGAGGGGGACTGGTGGGGAAGAGGGGGACTGGTGGGGAAGAGGGGGGCTGGTGGGGAAGAGAGGGACTGGTGGGGAAGAGAGGGACTGGTGGGGAAGAGAGGGACTGGTGGGGAAGAGAGGGACTGGTGGGGAAGAGAGGGACTGGGGGGAAGAGAGGGACTGGGGGGGAGAGAGAGAGGGACTGGAGGAGAGAGAGAGAGGAACGGGGGGAGAGAGAGAGACTTGGGGGGGAGAGAGTGACGGGGAGAGAGAGAGTGACTTTGGGGGGAAGAGAGAGCGACTGGGGGGAAGAGAGAGAGACTTGGGGGAGGGAGAGAGAGAGGGACTGGGGGGAGAGAGAGAGAGGGACGGGGGGGAGAGAGAGAGACTTGGGGAATAGAGAGAGGGACTGGGGGGAAGAAAGAGACGGACTTGGGGAGGGAGAGAGAGGGCCTTGCGGGGGGAGAGAGACGCACTTGGGGGGATGAGCGAGAGGGACTTGGGGGGGAGAGAGCGAGAGGGACTTGGGGAGGAGAGAGAAGGGAGAGGAGTGGTGGAGGAAACAGAAGGGAGAGGATTGGGGAGGAGAGAAGGGAGAGGAGTGGGGGAGGAGAGAGAAGGGAGAGGAGTGGGGGAGGAGAGAGTGGGACAAGGTGGGGAGGAGGGAGAGGTGAGGGGGAGGGGAGAGAAGAGGGAGAGCGAGAGAGGAAGGGATGAGAAGAGAGAGAGAGATGTGGGTAGGAGAGAGAAGGGAGAGGAGTGGGGGAGGCGAGGAGAGGGACGAGGGGGAGGAGGGAGAGGGGAAGGGGGAAGGGAGAGAAGAGGGAGAGCGAGAGAGAGGGAGGGGAGAGAAGAGAGTGAGAGGGGGACAAAAGAGAGAGGGGTTGAGAGAGGGGGCGAGAGAGGAGGGTGGGGGAGAGAGGTGGGGGAGAGAGGTGGGGGGAGAGAGGAGGGTGGGGAGAGAGAGGAGGGTGGGGAGAGAGAGGAGGGTGGGGGGAGAGAGGAGGGTGGGGGAGAGAGGAGAGAGGGGTGGGGGAAGAGAGGGGGTGGGGAGGAGGAGAGAGGGGTGGGAGGGGGAGAGGAGGGGGTGGGGGCGAGAGAGGGGGGAGAGATAGGGGAGGGGGAGAGGGGGGAGAGAGGGACTGGGGGGAAAGAGAGGGATTGGATGGGGAGAGAGGGACTGGAGGTGAGAGAGGGCTTTGGGGGGGAGAGGGACTTATGGGGGCCTGAGAGAGAGGGACTTGGGTGGGGGGGAGGCACTTGGGGGGGTGGGGAGAGAGAGGGACTTGGGGGGGAGGGGCACTGGGGGGGTGGAGAGAGAGAATTGTGGGGGCAGAGAGAGACATGTGGGGGAGAGAGTGGGACTTGTGGGGAGAGAGAGACTTGTGGGGAGAGAGAGAGTGACTTGTGGGGGGAGAGAGAGACTTGTGGGGGGAGAGAGAGACTTGTGGGGGAGAGAGAGACTTGTGGGGGAGAGAGAGACTTGTGGGGGGAAAGAGAGACCTGGGGAGAGAGAGAGACCTGTGGGGGAGAGAGACTTGTGGGGGAGAGAGAGACTTGTGGGGGGAGAGACAGTCTTGTGGGGGGAGAGAGAGACTTGTGGGGGGAGAGAGAGACTTGTGGGGGGAGAGAGAGACTTGTGGGGGAGAGAGAGACTTGTGGGGGGAAAGAGAGACCTGGGGAGAGAGAGAGACTTGTGGGGGAGAGAAGGACTTGTGGGGGGAGAGAGGGACATGTGGGGGAGAGTGAATTTGACCCAACACAATTGTCACTAAGCAAAAGGAAAAATACCTGTCATATTGGGCAGAAGCAACAAAAACCCAAAACAAACTCAATTGTTACTTGGCCCTAAACAGACAATACAACATGGCTGAATACCTGACCATGGTAAAGGATAGCAAACTGAGAAAAACCTTGACAATGTACAGACTTAGTGAACATAGCCTGGCCATCGAAAAAGGCAGACACAGACAGACCCAGCTGCCAAGAGAGGACAGGATATGCTCTCACTGCAGTCAGGGAGTGGTGGAGACAGAGATGCACTTCCTCACAGCTTGTGGAAAATATCAGGGAGAATTTCTACCATAAATTCACACAAATATGCCCTGAATTCAGAAATTTGAATGACGTCCAAAAACTCCCATACCTACTAGGGGAACAGAGAAACTGTGTAACCTTAGCGGCACACTATGCTACAGCTTGCCATAAACAGAGGGACAACCAGTAAACCTAAGAAAAGAGTATATACAAATTATACGAATGTATATTTATACACTCAGGGATATATCTGTTTATACACTGTATGAATAGATCTGCGTTTATGTGTTCAACCATAAATGTTTTTCGATGATTTGGCAACATAAGATGTACCTTATCATGCCAATAAAGCGATTTGAATTGAATTGAATTGAATTGACTTGTGAGGGGAGAGAGAGAGCGGGGGGGAGAGAGAGACATGTGGGGGAGAGAGAGACTTGTGGGGGAGAGAGAGACTTGTGGGGGGAGAGAGAGACTTGTGGGGGAGAGAGAGACTTGTGGGGGAGAGAGAGACTTGTGGGGGAGAGAGGGACTTGTGGGTGAGAGAGAGACTTGTGGGGGAGAGAGAGACTTGTGGGGAGAGAGAGACTTGTGGGGGAGAGAGAGACTTGTGGGGGAGAGAGAGACTTGTGGGAGAGAGAGAGACTTGTGGGGAGAGAGAGACTTGTGGGAGAGAGAGAGACTTGTGGGGAGAGAGAGACTTGTGGGGGAGAGAGAGACTTGTGGGGGAGAGAGAGAGACTTGTGGGGGGAGAGAGACTTGTGGGAGAGAGAGAGACTTGTGGGGGAGAGAGAGAATTGTGGGGGAGAGAGAGACTTGTGGGGGAGAGAGAGACTTGTGGGAGAGAGAGTGACTTGCGGGGGGAGAGAGACTTGTGGGGGGAGAGAGAGACTTGTGGGTGAGAGAGAGACTTGTGGGTGAGAGAGAGACTTGTGGGGGAGAGAGAGAGACTTGTGGGGGAGAGAGAGACTTGTGGGGGAGAGAGAGAGACTGGTGGGGGGAGAGAGAGGCTTGTGGGGGAGAGAGAGACTCGTGGGGGGAGAGAGAGACTTGTGGGGGAGAGAGAGACTTGTGGGGGAGAGAGTGACTCGTGCGGGGAGAGAGAGACTTGTGGGGGAGAGAGAGACTTGTGGGAGAGAGAGAGACTTGTGGGGGGAGAGAGAGACTTGTGGGGGAGAGAGAGACTTGTGGGGGGAGAGGGATAGACTTGTGGGGGAGAGAGAGACTTGTGGGAGAGAGAGAGACTTGTGGGGGGAGAGAGAGACTTGTGGGGGAGAGAGAGACTTGTGGGGGAGAGAGAGACTTGTGGGGGGAGAGAGAGACTTGTGGGGGAGAGAGAGACTTGTGGGGGAGAGAGAGACTTGTGGGGGAGAGAGAGAGACTTGTGGGGGAGAGAGAGAATTGTGGGGGAGAGAGAGACTTGTGGGGGAGAGAGAGACTTGTGGGGGAGAGAGAGACTTGTGGGGAGAGAGAGAGACTTGTGGGGGAGAGAGAGAGACTTGTGGGGGAGAGACAGACTTGTGGGGGAGAGAGACATTTGTGGGGGGGGAGAGAGGCTTGTGGGGGAGAGAGAGTGACTTGTGGGGGAGCGAGAGAGACTTGTGGGAGTGAGAGAGACTTGTGGGGGGAGAGAGAGACGTGTGGGTGTAAGAATTCGCAATAATTTACAGTTCTGAAGATCAATTTTTTTGATATAACAATCCCTGGGCGTTGTGCTTTTAAATTTCCAGGGATAAAAATGGCTGTCACCACATGGCCGAAGACAAAGGACAATGCTTAGTTTACAAAGCAATCGAATGCTATTAGCATTTGTATGTATATCGAGTGGATCCATCTAAACTGCAGAAGAGACTTTTGTACCTTGAATGGGAAACGTTTAACAATTGAATGGCTCTAAATCACTTAGCATTCTGGACAATAGGGCTGTTGCATTCTCTTTTGTTCAGCCCAGGGAGCTCCGGAAGACACATTAACCCAGTCTAACCACTTTGAGTTAGCCAATCACAGCTTTCGCTTGTGTATTGGACTCTTTGGGCGGGGAATTTTGCACACAGCCCTTGCAGGGCAGAACAGCAGGACCTGACCAGGTATAAAGATAGCTGCTGAGAAGCTATCTGGCTCTCTTACTTCGCTGGACCAAAGGTGAGCAGGGTGTTCTGAATCCTCAACAAGGCAACCTGGCAGGAGTTTGGGGTGGTGATTTAAGGGAATTGCTAAGATTGTTTAAATAACATTGTAGTCATTTTATCCCTCGTTTTCGCCGTCTGCAACCCCCCTGTTATATAGTTTTAATGTAATTACTGTGTTCATGTGGTATAGTTTATTCTTTTGATTGTAGTTTATTTAGGAAAAAAACTTGATTTTTCTCTCACCCAAACCACTTGTTCCTGCACTCAGAACTAAAGGAGGGGTAGCGATTCGGTACCGCTGTTTTAAAATTGGTTTTATTGGAATTGGTCTTTGTGCAGGCAAAGGCTGCAAGACCAGGAAAATTACATTAAATAAGTTTAAAGAAGCCCCCAACCCTTACAGGGGGAGAGAGAGACTTGTGGGGGGAGAGAGAGACTTGAGGGGGAGAGAGAGACTCCTGGGAGAGAGAGACTTGTGGGGGAGAGAGGCTTGTGGGCAAGAGAGAGACTTGTGGGGGGAGAGAGAGACTTGTGGGGGAGAGAGAGACTTCTGGGGGGAGAGAGAGACCTGGGGGAGAGAGTGAGACTTGTGGGGGAGAGAGGGACTTGTGGGGGGAGAGAGAGACATGTGGGGGAGAGAGAGACTTGTGGGGGGAGAGAGAGAGGCTTGTGGGGGGGAGAGAGAGAGTCTTCTGGGGGGAGAGAGAGACTTGTGGGGGAGACAGAGACTTGTGGGGGAGACAGAGACCTGGGGGGGGAGAGGGACTTGTGGGCGGAGAGAGCGACTTGTGGGGGGAGAGAGGGACTTGTGGGGAGAGAGAGAGACTTGTGGGGGGAGAGAGAGTCTTGTGGGGAGAGAGAGACTTGTGGGGGAGAGAGAGACTTGTGAGGGAGAGAGAGACTTGTGGGGGGAGAGAGAGACTTGTGGGGGAGAGAGAGACTTGTGGGGGGAGAGAGAGACTTGTGGGGGGAGAGAGGGACTTGTGGGGGAGAGAGACACTTGTGGGGGAGAGAGAGACTTGTGGGGGAGAGAGAGACTTGTGGGGGAGAGAGAGACTTGTGGGGGAGAGAGAGACTTGTGGGGGAGAGAGAGAGACTTGTGGGGGAGAGAGAGACTTGTGGGGGAGAGAGAGAATTGTGGGGGAGAGAGAGACTTGTGGGGGAGAGAGAGACTTGTGGGGGAGAGAGAGACTTGTGGGGGAGAGAGAGACTTGTGGGGGGAGAGAGACACTTGTGGGGTGAGAGAGAGACTTGTGGGGGGAGAGAGAGGCTTGTGGGGGAGAGAGAGTGACTTGTGGGGGAGCGAGAGAGACTTGTGGGAGTGAGAGAGACTTGTGGGGGGAGAGAGAGACGTGGGGGTGTAAGAATTCGCGATAATTTACAGTTCTGAAGATCAATTTTTTTGATATAAGAATCCCTGGGCGTTTTGCTTTTAAATTTCCAGGGATAATAATGGCTGTCACCACATGGCCGAAGACAAAGGACAATGCTTAGTTTACAAAGCATTCGAATGCTATTGGCATTTGTTTGTATATCGAGTGGATCCATCTAAACTGCAGAAGAAACTTTTTTACCTTGAATGGGAAACGTTTAACAATTGAATGGCTCTAAATCACTTAGCATTCTGGACAATAGGGCTGTTGCATTCTCTTTTGTTCAGCCCAGGGAGCTCCGGAAGACAAATTTACCCAGTCTAACCACTTTGATTTAGCCAATCACAGCTTTCGCTTGTGTATTGGACTCTTTGGGCGGGGAAATTTGCACACAGCCCTTGCAGGGCAGAACAGCAGGACCTGACCAGGTATAAAGATAGCTGCTGAGAAGCTATCTGGCTCTCTTACTTCGCTGGACCAAAGGTGAGCAGGGTGTTCTGAATCCTCAACAAGGCAACCTAGCAGGAGTTTGGGGTGGTGATTTAAGGGAATTGCTAAGATTGTTTAAATAACATTGCAGTCATTTTATCCCTCATTTTCGCCGTCTGCAACCCCCCTGTTATATAGTTTTAATGTAATTACTGTGTTCATGTGGTATAGTTATTCTTTTGATTGTAGTTTATTTAGGAAATAAAACTTGATTTTTCTCTCACCCAAACCACTTGTTCCTGCACTCAGATCTAAAGGAGGGGTAGTGATTCAGTACCGCTGTTTTAAATTTGGTTTTATTGGAATTGGTCTTTGTGCAGGCAAAGTCTGCAAGACCAGGAAAATTACATGAAACAAGTTTAAAGAAGCCCCCAACCCTTACAGGGGGAGAGAGAGACTTGTGGGGGGAGAGAGAGACTTGAGGGGGAGAGAGAGACTCCTGGGAGAGAGAGACTTGTGGGGGAGAGAGACTTGTGGGCAAGAGAGAGACTTGTGGGGGGAGAGAGAGACTTGTGGGGGAGAGAGAGACTTCTGGGGGGAGAGAGAGACCTGGGGGAGAGAGAGAGACTTGTGGGGGAGAGAGGGACTTGTGGGGGGAGAGAGAGACATGTGGGGGAGAGAGAGACTTCTGGGGGGAGAGAGAGAGGCTTGTGGGGGGAGAGAGAGAGTCTTCTGGAGGGCGAGAGAGACTTGTGGGTGAGAGAGAGACTTGTGGGGGAGAGAGAGACTTGTGGGGGAGACAGAGACTTGTGGGGGAGACAGAGACCTGGGGGGGAGAGGGACTTGCGGGCGGAGAGAGGGACTTGTGGGGGGAGAGAGGGACTTGTGGGGGGAGAGAGAGAGACTTGTGGGGGAGAGAGAGACTTCTGGGAGAGAGAGAGACTTGTGGGGGAGAGAGAGACTTGTGGGGAAGAGAGAGACTTGTGGGGGGAGAGAGAGATTTGTGGGGGGAGAGAGAGACTTGTGGGGGGAGAGAGAGACTTGTGGGGGAGAGAGAGACTTGTGGGGGAAAGAGAGAGACTTGTGGGGGAGAGAGAGACTTGTGGGGGAGAGAGACACTTGTGGGGGAGAGAGAGACTTGTGGGGGGAGAGAGAGACTTGTGGGGGAGAGAGACTTGTGGGGGGAGAGAGAGTCTTGTGGGGAGAGAGAGACTTGTGGGGGAGAGAGAGACTTGTGGGGGAGAGAGAGACTTGTGGGGGAGAGAGAGACTTGTGGGAGAGAGAGAGACTTGTGGGGGAGAGAGAGACTTGTGGGAGAGAGAGAGACTTGTGGGGGAGAGAGAGACTTGTGGGGGGAGAGAGAGACTTGTGGGGGGAGAGAGGGACTTGTGGGGGGTGAGAGAGACTTGTGGGGGAGAGAGTGACTTGTGCGGGAGAGAGAGACTTGTGGGGGAGAGAGAGAGACTTGTGGGGGAGAGGGAGACTTGTGGGGGAGAGAGAGAATTGTGGGGGAAATAGAGAGACTTGTGGGGGAGAGGGAGACTTGTGGGGGAGAGAGAGCCTTGTGGGGGCGAGAGAGAGACTTGTGGGGCGAGAGAGAGACTTGTGGGGGGAGAGAGAGACTTGTGGGGGGGGAGAGAGAGACTTGTGGGGGAGAGAGAGACTTGTGGGAGAGAGAGAGAGACTTGTGGGGCAGAGAGACTTGTGGGGGAGAGGGAGACGTGTGGGGGAGAGAGAGACTTGTGGGGGAGAGGGAGACTTGTGGGGAGAGAAAGAGACTTGTGGGGGAGAGAGAGACTTGTGGGTAGAGGGAGGCTTGTGGGGGCGAGAGAGAGACTTGTCCGGGGAGAGAGTGAAATGTGGGGGAGAGAGAGAGACTTGTGGGGGAGAGAGAGATTTGTGGGGGGAGAGAGAGTCTTGTGGGGGAGAGAGAGACTTGTGGGGGAAAGAGAGAGACTTGTGGGGGAGAGAGAGACTTGTGGGGGAGAGAGAGACTTGTGGGAGAGAGGGAGACTTGTGGGGGAGAGAGAGACTTGTGGGGGAGAGAGAGAGACTTGTGGGAGAGAGAGAGAGACTTATGGGGGAAAGAGAGAGACTTGTGGGGGAGAGAGAGACTTGTGGGGGAAAGAGAGAGACTTGTGGGGGAGAGAGAGACTTGTGGGGGAAAGAGAGAGACTTGTGGGGGAGAGAGAGACTTGTCGGGGGAGAGAGAGACTTGTGGGGGAGAGAGACTTGTCGGGGTAGAGAGTGAATTGTGGGGGGAGAGAGAGAGACTTGAGGGGGAGAGAGAGACTTGTGGGGGGAGAGAGAGACTTGTGGGGGGAGAGAGAGACTTGTGGGGGAGAGAGACTTGTGGGGGAGAGAGAGACTTGTGGGGGGAGAGAGAGACATGTGGGGGGAGAGGGAGACGTGGAGGGAGAGAGAGACTTGTGGGAGAGAGAGAGACTTGTGGGGGAGAGAGAGTCTTGTGGGGGAGAGAGAATTGTGGGGGGAGAGAGAGACTTGTGGGGGAGAGAGAGACTTGTGGGGGGAGAGAGAGACGTGGGGGGAGAGAGAGACTTGTGGGAGAGAGAGACTTGTGTGGGAGAGAGAGACTTGTGGGGGGAGAGAGAGACTTGTGGGGGGAGAGAGAGACGTGGGGGGAGAGAGAGACTTGTGGGAGAGAGAGAGACTTGTGGGGAGAGAGAGAGACTTGTAGGGGAGAGAGAGACTTGTGGGGGAGAGAGACTTGTGGGGGGAGAGAGAGACTTGTGGGGGAGAGAGACTTGTGGGGGAGAGAGAGACTTGTGGGGGGAGAGAGAGACTTGTGGGGGGAGAGAGAGACGTGGGGGGAGAGAGAGACATGTGGGGGAGAGAGAGTCTTGTGGGGGAGAGAGACTTGTGGGGGGAGAGAGAGACTTGTGGGGGAGGGAGAGACATGTGGGGGAGAGAGGGATTTGTGGGGGGAGAGAGAGACGTGGGGGTGTAAGAATTCACAATAATTTACAGTTCTGAAGATCAATTTTTTTGATTAAAGAATCCCTGGGCGTTGTGCTTTTAAATTTCCAGGGCTAAAAATGGCTGTCACCACATGGCCAAAGACAAAGGACAATGCTTTGTTTAAAAAGCAATTGAATGCTATTAGCATTTGTTTGTATGTCGAGTGGATCCGTCAAAACTGCAGAAGAGACTCTTGTACCTTGAATGGGAAACGTTTAACAATTGAATGGGTCTAAATCACTTAGCATTCTGGGCAATAGGGCTGTTGCATTCTCTTTTGTTTCAGCCCAGGGCGCTCCGGAAGACATATTAACCCAGTCTAACCACTTTGAGTTAGCCAATCACAGCTTTCGCTTGTGTATTGGACTCTTTGGGCGGGGAATTTCCCACACAGCCCTTGCAGGGCAGAACGGCAGGACCTGACCAGGTATAAAGATAGCTGCTGTGAAGCTATCTGGCTCTCTTACTTCACTGGACCAAAGGTGAGCAGGGTGTTCTGAATCCTCAACAAGGCAACCTAGCAGGAGTTTGGGGTGGTGATTTAAGGGAATTGCTAAGATTGTTTAAATAACATTGTAGTCATTTTATCCCTCGTTTTCGCCATCTGCAACCTCCCTGTTGTATAGTTTTAATGTAATTACTGTGTTCGTGTGGTATAGTTTATTCTTTTGATTGTAGTTTATTTAGGTAATAAAACTTGATTTTTCTCTCACCCAAACCACTTGTTCCGTTTTAATATCATTAATTATAAGTTCCTCCACTCAAAACTAAAGGAGGGGTAGCGATTCGAAACCGCTGTCCTAAAATTGGTTTTATTGGAATTGGTCTGCGTGCAGGCAAAGGCTGCAAGACCAGGAAAATTACTTTAAACCAGTTTAAAGAAGCCCCAACCCTTACAGGGGGAGAGAGAGACTTGTGGGGGGAGAGAGAGACTTGAGGGGGAGAGAGAGACTCCTGGGAGAGAGAGACTTGTGGGGGAGAGAGACTTGTGGGCAAGAGAGAGACTTGTGGGGGGAGAGAGAGACTTGTGGGGGAGAGAGAGACTTCTGGGGGGAGAGAGAGACCTGGGGGAGAGAGAGAGACTTGTGGGGGAGAGAGGGACTTGTGGGGGGAGAGAGAGACATGTGGGGGAGAGAGAGACTTCTGGGGGGAGAGAGAGAGGCTTGTGGGGGGAGAGAGAGAGTCTTCTGGAGGGCGAGAGAGACTTGTGGGTGAGAGAGAGACTTGTGGGGGAGAGAGAGACTTGTGGGGGAGACAGAGACTTGTGGGGGAGACAGAGACCTGGGGGGGAGAGGGACTTGCGGGCGGAGAGAGGGACTTGTGGGGGGAGAGAGGGACTTGTGGGGGGAGAGAGAGAGACTTGTGGGGGAGAGAGAGACTTCTGGGAGAGAGAGAGACTTGTGGGGGAGAGAGAGACTTGTGGGGAAGAGAGAGACTTGTGGGGGGAGAGAGAGATTTGTGGGGGGAGAGAGAGAGACTTGTGGGGGAGAGAGAGACTTGTGGGGGAAAGAGAGAGACTTGTGGGGGAGAGAGAGACTTGTGGGGGAGAGAGACACTTGTGGGGGAGAGAGAGACTTGTGGGGGGAGAGAGAGACTTGTGGGGGAGAGAGAGACTTGTGGGGGAAAGAGAGAGACTTGTGGGGGAGAGAGAGACTTGTGGGGGAGAGAGACACTTGTGGGGGAGAGAGAGACTTGTGGGGGGAGAGAGAGACTTGTGGGGGGAGAGAGACTTGTGGGGGGAGCGACAGTCTTGTGGGGAGAGAGAGACTTGTGGGGGAGAGAGAGACTTGTGGGGGAGAGAGAGACTTGTGGGAGAGAGAGAGACTTGTGGGGGAGAGAGAGACTTGTGGGAGAGAGAGAGACTTGTGGGGGAGAGAGAGACTTGTGGGGGGAGAGAGAGACTTGTGGGGGGAGAGAGGGACTTGTGGGGGGTGAGAGAGACTTGTGGGGGAGAGAGTGACTTGTGCGGGAGAGAGAGACTTGTGGGGGAGAGAGAGAGACTTGTGGGGGGAGAGGGAGACTTGTGGGGGGAGAGAGAGAATTGTGGGGGAAATAGAGAGACTTGTGGGGGAGAGGGAGACTTGTGGGGGAGAGAGAGCCTTGTGGGGGCGAGAGAGAGACTTGTGGGGCGAGAGAGAGACTTGTGGGGGGAGAGAGAGACTTGTGGGGGGGGAGAGAGAGACTTGTGGGGGAGAGAGAGACTTGTGGGAGAGAGAGAGAGACTTGTGGGGCAGAGAGACTTGTGGGGGAGAGGGAGACGTGTGGGGGAGAGAGAGACTTGTGGGGGAGAGGGAGACTTGTGGGGAGAGAAAGAGACTTGTGGGGGGAGAGAGAGACTTGTGGGTAGAGGGAGGCTTGTGGGGGCGAGAGAGAGACTTGTCCGGGGAGAGAGTGAAATGTGGGGGAGAGAGAGAGACTTGTGGGGGAGAGAGAGATTTGTGGGGGGAGAGAGAGTCTTGTGGGGGAGAGAGAGACTTGTGGGGGAAAGAGAGAGACTTGTGGGGGAGAGAGAGACTTGTGGGGGAGAGAGAGACTTGTGGGAGAGAGGGAGACTTGTGGGGGAGAGAGAGACTTGTGGGGGAGAGAGAGAGACTTGTGGGAGAGAGAGAGAGACTTATGGGGGAAAGAGAGAGACTTGTGGGGGAGAGAGAGACTTGTGGGGAAAGAGAGAGACTTGTGGGGGAGAGAGAGACTTGTGGGGGAAAGAGAGAGACTTGTGGGGGAGAGAGAGACTTGTCGGGGGAGAGAGAGACTTGTGGGGGAGAGAGACTTGTCGGGGTAGAGAGTGAATTGTGGGGGGAGAGAGAGAGACTTGAGGGGGAGAGAGAGACTTGTGGGGGGAGAGAGAGACTTGTGGGGGGAGAGAGAGACTTGTGGGGGAGAGAGACTTGTGGGGGAGAGAGAGACTTGTGGGGGGAGAGAGAGACATGTGGGGGGAGAGGGAGACGTGGAGGGAGAGAGAGACTTGTGGGAGAGAGAGAGACTTGTGGGGGAGAGAGAGTCTTGTGGGGGAGAGAGAATTGTGGGGGGAGAGAGAGACTTGTGGGGGAGAGAGAGACTTGTGGGGGGAGAGAGAGACGTGGGGGGAGAGAGAGACTTGTGGGAGAGAGAGACTTGTGTGGGAGAGAGAGACTTGTGGGGGGAGAGAGAGACTTGTGGGGGGAGAGAGAGACGTGGGGGGAGAGAGAGACTTGTGGGAGAGAGAGAGACTTGTGGGGAGAGAGAGAGACTTGTGGGGGAGAGAGAGACTTGTGGGGGAGAGAGACTTGTGGGGGGAGAGAGAGACTTGTGGGGGAGAGAGACTTGTGGGGGAGAGAGAGACTTGTGGGGGGAGAGAGAGACTTGTGGGGGGAGAGAGAGACGTGGGGGGAGAGAGAGACATGTGGGGGAGAGAGAGTCTTGTGGGGGAGAGAGACTTGTGGGGGGAGAGAGAGACTTGTGGGGGAGGGAGAGACATGTGGGGGAGAGAGGGATTTGTGGGGGGAGAGAGAGACGTGGGGGTGTAAGAATTCACAATAATTTACAGTTCTGAAGATCAATTTTTTTGATTAAAGAATCCCTGGGCGTTGTGCTTTTAAATTTCCAGGGCTAAAAATGGCTGTCACCACATGGCCAAAGACAAAGGACAATGCTTTGTTTAAAAAGCAATTGAATGCTATTAGCATTTGTTTGTATGTCGAGTGGATCCGTCAAAACTGCAGAAGAGACTCTTGTACCTTGAATGGGAAACGTTTAACAATTGAATGGGTCTAAATCACTTAGCATTCTGGGCAATAGGGCTGTTGCATTCTCTTTTGTTTCAGCCCAGGGCGCTCCGGAAGACATATTAACCCAGTCTAACCACTTTGAGTTAGCCAATCACAGCTTTCGCTTGTGTATTGGACTCTTTGGGTGGGGAATTTCCCACACAGCCCTTGCAGGGCAGAACGGCAGGACCTGACCAGGTATAAAGATAGCTGCTGTGAAGCTATCTGGCTCTCTTACTTCACTGGACCAAAGGTGAGCAGGGTGTTCTGAATCCTCAACAAGGCAACCTAGCAGGAGTTTGGGGTGGTGATTTAAGGGAATTGCTAAGATTGTTTAAATAACATTGTAGTCATTTTATCCCTCGTTTTCGCCATCTGCAACCTCCCTGTTGTATAGTTTTAATGTAATTACTGTGTTCGTGTGGTATAGTTTATTCTTTTGATTGTAGTTTATTTAGGTAATAAAACTTGATTTTTCTCTCACCCAAACCACTTGTTCCGTTTTAATATCATTAATTATAAGTTCCTCCACTCAAAACTAAAGGAGGGGTAGCGATTCGAAACCGCTGTCCTAAAATTGGTTTTATTGGAATTGGTCTGCGTGCAGGCAAAGGCTGCAAGACCAGGAAAATTACTTTAAACCAGTTTAAAGAAGCCCCAACCCTTACAGGGGGAGAGAGAGACTTGTGGGGGGAGAGAGAGACTTCAGGGGGAGAGAGAGACTCGTGGGAGAGAGAGACTTGTGGGGGGAGAGAGACTTGTGGGGGGAGAGAGAGACCTGGGGGAGAGAGAGACTTGTGGGGGAGAGAGAGACTTGTGGGAGGAGAGAGAGACTTGTGGGGGGAGAGAGAGACTTGTGGGGAGAGAGAGAGACTTGTGGGGGGAGAGAGAGACCTGGGGGAGAGAGAGACTTGTGGGGGAGAGAGAGACTTGTGGGGGGAGAGAGAGACTTGTGGGGAGAGAGAGAGACTTGTGGGGAGAGAGAGAGACTTGTGGGGGGAGAGAGAGACGTGGGGGAGAGAGAGACTTGTGGGGGAGAGAGAGACTTGTGGGAGGAGAGAGAGACATGTGGGGGAGAGAGAGAGACTTGTGGGGGGGAGAGAGAGACTTGTGGGGGAGAGAGAGACTTGTGGGGGAGAGAGAGACTTGTGGGGAGAGAGAGAGACTTGTGGGGGGAGAGAGACTTGTGGGGAGAGAGAGAGACTTGTGGGGGAGAGAGAGACTTGTGGGCGGAGAGAGAGACTTGTGGGGGAGAGAGAGAGACTTGTGGGGGAGAGAGAGACTTGTGGGGGAGAGAGACTTGTGGGGGAGAGAGAGACTTTTGGGGGGAGAGAGACTTGTGGGGAGAGAGAGAGACTTGTGGGGGAGAGAGAGACTTGTGGGCGGAGAGAGAGACTTGTGGGGAGAGAGAGAGACTTGTGCGGGGAGAGAGACTTGTGGGGAGAGAGAGAGACTTGTGGGGAGAGAGAGAGACTTGTGGGGGAGAGAGAGACTTGTGGGGAGAGAGAGAGACTTGTGGGGGAGAGAGACTTGTGGGGAGAGAGAGAGACTTGTGGGGGAGAGAGAGACTTGTGGGCGGAGAGAGAGACTTGTGGGGGAGAGAGAGAGACTTGTGGGCGGAGAGAGAGACTTGTGGGGAGAGAGAGAGACTTGTGGGGGGAGAGAGACTTGTGGGGAGAGAGAGAGACTTGTGGGGGAGAGAGAGACTTGTGGGCGGAGAGAGAGACTTGTGGGGGAGAGAGAGAGACTTGTGGGGTAGAGAGAGCCTTGTGGGGGAGAGAGAGAGACTTGTGGGGGAGAGAGAGACTTGTGGGGGAGAGAGACTTGTGGGGGAGAGAGAGACGTCTCGGGGGAGAGAGAAACCTGGGGGAGAGAGACTTGTGGGAGGAGAGATTTTTAGTGTTTTAGTGTTTTTAGTGTTTAAAGTGGGGAAGAATGTTTCATTTCAAGTTTTAAAAGGTTTAAAAGGTTTAAAAGTTAAATTTAATTATAGTTAAGTTGGTTGAGTTTAGTTTAGTTTAAATTTACGTTTAGATTAGTTTAGATTAAGGAAGGAAGGAAAAGACCGCCAAAAAGACCACCAAAGACAAGAGCCGACAGAGAGAGAAAAAAAACCCGAGGAAAACATCATGAAGAAACAAAGACAAAAAGAAACAAAGCAAAGGGACAAAGGAAGGAAAGGAATAAACCCGGGGAAAAACCGGGATAATGAGGCACCAAGGAGGAGCGGCAGCCGGGATACAAAACCCAAGCGGCGGCCGAGATACAGCCGGAGCGGCGGCCGAGATACAAAGCCCGAGCGGCGGCCGAGATACAAAGCCCGAGCAGTGGCCGAGATACAAAGCCCGAGCGGTGGCCGAGATACAAAGCCCGAGCGGCGACCGGGATACAGCTGGAGTGGCGGCCGAGATACAAAGCCCGAACGGCGGCCGAGATACAAAGCCCGAGCGGCGGCTGGGATACAGCCGGAGCGGCGGCCGAGACACAAAGCCCGAGCGGCGGCCGGGATACAGCCGGAGCGGCGGCCGAGACACAAAGCCCGAGCGGCGGCCGAGATACAAAGCCCGAGCGGTGGCCGAGATACAAAGCCCGAACGGCGGCCGAGATACAAAGCCCGAGCGGCGACCGGGATACAGCTGGAGTGGCGGCCGAGATACAAAGCCCGAACGGCGGCCGAGATACAAAGCCCGAGCGGCAGCCGGGAAAGAGCCGGCGCGGCGGCCGAGATACAAAGCCCGAGCGGCGGCCGAGATACAAAGCCCGAGTGGCGGCTGGGATACAGCCGCAGCAGCGGCCGAGATACAAAGCCCGAGCGGCGGCCGGGATACAGCCGGAGCGGCGGCCGAGACACAAAGCCCGAGCGGCGGCCGAGATACAAAGCCCGAGCGGTGGCCGGGATACAGCCGGAGCGGCGGCCGGGATACAAAGCCAGAAGCCCGGGAAAGGCCCGAGGAGCTAGGCTGAGACAGAGGCCCAGAGACCTCTGAGGAGGAGGGGAGCAGCCCGAAGGCACCGGCTCCCAGAAGCAAACCAAGACAGTGAGTACAGGGCCCAGGGAGGGAGCCTGAAGCCAGGGAAAGGCCTGAGGAGCTAGGCCAAAACAGAGGCCCAGAGACATCTGAGGGGGAGGGGAACAGCCCGGAGGCACCGGGAAACAGCGGCTCACAGACTCAGACCAGGACAGTGAGTACGGGGCCTGGGAAGGGTGAACCCGGGAGCCGAGGCTCAGGGACCACGGGGTCGGAGAGGGGGAGCAGCCCGGAGGCACCGCAAAACAACCTGGAGAGCGAGCGAGTCCGGGGCCTGGGAAAGTCCGCGAGCCGGGAGAGGGAAACACCAAACCCAGGGCCCCAGAAAAGTTTACTCTAAGGTCAGCAATAATTTTTACTATTTCTGCTAAAAATGAGCGAGTCCGAGGAGCCGCAGCAGCTCCCGTGGCACACTGAGAGCAACCCCTTCCAGCTTCCCCCCAACATAAAAAAAACTGGAAAAAAAACTGTAGTGTCCGTGTGTAGATAAAGACACTGAAGACAGGAGTTGGTTCATAGGTATTTACTAAGCAAGTCTGGGGGCGGGTTCTAAAGGATATGCACAATACACAGGCTTATATAGCCCAAGTGGCAATTACCGGCATTACGCACACCTGGGGCTCTTAAAGGCACATACACCACAATTGCTCTTAAAGGCACATACACCACAATTCCTCCCCTTCTAGCTAACTAGTACATCATATTTTAAGTAATTATTAATTACATGTTATATGCAAAATAATATACATTGCTGCATTAATTAATTATAAGTTAGTCTCTCAGGAGGCTTCCTGACTCGGTCCGGATAACGCCTTGGGGGTGTAGTAGTTTCTGGTGGTGTAGTAGGTTCTTCTGGTAAGGCTGATTCGGCTTGAAGGCCAGTGTCGGGTTCATCGGGTTCCAGTATCACCGGATCGGAGGTAGATATGGGTATCTCTACTTCATCGTTAGATGTATAGCGTGGTGGTGTAGGTTGTCCCTTTTCGGATGACTTGATGATTTGGTCAGCATGGCGCCTTATTATGCTTTCTCCAAAGTCCACGGTATACATCAGTGGTCCTAGTCGTGTGCAGATAGTTCCAGGCTGCCATTTCTCGGTACGGTAGTCCCGGGCCAAAACCGGTTGGCCTATCTGGAAGGCCCTAGTTGGCCTTTCATTCATGCCCTGAAACTGCCGGTTCTCCACGTCCCTTCGGATGTTGGGCTTGACCAAATCCAGCCGGCATCTTAGGTTTCTATTGTAGAACATCATGGCGGGAGTTTGGTTTGTAACCATATGTGTTGCATTCCTATATGCAAATAAGAAGTTATCCACCTTGTGCTGAAGTTTTATGTCTTCATTACCCATGGCCTTTATGGCCTTCTTAAAGGTCTGGACAAACCTTTCAGCCAATCCATTGGTGGCGGGATGATATGGGGCGGACGTGTAGTGCTTTACCCCATTGTTCTTTAAGAACTTTCTGAATTCTTCGGACACAAATTGCGGTCCATTATCAGAACATATCTGTTCCGGCAGCCCATTCCTGGCAAATATGATCCTTAACACTGTGATGGTTTTTTCCGTGGTGGTGGAGGACATCTTTATTACCTCCGGCCACTTGGAGTGTGCATCAACTGCGATTAAGAACATTGAGTGCATAAATGGACCAGCAAAGTCGATGTGCACCCTTTGCCAGGGAGATGAGGGCCACTCCCATGGATGTAGAGGGGCCTGTGGCGGAGCATTTTGGACCTTCTGGCATCCTAGGCAGCTCTTGGTCATGTCTTCGATGTCTCCATCGATACCTGGCCACCATACAAACGCCCTAGCTAGGTTCTTCATTTTCACTCCACCCAGATGCCCCTCGTGAAGCTCCTTTAGCACTTTATCCTGGAGTTTGGGTGGAATCACCACTCTGGATCCACACATCAAGGTTCCTCGGCACACTGACAGCTGTTCTCTTCTTTGCGAGAATGCTGGCAACAGTGGTTCACCATGTGCTGGCCATCCCTTCATTGTTAAATCGTAGACCCGTGAGAGAGTAGGGTCATTTCTGGTCTCCCTTTCAATGGCAGAATTTGTCACCGGTAGACATTCCACTATGGTAGAGTGGAATATCTCTACTGGGTCTACTGTAGGTGCCTCTTCTATCGTTGGCAACGGCAGGCGCGATAAACCGTCAGCATTCCCATGCTGTTTTGACCCTTTGTATTCAATGTTGTATTGGTGTGCCCCTAGAAAAAGGGACCACCTCTGTAGTCTTTGTGCCGTCATAATGGGGACACCTTTCTTAGGGTTGAATATGGAGATGAGGGGTTGATGGTCAGTCAGCAAGGTAAATTTTTGTCCGTGTAGGTAATGGTTGAATTTCTTCACTCCCCATACCAGGCTGAGTGCTTCCCTGTCTATCTGGGAATAGTTACGCTCAGCTGAGTTCAATGAGCGTGACGCAAAAGCTATCGGCCGTTCCGAGCCATCAGGGAATCTATGGGACAATACCGCTCCTATGCCGTAAGGGGATGCATCGCACGCCAGTCTGATTGGTAGTGATGGGTTGTAATGAGCCAAAACTTTCTCGGATGTGATTAAGTCTTTACATTTATGGAAGGCACGTTTACAGTCTTCGTTCCATTTCCAAATCACTCCTGTGTGTAGAAGATCATTAAGAGGGTGTAGAATAGTTGATAAGTTCGGTAAAAATTTATGATAGTAATTTATTAATCCCAGGAATGGCCTCAATTGTGAAACATTTTCAGGTGCTGGGGCTTTTATAACTGCTTCAATTTTTTCAGGTGACTTATGCAACCCTTCCTTATTAATTATGTGGCCACAATATGATATCTGATTTTGGAAAAATTCGCACTTGGGGCGATTTGCTCGTAGGCCCCGTTCTTTCAGCCTAGTGAGCACCTGCTCCAAATTGGCAAGGTGCTCGTTGTCGTTTTCTCCTGTTATAAGGATGTCGTCTAGGTAACACTGAGTCCCCGGAATCCCTTGCAGGACTTGCTCCATAGCTCTTTGCCAGATAGCTGGAGCTGATGCTACTCCAAAAACCAGTCGATTGTACTGGTACAGGCCTTTGTGTGCGTTTATTGTGAGATACTTTTTAGAGGTCTCCTCAACCTCCATCTGTAGATATGCCTGTGCCAAGTCAATTTTTGTGAAACGTTTTCCTGTGGATAGTGAGGCGAAAATATCTTCTATCCTCGGAAGAGGATACTGTATCGTGTGAAGGACCGGGTTTACAGTCACCTTAAAGTCCCCACAGATGCGAATTTTTCTCTGTTCCTCAGAGTTAGTTTTCAATGCTTTTTTCATGACTGGAACGATGGGTGTTGCCCATTCGCTCCAATCTATTTTGGATAATACGCCTGCCTTTTCCAAATTCTCCAGCTCTGCCTCGACTGCCGGACGTATTGCGTATGGCACCGGTCTTGCCTTAAAAAATTTTGGAATTGCTGCATCTTCCACTTTTATTGAGGCGGTGATGCCTTTCAAGGTTTCTAGTTTCTCTTGAAACACTTCTTTGGCGTTGGCCAAGATGTCTTTTAATCGTTCAGGTATGATGTCATCATTGTTTTTTTCCTTACTGGTCACCGTCAGTGCCTGAATGGAGTGCCAGTCTAAACGTATCTTCCTTATCCATTCACGTCCCAACAACGGTGGACCACCATCTTGTAGAATGTATAAATACAACTTTTGTATTTCTTTGCCGTTGTATACCACAGGCACCTTTATTTTTCCTTTGGGGTATACTTTCTGCCCCGTATATGTTTTTAAGATAATGGATGTGTCTTTTAGAGGTATATGCGAAAATAGCCTCTCGTAATCTCGTCGATTTATTACGGTTAGAGCTGATCCTGTATCTAGCTCCATTTTAACTGGGGACCCTGCTATTATGAGGGTAACCCAAATGGTCTGGTAATCTTCATTGGCAATTACATTATGTAATTTGAGAGAGCTTAGTCTCTTGTTCCCGGAGTCGCTATCGCTCTTCTGGCCTTTGGAGCTACTGTCCGTCATCATTTGTACCTTTCTGTGCTTTTCCTTATTGATTCTTTTCCCGTTAGTGGATTTTTTATTTTCAGATCGGCATACACGTGGAATGTGTCCCATCTTTCCGCATCGCCTGCATGCTTTTTCTTTGAACCAGCAATCCCTCTGGTCATGGTTGGATCTGCCGCAGCGATAACATCTCTCGAAACCCCATGTCATTTCATGGGTGCCGAAGTCCTGTGGCCTTTGCTGTATCTTTGCCGCTCCTATTGCACTGAAAGCCTTGTCCAGTGTTAAATCTTTTCCAGAAGATACCTTTTTTTGTGTTTCTACACTTAGGGGATCGCAGATGAATTTGTCTTGCAGAGAATCTGCCAGTCCTGCCTCGAATTGGCAGTGTAGGGTATCAACAATCTCCTCAAAATTCTTGTCCATCGGTTCGGCTGGAGTGATTAAGTTGCGTAACAGCTTGTATGTTTCTGCGCCCATTAGATCCAGAAGCACTGAAGCTTTTTTTTCATCTTCTATTCCATTTGCGGTGCAAAACACCTCCACTCTTTCTACATATGTGGTCCAATCCTCTATCTTGTTATCAAAAACATCAATATTGCCAAAGTTAGGCTCTGTTTCGTTATCAAAAGCATCAATATTGCTAGACTTAGGCATTTCAAAAAAGATATGGCGCTTCCCGCGCTTTTTTTTTTCTCTCTGTAGCAACGATATGGCGCTTCCTGCGCTTTCCCGCCGCTGCTACCGATAACAACGCAGTTTTACTGTGGTTTCCGTTTATTCACTGTTGGAGACTCGTTCCCGACGGAGGTCGAAACGCTGACCTGCTTGCCGCGCCGGCCGTCTCCCGAGTGCACCCTCCCAGTCCGTTATTGCTTGCCTCCGATTTCGCTGCCTGTCTCAGCTGTAGAGCCCGCCGCTGGAGCCCCAGCCTGACGCCCAGGAAGGATTAGCGCAGTACCTGCCACCAGCTTGGCCAGCTGGTGAAACCACAGTTTCTATTACTTCCTTGAGTCTTCTGGACGCTGGAGGAATCGATGTCCTTGAGGTGCTGCCGAATTGCAGGTAAGTCCGTTTCCACTTCGTCGCCACTGTAGTGTCCGTGTGTAGATAAAGACACTGAAGACAGGAGTTGGTTCATAGGTATTTACTGAGCAAGTCTGGGGGGGGGTTCTAAAGGATATACACAATACACAGGCTTATATAGCCCAAGTGGCAATTACCGGCATTACGCACACCTGGGGCTCTTAAAGGCACATACACCACAATTGCTCTTAAAGGCACATACACCACAAAAACGCTCAAGCAACGGCAGCTGAGAGCAAAACCAGAAACTCTCTTTGCTGACTGGTACACCAGTGGGAACATGAGTAATCTCATTTTTTACTCAAAGCAGCCAGCGGCTTGGATCAAAGCAATAAACATGCACTATCCCAGGGTTAAGCAGGAAAAAACCGCGAATGGGTCCAAACTGAAAATAAAGAAATCAGGGGACCTGGTAGTGAAACCACAACGGTCAACATGTACAGAAATGGTACAATAATGGTGCAAGGCAACCTCAAAGACTTTGAAACGGCCTTCCAGAAACTGAGAGGAATAATTGAGAAAGGAAAGACCAACCCCAGGGTAACTACCAGGGAAAAAGCCACACACACTCCCCCCACCACTTACAGCTCACCTGGAGTAATTCAACCTGGCCAGGAGGTGAGTGAGCCCTCCAGCTCCGACCAGACACACACCCTGGGGCCCCACAACCCCATGGTACATTTGACCAGCCCCAGCGGAAATATCAGAGAGAAAGCCACACACTCTCCCCCTACCACCTCCAGCTCACCAAGAGAAAAGCAGCCTAGCCAGGAAGTGAGTGAGCCCTCCAGCTCTGACCAGACACATACCCTGAGATCCCACAGCCCGGTACAACTAAAAGAGAAATTTAACCAGCTGGAGACACAGCTGGTTAAACTTACAGAGGAGGTCCTTAAAATGAAAACTGACCAAGAAAACATTATTTCAGCAATAAAACAGGAACAAAAACAAGAGAGGGAGAGACACAGGAGGGATCTGAACTTACTTGAGAAGAAGGCGAAAGAGCTGCAGAAAGACAAAGAGAGACACAGGGGAGAGAGAGCGGCATTAGCCCAGCAGCCAGAGGCTAGAGATAAGACAGTACAGAGCCCGACTGGGCAGCTGCACTCTTACACTGAACAACAGCAGCAGACCCACAATACAGGGGGAGCCACACAGACCGACCAGCACACTGAAACCCAGTCTGCCCCCACCACTTTGGAACCACAGCCGCGCCGCTCACAAGAGGAACGCACACACCAGACACAACCACCCCGGTCCAATACACAACCTGGGAGTCCAGATGAAAGCCACAAACAAGTAAACACCAACAAGGCTGACATCGTAATACTCATAGACTCAAATGGGAAATACCTATGGGAGAAAAGGCTCTTCCCTAGACGTAAAGTAGAAAAGCTCTGGTGCCCAACAACAGACAGAGCCCTAGAATGGCTGACCAAAACCCAATTAGGCTCCCCCCAACACATAATAATACACACTAGCACAAATGACCTAAGGGCCCAGCAGAAAAGGGTAGCAACATCGCTCGGATCAGTGATTGAGAAGGCAAGCGACACCTTCCCAAACACTAGAATCACTGTTTCCACACTATTGCCGAGAAGAGACTTCAACAACAAAATAATCCACGAGATAAATGCAAGCATAGCAAGAGACTGTGAATTAAAACATAACATGCACCTGGCCCAACATCCCACCCTCGATGTGGAATGTCTTTACGACCAAGTCCATATCCACAGGAATTGAATGTTGGTCTTTGCGAAGGACCTGAAGGACGTCGCTTTTAACCGGGTCCACACCCAGATCCCAAAAGGACACCACCCGATCACCAAAAGACCAACGGGATACAGACCAGGACTACTACAGAGACCACCACCACACCAACCGGGACCAGAGAGGGTCCCCACGCACAACAACAATGTCGGACCTGCACCACTCCTGTCCTACAGGGGAACAGGACCACCCCCAGCCAGGCAGAGGGAGAGGTGCTCAGAGCGTACGCAATACCACAGGCAGAGACAATCCATTAAGAGACATAATGCAGGCGATTAGCAGCATCCACTCCCGCCTTATGGATCAGAAAAAATAAGGACAAGTTGTTAGAAAAAGTTGTAACCAATTATCCTCAGCATTTATAGACAATTGAAATGTTCTTTTTTCCCCATTTAGACACGCAAACACATATCACTATTTATCATATTTTAACCCATCACAGTAAAAGATCAATTTTAGCATGAAATCCTTATATATCTCAACCTGGAATATCCAAGGTCTACGCTCTTCTATGCTTGGCATGAAGAGTGGGACCCCAGAGTTCCTAGATGAGATTAAAGATCTAGGTATTATCTTTTTACAGGAAACCTGGTGTAGAGGAGAAGGGCACACTGGCTGTCCCATTGGGTACACAGAGCTGGTGGTCCCCTCCAATAAATTGCCAGGAGTAACCCAGGGCAGAGAATCTGGAGGCATACTGATTTGGATTAAAGCAGAGCTTAGGAATTACATTAAATTTATAAAAAAGGGCGAAAACCACTTATGGCTCAAAATTAAGAGGGACATCATCTCTAGCATGAAAGATGTTTTCATTTGCACACTCTATATCCCCCCGACAGAATCCTCGTACTTCAAAGAGGACACCTTCTCCAACATAGAGAGGGAGATTATCCAATTCCAGGCCCAGGGAAATGTGTTGATCTGTGGGGACCTCAACTCAAGAACTGGCAAAGAACCAGACTTCACCAATAATCATGGGAATAATTACATATTTGGGAATAACCACTTTGATCTCCCTTCCCATCCACACAGGCATAACTGCGACAAACAGACAAATGCTAACGGAAAACAACTCCTGCAGCTCTGTCGAAGCCTGGGTCTGTACATTGTCAATGGTAGGTTATTGGGAGACTTCCTAGGAAGATCCACCTATTGCTCACCTCTTGGCTTCAGCACCGTAGACTATATGATTACGGATCTGGACCCATTCTCTTTCAGAACATTCACAGTCAAACCACAAACAACACTGTCAGATCACAGTCAAATTACTGCATATCTTGAAAGGACAGAAACAACCAACACAGAAACACAACCCAGTAAGCTGTACAACATTAAAAAATCTTACAGATGGGCCAAAAACAGCACGGAAAAATACCAGAAAGCAATTAGCAATCAAACAACTCAAGCTCTCTTGGACACCTTTCTGGAAAATACATACACACACAATAAAGAAGGCGTAAACCGGGCAGTGAATAACCTAAATAATATTTTTGATAATTTGGCATCAATGTCAAACTTGAAAGTTCGCAAGAACAAACCCAAAACAAAAAACTATGAAAAATGGTTTGACCCCGATTGCCAGAACATGAGGAAAAAACTCAGAAAAATATCAAACCAAAAACACAGACAACCAGAAAACGAGGAATTACGCCTTACTTATTGTCAGGCACTAACACAATACAAAAACACACTCAGAACCAAGAAAGAGCAGTATAGTAAGAATACACTCATCTCCATTGAGGAATCCATTGATTCCAATTGTTTCTGGGACAACTGGAATACATTACACAAAAAACAACACGACGAATTGGCCATTCAAAACGGAGACACATGGGAAAACCATTTTGAAAAATTATACCAGAAAAACACACTAAGCCCAGAGCAATACCAAATATGCGAAAAACTGGCAAAGCTAGAATTTGCCATAAAAGATAACCAAAACCCGATAGACCCCATAATATCTGAAAAAGAGCTAATTGAAAAACTCAAGGATCTGCGACCAGGAAAAGCTTGCGGTGCAGACGGCATCCTAAGCGAGATGATTAAACACACGGACGATAAAATGAAATTGGCTATACTGAAACTCTTCAACTTGGTTCTGAGTGGTCCCTGATATCTGGAACAAAGGACTCACGATGCCCATATACAAAAGTGGGGACAAAGTTGACCCAAATAACTATCGAGGCATCTGTGTAAACAGTAACCTGGGGAAGGTTTTCTGTAGTATCATAAACAAAAGACTTATAAACTTCCTTGAGGAGCACAATGTCTTGAGTAAGAGCCAAATTGGATTCCTACCAAACTATAGAACATCAGATCATATCTTCACCCTACAGACCCTAATTGACAAACATGTTCATCAAACAAAAGCAAAATTTTTGCCTGCTTTATAGATTTCCAGAAGGCTTTTGATTCCATCTGGCACGACGGTCTATTCTTGAAACTTATTGAAAGTGGTGTAGGAGGAAAAACATATGATGTAATTAAATTAATGTATACAAACAATAAATGTGCAGTTAAAATTGGAGACAAACAAATAAAATACTTCCCACAGGGGCGTGGTGTGATGCAGGGCTCACCCATCTCACTGACACTCTTTAATATTTACATAAATGAATTGGCAAAACTACTTGAACAATCTACAGCACCCGGCCTCACCCTAAATGAATCCAAGGTTAAATTCCTCCTCTATGCAGATGACCTGGTTCTGCTGTCACCAACTAAGGAGGGTCTACAGCAGAACCTGGATCTGCTGGAGTCATTCTGTCAGACCTGGGCCCTGACAATAAACCCCCAAAAAACCAAAGTCCTTGTGTTCCAGCAAAGATCCAGGCATCAGGGACCCAGAATAAATTTCACACTAGGAACAACTAAAATTGAACAAACCACTAACTACACAAACTTAGGCTTAAAAATCAGCTCTACGGGAAATTTTCATCTGGCTGTGAATGAACTGAAGGAGAAAGCTAGAAGGGCTTTCTATGCCTGATGCGCTATCAATAACTCAAAAGACTGAGATTAAGCGAGTAATTAACAGGCTTTTATTAACAAGAGAATGAAGGTGTGCCTCGAGTGGTCGACCAGTCCAGAATACAAAGGGGCTGTGGAGCAGTCACCTTTATACCTGGATTCGTGGGAGGAGTCAGCCGAGGCATGTACAGGCATGTACACAGTGGAATACAAACAGTGGTTTACCACATTCACCCCTTGTTTAAAATTGAGTCTGGCGGGGTGAAGTGTATTAAAAGTTAGTGTATTGGAGTCTCTCCGGAGGTCTTGTCTGCCGCTGTGATCGACGTGGCGACGGCAGGGGTAGTGAAGCTTCCGGCGTCGAGTCCCGCGTAGGCTGGGGCACTGGTGTGTAGTCCTCGTAGATGTCGAGCGGGTCGCGGGGCCCAGGCCTGCCGTCTGCTGGGGCTGGATATCGGATCGTGGGGGGGGGGTGGTGGTGGGGGGTAGTGGGTTACTGTGGCCCCCGAGGGTGCGAGGTCTCTTATGGAGACTGTGTCCTCCCGCCCGTCCGGGTACGCAATGTAAGCATACTGGGGGTTGGCGTGGAGGAGGTCGACCCTCTCGACCAGGGGGTCCATTTTATGGGTCCTCACGTGTCTTCTCAGTAGGACCGGCCCTGGGGACGTCAGCCATGGCGGTAGCGATGTCCCCGATGTGGACTTCCTTGGGAAGACAAACATTTTCTCATGAGGGGTGGCGTTAGTGGCAGTGCAGAGCAGTGACCGAATAGAGTGGAGCGCATCGGGGAGCACATCCTGCCAGCGGGAGGTCGGAAGGCCCCTAGACTTAAAGGCTAGCAGGGCGGCCTTCCAAACTGTCGCATTCTCTCTTTCCACCTGTCCGTTCCCCCGGGGGTTGTAACTGGTGGTCCTGCTTGTGGCAATACCCCTAGCTAGCAGGTACTGATGGAGTTTGTCGCTCATAAACGATGAGCCCCGGTCGCTATGGATATAGCTGGGGAAACCGAACAGGGTGAAGAGGTCGTTCAGACATTTAATGACCGTGGCACTGGTCATGTCTGGGCAGGGGATGGCGAATGGGAAACGGGAGTACTCATCAATAATATTGAGGAAGTACACATTGCGGTCAGAGGAGGGGAGAGGCCCTTTAAAATCAACACTCAGGTGCTCGAAGGGGCGAGTGGCTGGTCTGGTCTATAAAAGTGCGATTTGCACTCAGCGCAGACTTGGCAGTTCCTGGTCATGGTCCTGACCTCCTCAATGGAGTAAGGCAGGTTGCGGGCCTTGATGAAGTGGAAGAACCTGGTGACCCCCGGGTGGCAGAGGTCATTGTGGAGGGCCCGCAGTCTATCGATCTGCGCGCTGGCGCAGGTGCCATGCGATAGAGCATCCGGGGGTTCATTGAGCTTCCCGGGCCGGTACAAGATCTCGTAATTGTAGGTGGAAAGTTCGATTCTCCACCTCAAGATCTTGTCGTTTTTGATTTTGCCCCTCTGCTTGTTGTTAAACATGAAAGCAACTGAACGCTGGTCAGTGAGCAGGGTAAATCGTTTTCCGGCCAGGTAGTGCCTCCAATGACGCACAGCCTCCACAATAGCCTGGGCCTCCTTCTCAACAGCGGAGTGTCTGGTCTCCAGGCCCTGGAGGGTTCGTGAAAAGAAGGCCACGGGTCTCCCCGCCTGATTGAGGGTAGCGGCCAGGGCAAAGTCGGACGCATCGCTTTCCACCTGGAAGGGGATGGATTCGTCCACTGCGTGCATGGTGGCTTTGGCAATGTCATCCTTGATACAGTGGAAGGCTAAGCGGGCCTCTGCCGTCACGGGAAAAGAGGTGGACTTGATCAGCGGACGGGCCTTGTCCGCATAGTAGGGGACACACTGGGCGTAATAAGAGAAAAACCCTAGGCACCTCTTCAGGGCCATGAGGCAGTGGGGCAGTGGGAGTTCCATAAGGGGACGCATCCGGTCGGGGTCGGGGCCGATGACTCCGTGTTCCACAACACAGCCAAGGATGGTGAGGCGGGTTGTGCAGAATATGCACTTCTCCTTGTTATACATCAGGTTGAGGAGTTTGGTGGTGCAGAGGAATTTTTTGAAATTTGCGTCATGGTCCTGCAAGTCATGGCCGCAGATGGTCACATTGTCCAGATATGGGAAAGTGGCCTGCAACGCATTTTGATCGATCATCCAGTCCATCTCCCTTTGGAAGACAGAGACCCCGTTGGTGGCGCCAAAGGGAACCCTAAGGAAGTGATAGAGGCGGCCGTTTGCCTCAAAGGCAGTATACTGGCAGTCCTCAGGGCGGATAGGGAGCTGGTGGTACGCTGACTTCAGGTCAATGGTCGAGAAGACGTGGTACTGCGTGATCTGGTTGACCATATCAGCTATGCGGGGGAGTGGGTAAACGTCCAGCAGGGTGTAGCGGTTTATTGTCTGGCTGTAGTCGATGACCAGGCGCTGCTTCTCGCCGGTCTTAACGACCACAACCTGGGCTCGCCAGGGGCTGGTGCTGCCCTCAATAATCCCCTCCTTCAGGAGCCACTCCACTTCGGTTTTAATGAAAACCCTGTCCCTGGCACTGTATCGCCTGCTCTTTGTGGCGATGGGCTTACAGTCGGGGGTGAGGTTAGCAAACAGTGGCGGGGGGGTGACTCTGAGTGTGGAGAGGTTGCACCTGGTGCGTGGCGGGTAATTTGGAAGCTGCTGGCTGCGGACTGTGAGTGGGGGGAGGGGTCCACCGTACGCCATCGTAACACTTTTAAGGTGGCACTGAAAATCTAACCCCAGTAGAACGGCAGCGCAGAGGTCGGGCAGGACCAGAAGTTTAAAATTATCATACACAGTCCCAGGCAGTGTTGGGGGCCTGCTGCATCCCAGCTGTCATCCAAAATGGCGGCGTCAATGATCCCCATGTGGCTGGAGGCGTCCAAAATGGCTGCTGTTCCGGTGGTTCGCACATGGCTGGGGAGGCCCAAGATGGCGGCCCGCATGGCCCACACGCGGCGCTGCTGGGGTTCGGGGTGGCTTTGGCCCTGCAGACGCTGGCGTAGTGTCCCTTCTTCCCGCAGCCCGAGCAGATCGCATTTTTCGCCGGGCAGCGTGCTCTGGGGTGTTTGGCCTGGCCACAGAAGTAGCATTTCTGGCCTTGGGGCACTACTGTCTGGCCTTGGGACACTGCTGCGGTAGTTGGGCCGTTGCTGGGATGTGGCTGGGGTGGCACGGCGCTATGAGATGGTCCTACCGTGTCCCAGGCTGTCGTTCCCCGCGGCGTCCATGGTGCAGAGGAGTAGGCATCCATGCCCCGGTAGGCTGCCTCCAATGATAGTGCGAGTTCAGAGGCCTTGTTGAGGTCGAGGTCACTCTGCTCCAACAGTCGCTGTCTGGTGTAATTGGACCTGTGACCCGCTACAAAAGCATCCCGGATAAGTTCCTCTGTGTGCACGGCGGCCTTTACATCCTTACAACCACAGGCCCGGCCAAGCACAGACAGTGCCTGAAGGTATTCCTCGGTCGATTCCCCAGGTTGTTGTTTACGACTCCCCAGAAGGTGCCTGGCGTACACTTCGTTCACTGGGCGCGTGTACTGGTCCTTGAGGAGCTTGATAGCATCCGCGTACGAGGTCGCGTCTTGGATGACCGAGTACACTCGGTGGTTCACTTTGGAGGTCAGGACATCCAGTTTGTCCTCGTCCGATTTGATTGCAGCGCAGGCGGTCAGGAATTTTTCGAAACACCTAAGCCAGTGAGTAAACTTGGTGGATGAGTCCGCCTCCCGATGATCTAAGTCCAGGCATGCTGGTGTGAGGATCTTCTCCATTATAAAAATCTTGTTAATAAAATTGATGCGCTATCAATAACTCAAAAGACTGAGATTAAGCGAGTAATTAACAGGCTTTTATTAACAAGAGAATGAAGGTGTGCCTCGAGTGGTCGACCGGCCCAGAATACAAAGGGGCTGTGGAGCAGTCACCTTTATACCTGGATTCGTGGGAGGAGTCAGCCGAGGCATGTACAGACATGTACACAGTGGAATACAAACAGTGGTTCACCACAATGCCATTAAAAGATCAATCCAAATAGAAATCCCAATTACCAATTGGCTCAAAATGTTTAAATCAGTAATTGAACCAATTGCACTCTATGGCAGTGAGGTGTGGGGACCGCTAACACAACAAGAATTTGCAAAATGGGACAAACACCCAATTGAGATCCTACATGCAGAATTCTGTAAAAGAATCCTCCGGACTCAAAGGAAAACCGTAAACAATGCATGCAGGGCAGAACTAGGCCAATATCCATTAATAATTACTATCCAAAAAAGAGCCACCAAATTTTGGAAACACCTAAAAATGAGCAACCCCCACTGCTATCATTACGAAGCCCTGAAATGCCAAGAGAGGACCATAAAGAAGAATACCCTCAGTCAACTAGTCCTGGGACTCAATGAAGCAACCACTAACACTACTAACAATAATCAGCCCCAGGACAGTGACATCGTAGCACAGAGAATTCAACCCAACACAATTGTCACTGAGCAAAAGGAAAAATACCTGTCATATTGGGCAGAAACAAGAAAAATCCAAAACAAACTCAATTGCTACTTGGCCCTAAACAGACAATACAACATGGCTGAATACCTGACCATGGTAAAGGATAGCAAACTGAGAAAAACCTTGACAAGGTACAGACTTAGTGAACATAGCCTGGCCAACGAAAAAGGCAGACACAGACAGACCCAGCTGCCAAGAGAGGACAGGATATGCTCTCACTGCAGTCAGGGAGTGGTGGAGACAGAGATGCACTTCCTCTCAGCTTGTGGAAAATATCAGGGCATCAGGGAGAATTTCTACCAAAAATTCACACAAATATGCCCTGAATTCAGAAATTTGAATGACGACCAAAAACTCCCATACCTGCTAGGGGAACAGAGAAACTGTGTAACCTTAGCAGCACACTATGTTACAGCTTGCCATAAACAGAGGGACAACCAGTGAACCTAAGAAAAGAGTATATACAAATTATACCAATGTATATTTATACACTCAGGGATATATCTGTTTATACACTGTATGAATAGATCTGCGTTTATGTGTTCAATCATAAATGTTTTTCGATGCTTTGGCAACATAAGATGTACCTTATCATGCCAATAAAGCGATTTGAACTGAATTGAATTCAATTGACTTGTGGGGGCAGAGAGAGACTTCTGGGGGGAGAGAGAGAATTGTCGGGGAGAGAGAGACTTGTGGGGGAGAGAGAGACTTGTGGGGGAGAGAGAGACTTGTGGGGGAGAGAGAGACTTGTGGGGGGAGGGAGAGACTTGTGGGGGAGAGAGAGCCTTGTGGGGGGAGAGAGAGACTTATGGGGGGAGAGAGAGACTTGTGGGGGAGAGAGAGACTTGTGGGGGAGGGAGAGGCTTGTGGGGGAGAGAGAGACTTGTGGGAGAGAGAGAGCGACTTGTGGGGGAGAGAGATAGAGACTTGTGGGGGAGAGAGACTTGTGGGGAGAGAGAGACTTGTGGGGGAGAGAGAGACTTGTGGGCGAGAGAGAGACTTGTGGGGGAGAGAGACTTGTGGGGGAGAGAGACTTGTGGGGGAGAGAGAGACTTGTGGGGGAGAGAGAGAGTCTTTTGGGGGGAGAGAGATACGTGTGGGGGGAGAGAGCGACTTGTGGGGGAGAGATACGTGTGGGGGGAGAGAGAGACTTGTGGGAGAGAGAGAGATTTGTAGGGGAGAGAGACTTGTGGGGGGAGAGAGAGACTTATGGGGGGAGAGAGAGACTTGTGGGGGAGAGAGAGACTTGTGGGGGAGGGAGAGGCTTGTGGGGGAGAGAGAGACTTGTGGGAGAGAGAGAGCGACTTGTGGGGGAGAGAGATAGAGACTTGTGGGGGAGAGAGACTTGTGGGGAGAGAGAGACTTGTGGGGGAGAGAGAGACTTGTGGGCGAGAGAGAGACTTGTGGGGGAGAGAGACTTGTGGGGGAGAGAGACTTGTGGGGGAGAGAGAGACTTGTGGGGGAGAGAGAGAGTCTTTTGGGGGGAGAGAGATACGTGTGGGGGGAGAGAGCGACTTGTGGGGGAGAGATACGTGTGGGGGGAGAGAGAGACTTGTGGGAGAGAGAGAGATTTGTAGGGGAGAGAGACTTGTGGGGGAGAGAGAGACTTGTGGGGGAGAGAGAGACTTGTGGGGGAGAGAGAGACTTGTGGGGGAGAGAGAGACTTGTGGGGGGAGAGAGAGACTTGTGGGGGAGAGAGAGACTTGTAGGGGAGAGAGAGAGACTTGTGGGGGAGAGAGAGAGACTTGTGGGAGAGAGAGAGAGACTTGTGGGGGAGAGAGAGACTTGTGGGGGAGAGAGATACTTGTGGGGGAGAGAGAGACTTGTGGGGGAGAGAGAGACTTGTGGGGGAGAGAGACTTGTGGGGGAGAGAGAGACTTGTGGGGGAGAGAGAGACTTGTGGGGGAGAGAGAGACTTGTGGGGGAGAGAGAGACTTGTGGGGGAGAGAGACTTGTGGGGGAGAGAGAGACTTGTGGGGGAGAGAGAGACTTGTGGGGAGAGAGAGACTTGTGGGGGGAGAGAGAGACTTGTGGGGGAGAGAGAGACTTGTGGGGGAGAGAGAGACGTGGGGGTGTAAGAATTCGCAAGAATTTACAGTTCTGAAGATCAATTTTTTTGATTTAAGAATCCCTGGGCGTTGTGCTTTTAAATTTCCAGGGATAAAAATGGCTGTCACCACATGGCCGAAGACAAAGGACAATGCTTTGTTTACAAAGCAATCGAATGCTATTAGCATTTGTTTGTTTACCAAGTGGATACATCTAAACTGCAGAAGAGACTTTTGTACCTTGAATGGGAAACGTTTAACAATTGGAAAGTTCTAAATCACTCAGCATTCTGGACAATAGGGCTGTTGCATTCTCTTTTGTTTCAGCCCAGGGAGCTCCGGAAGACACATTAACCCAGTCTAACCACTTTGAGTTAGCCAATCACAGCTTTCGCTTGTGTATTGGACTCTTTGGGTGGGGAATTTTGCACACAGCCCTTGCAGAGCAGAACAGCAGGACCTGACCAGGTATAAAGATAGCTGCTGAGAAGCTATCTGGCTCTCTTACTTCACTGGACCAAAGGTGAGCAGGGTGTTCTGAATCCTCAACAAGGCAACGTAGCAGGAGTTTGGGGTGGTGATTTGAGGGTAATTGCTAAGATTGTTTAAATAACATTGTAGTCATTTTATCCCTCATTTTCACCATCTGCAACCTCCCTGTTATATAGTTTTAATGTAATTACTGTGTTCGTGTGGTATAGTTTATTCTTTTGATTGTAATTTATTTAGGTAATAGAACGTGATTTTTCTCGCACCCAAAACACTTGTTCCGTTTTAATATCATTAATTATAAGTTCCTCCACTCAGAACTAAAGGAGGGGTAGCGATTCGAAACCGCTGTTTTAAAATTGGTTTTATTGGAATTGGTCTGATTGCAGGCAAAGGCTGCAAGACCAGGAAAATTACTTAAAACCAGTTTAAAGAAGCCCCCAACCCTTACAGGGGGAGAGAGAGACTTGTGGGGGGGAGAGAGAGACTTGAGGGGGAGAGAGAGACTCGTGGGAGAGAGAGACTTGTGGGGGGAGAGAGACTTGTGGGGGGAGAGAGAGACCTGGGGGAGAGAGAGACTTGTGAGGGAGAGAGAGAATTGTGGGGGAGAGAGATTTGTGCTGGAGAGAGAGACTTGTGGGGGAGAGAGAGACTTGTGGGGGGAGAGAGAGAGTATTGTGGGGGGAGAGAGACTTGTGGGGGAGAGAGACTTGTGGGGGAGAGAGATAGAGACGTGTGGGGGAGAGAGAGACTTGTGGGGGGAGAGAGAGACTTGTGGGGG
Source organism: Somniosus microcephalus (assembly GCF_052327205.1). Classification (NCBI taxonomy): domain Eukaryota; kingdom Metazoa; phylum Chordata; class Chondrichthyes; order Squaliformes; family Somniosidae; genus Somniosus; species Somniosus microcephalus. The sequence continues at coordinate 314,644,124 of NC_140987.1, forward strand.
GAGAGAGAGAGACATTTTGGGGAGAGAGAGAGACTTGTGGGGGAGAGAGAGACTTGTGGGGGAGAGAGAGACTTGTGGGGGAGAGAGACTTGTGGGGGGAGAGAGTGACTTGTGGGGGAGAGAGACTTGTGGGAGAGAGAGAGACTTGTGGGGGAGAGAGAGACTTTTGGGGGGGAGAGAGAGAGACTTGCGGGGGGAGAGAGGGACTTGAGGGGGAGAGTGAGAGACTTGTGGGGGAGAGAGACTTGTGGGGGAGAGAGAGAGACTTGTGGGGGAGAGAGACTTTTGGGGAGAGAGAAGTTTGGGGGAGAGAGACTTGTGGGGGAGAGAGCGACTTTTGGGGGAGAGAGACTTGTGGGGGAGAGAGAGACTTGTTGGGGGAGAGAGAGACTTGTTGGGGAGAGAGAGAGTTGTGGGGGAGAGAGACTTGTGGGGGAGAGAGAGACTTGTGGGGGGGAGAGATAGACTTGTGGGGGAGAGAGATAGACTTGTGGGGGAGAGAGAGACTTGTGGGGGAGAGAGAGACTTGTTGGGGGAGAGAGAGACTTGTTGGGGGAGAGAGAGACTTGTGGGTGGAGAGAGAGACTTTTGGGGGAGACAGACTTGTTGGGGAGAGAGAGACTTGTGGGGGAGAGAGAGACTTGTGGGGGGAGAGAGAGACTTGTGGGGGATAGAGAGTCTTGTGGGGGAGAGAGAGACTTGTGGGGAGAGAGAGAGAGGCTTGTGGGGGAGATAATTTTTTGGGGGGAGAGAGAGACTTGTGGGGGAGAGAGACTTGTGGGCGAGAGAGAGTCTTGTGAGGGAGAGTGATACTTGTGGGGGAGAGAGAGACTTGTGGGGGAGAGAGAGAGACTTGTGGGGGAGAGAGAGACCTGTGGGGAGAGAGAGACTTGTGGGGGAGAGAGAGACTTGTGGGGGAGAGAGAGAGAGCCTTGTGGGGGAGAGAGAGAGACATGTGGGAGAGAGAGACTTCTGGGGGAGAGAGAGACTTGTGGGGGGAGATGGAGAGACTTGTGGGGGGAGAGAGACTTGTGTGGGGAGAGAGGGACTTGTGAGGGAGAGAGACTTGTGGGGAGAGAGAGAGACTTGTGGGGGAGAGAGAGAGTTGTGGGGGGTGTGAGAGACTTGTGGGAGAGGGAGAGACTTGTGGGAGAGAGAGACTTGTGGGGGAGAGAGACTTGTGTGACAGAGAGAATTGTGGGTGGAGAGAGGGGCTTGTAGGGGGAGAGAGAGAGGCTTGTAGGGGAAGAGAGAGAGACTTGTGGGGGAGAGAGAGACTTGTGGGGGAGAGAGAGACTTGTGGGGGGAGAGAGAGACACTTGTGGGGGAGAGAGAGACTTGTGGGGGGAGAGAGGGAATTGTGGGGGAGAGTGAGAGACTTGTGGTGAGAGAGAGAGACTTGTGGGGAGAGAGAGAGACTTGTGGGAGAGAGAGACTTCTGGGGGGAGAGAGAGACTTGTGGGGAGAGAGAGAGACTTGTGGGGGGAGAGAGAGACATGTGGGGGAGAGAGAGAGACTTGTGGGAAGAGAGAGAGACTTGTGGGGGAGAGAGAGAGACTTGTGTGGGAGAGAAAGACTTGTGGGGGAGAGAGAGAGACTTGTGGGGGAGAGAGAGACTTGTGCGGAGAGAGAGAGACTTGTGGGGGAGAGAGAGAGACTTGTGGGGAGAGAGAGAGACTTGTGGGGGAGAGAGAGAGACTTGTGGGAAGAGAGAGTGACTTGTTGGGGGAGAGAGAGACTTGTGGGTGAGAGAGAGACTTGTGGGGAGAGAGAGACTTGTGGGGAGAGAGAGAGACTTGTGGGGGAGAGAGAGAGACTTGTGGGGAGAGAGAGAGACTTGTGGGGGAGACAGAGAGACTTGTGGGGGAGAGAGAGACTTGTGGGGGAGAGAGAGACTCGTGGGGGAGAGAGAAACTTGTGGGGGAGAGAGAGAGACTTGTGGGGGAGAGAGAGACTTCTGGGGAAGAGAAAGTGAATTGTGGGGGAGAAAGACTTGTGGGGGGATGGAGAGACTTGTGGGGGAGAGAGAGACTTGTGGGAGAGAGAGAGACTTGTGGGAAGAGAGAGAGACTTGTGAGGGAGAGAGAGAGATTGTGGGGAGAGTGAGTGACTTGTTGGGGGAGAGAGAGACTTGTGGGGGAGAGAGAGACTTGTGTGGAGAGAGAGAGACTTGTGGGGGAGACAGAGAGACTTGTGGGGGAGAGAGAGACTTGTGGGGGAGAGAGAGACTCGTGGGGGAGAGAGAAACTTGTGGGGGAGAGAGAGAGACTTGTGGGGGAGAGAGAGACTTCTGGGGAAGAGAAAGTGAATTGTGGGGGAGAAAGACTTGTGGGGGATGGAGAGACTTGTGGGGGAGAGAGAGACTTGTGGGGGAGAGAGAGAATTGTGGGGGAGAGAGAGACGTGGGGGTGTAAGAATTCGCAAGAATTTACAGTTCTGAAGATCAATTTTTTTGATTTAAGAATCCCTGGGCGTTGTGCTTTTAAATTTCCAGGGATAAAAATGGCTGTCACCACATGGCCGAAGACAAAGGACAATGCTTTGTTTAAAAAGCAATCGAATGCTATTAGCATTTGTTTGTATATCGAGTGGATCCATCTAAACTGCAGAAGAGACTTTTGTACCTTGAATGGGAAACGTTTAACAATTGAATGGGTCTAAATCACTTCGCATTCTGGGCAATAGGGCTGTTGCATTCTCTTTTGTTTCAGCCCAGGGCGCTCCGGAAGACACATTAACCCAGTCTAACCACTTTGAGTTAGCCAATCACAGCTTTCTCTTGTGTATTGGACTCTTTGGGCGGGGAATTTCGCACACAGCCCTTGCAGAGCAGAACAGCAGGACCTGACCAGGTATAAAGATAGCTGCTGAGAAGCTATCTGGCTCTCTTACTTCACTGGACCAAAGGTGAGCAGGGTGTTCTGAATCCTCAACAAGGCAACCTAGCAGGAGTTTGGGGTGGTGATTTAAGGGAATTGCTAAGATTGTTTAAATAACATTGTAGTCATTTTATCCCTCGTTTTCGCCATCTGCAACCCCCCTGTTATATAGTTTTAATGTAATTACTGTGTTCGTGTGGTACCGTTTATTCTTTTGATTGTAGTTTACTTAGGTAATAAAACATGATTTTTCTCTCACCCAAACCACTTGCTCCGTTTTAATATCATTAATTATAAGTTCTTCCACTCAGAACTAAAGGTGGGGTAGCGATTCGGTACCGCTGTCCTAAAATTGGTTTTATTGGAATTGGGCTGAGTGCAGGCAAAGGCTGCAAGACCAGGAAAATTACGTTAAACCAGTTTAAAGAAGTCCATAACTCTTACAGGGGGAGAGAGAGACTTGAGGGGGAGAGAGAGACTCGTGGGAGAGAGAGACTTGTGGGGGGAGAGAGAGACCTGGGGGAGAGAGAGACTTGTGGGGGAGAGAGAGACCTGGGGGAGAGAGAGACTTGAGGGGAGAGAGAGAATTGTGGGGGAGAGAGAATTGTGCTGGAGAGAGAGACTTGTGGGGGAGAGAAAGACTTGTGGGGGGAGAGAGAGAGACATTTTGGGGAGAGAGAGACTTGTGGGGGAGAGAGACTTGTGGGGGGAGAGAGTGACTTGTGGGGGAGAGAGACTAGTGGGAGAGAGAGAGACTTGTGGGGGAGAGAGAGACTTTTGGGGGGGAGAGAGAGAGACTTGCGGGGGGAGAGAGGGACTTGAGGGGGAGAGTGAGAGACTTGTGGGGGAGAGAGACTTGTGGGGGAGAGAGAGAGACTTGTGGGGGAGAGAGACTTTTGGGGAGAGAGACGTTTGGGGGAGAGAGACTTGTGGGGGAGAGAGAATTGTGGGGGGAGAGAGAGACTTGTTGGGGAGAGAGAGAGTTTTGGAGGGAGATTGAGAGACTTGTCGGGGTAGAGAGAGACTTGTGGGGGAGAGAGACTTGTGGGGGAGAGAGACTTTTGGGGAGAGAGACGTTTGGGGGAGAGAGCCTTGTGGGGGAGAGAGAGACTTGTTGGGGGAGAGAGAGACTTGTTGGGGAGAGAGAGAGTTGTGGGGGGAGATTGAGAGACTTGTCGGGGTAGAGAGAGACTTGTGGGGGAGAGAGACTTGTGGGGGAGAGAGAGACTTGTGGGGGGGAGAGATAGACTTGTGGGGGAGAGAGAGACTTGTGGGGGAGAGAGAGACTTGTGGGGGGAGAGAGAGACTTGTGGTGGAAAGAGAGACTTGTTGGGGGAGAGAGAGACTTGTTGGGGGAGAGAGAGACTTGTGGGTGGAGAGAGAGACTTGTGGGGGAGAGAGAGACTTGTTGGGGGAGAGAGAGACTTGTGGGTGGAGAGAGAGACTTGTGGGGGAGAGAGACTTGTGGGGGAGAGAGAGACTTGTGGGGGAGAGAGAGAGACTTGTGGGGGAGAGTGAGAGACTTGTGGGGGAGAGAGAGACTTGTTGGGGGAGAGAGAGACTTGTTGGGGGAGAGAGAGACTTGTTGGGGGAGAGAGAGACTTGTGGGTGGAGAGAGAGACTTGTGGGGGAGAGAGAGACTTGTTGGGGGAGAGAGAGACTTGTGGGTGGAGAGAGAGACTTGTGGGGGAGAGAGAGACTTGTGGGGGAGAGAGAGTCTTGAGGGGGAGAGAGAGACTTGTGGGGGAGAGAGAGACTTGTGGGGGGAGAGAGAGACTTGTGGGGGAGAGAGAGTCTTGTGGGGGAGAGAGAGACTTGTGGGGGAGAGAGAGAGACTTGTGGGGGAGAGAGAGAGACTTGTGGGGGAGAGAGAGAGACTTGTGGGGAGAGAATCTTTTGGGGGAGAGAGTCTTGTGAGGGAGAGTGATACTTGTGGGGGAGAGAGAGACTTGTGGGGGAGAGAGAGACGTGTGGGGGAGAGAGAGACTTGTGCGCGAGAGAGAGACTTGTGGGGGAGAGAGACTTTTGGGGAGAGAGTCTTGTGAGGGAGAGTGATACTTGTGGGGGAGAGAGAGACTTGTGGGGGAGAGAGAGACTTGTGGGGGGAGAGAGAGAGACTTGTGGGGGAGAGAGAGAGTCTTTTGGGGGGAGAGAGAGAGGCTTGTGGGAGAGGGAGACTTGTGGGGGAGAGATAGAGGCTTGTGGGGGAGAGAGACTTGTGGGGGAGAGAGAGGCTTGTGGGGGAGAGAGAGACTTGTGGGGGAGAGAGAGACTTGTGGGGGGAGAGAGAGAGACTTGTGGGGGAGAGATAGAGTCTTTTGGGGGAGAGAGTTACGTGTGGGGGGAGAGAGAGACTTGTGGGAGAGAGAGACTTGTGGGGGATAGAGACATGTGGGGGAGAGAGACTTGTGGGGGAGAGAGATACTTGTGGGAAAGGGAGACTTGTGGGGGAGAGATAGAGGCTTGTGGGGGAGAGAGACTTGTGGGGGGGGAGACCTGTGGGGGAGAGAGAGAGACTTGTGGGGGAGAGAGAGAGTCTTTTGGGGGGGCGAGAGATACGTGTGGGGGGAGAGAGAGTCTTGTGGGGGAGAGAGACTTGTGGGGGAAAGAGAATTGTGGGGGAGAGAGAGACTTGTGGGGGAGAGGGAGACTTGTGGGGGAGAGAGAAAGACTTGTGGGGGAGAGAGAGACTTGTGGGGGAGAGAGAGAGACTTGTGGGGGAGAGAGAGAGACTTGTGGGGGAGAGAGAGACTTGTGGGGGAGAGAGAGACTTGTGGGGGAGAGAGAGAGACTTGTGGGGGAGAGAGAGAGGCTTGTGGGGGAGAGATAGACTTGTCGGGGTAGAGAGAGACTTGTGGGGGAGAGAGAGAGATTTGTGGGGAGAGGCAGAGACTTGTGGGGGAGAGAGAGAGACTTGTGGGGAGAGAGAGAGATTTGTGGGGGAGAGAGAGAGACTTGTGGGGAGAGAGAGTGACTTGTGGGGGAGAGAGAGACTTGTGGGGGAGAGAGAGAGACTTGTGGGGGAGAGAGAGAGACTTGTGGGGAGAGAGAGAGACTTGTGGGGGAGAGAGAGAGACTTGTGGGGAGAGAGAGTGACATGTGGGGGAGAGAGAGACTTGTGGTGGAGAGAGAGAGACTTGTGAGGGAGAGAGCCAGTCTTTTGCGGGGAGAGAGAGACGTTTGGGGGAGAGAGAGACTTGTGGGGGAGAGAGAGCGACTTGCGGGGGAGAGAGATAGAGATTTGTGGGGGAGAGAGACTTGTGGGGGAGAGAGACTTGTGGGGGAGAGAGATAGAGACTTGTGATGGAGAGAGTCTTGTGGGGGGAGAGAGACTTGTGGGGGAGAGAGACTTGTGGGGGAGAGAGAGACTTGTGGGGGGAGAGAGAGAGACATTTTGGGGAGAGAGAGACTTGTGGGGGTAGAGAGAGACTTGTGGGGGGAGATTGAGAGACTTGTCGGTGTAGAGAGAGACTTGTGGGGGAGAGAGACTTGTGGGGGGAGAGAGAGACTTGTGGGGGAGAGAGACTTGTTTGGGGAGAGAGAGACTTGTGGGGGAGAGAGACTTTTGGGGGCGAGAGAGACTGTATTGTGGGGGGAGAGAGACTTGTGGGGGGAGAGAGTGACTTGTGGGGGAGACAGATAGACTTGTGGGGGGAGAGAGACCTGTGGGGGAGAGAGGGAGACTTGTGGGGGAGAGAGAGAGTCTTTTGGGGGGAGAGAGTTACGTTTGGGGGGAAAGAGAGAATTGTGGGGGAGAGAGAGCGACTTGTGGGGGAGAGAGATACAAAACTGGCTTCGTGGCAGAAGGCAGAGGGTGATGGTCGAAGGTTGTTTTTGTGACTGGAAGCCTGTGGCCAGTGGGGTACCACAGGGATCGGTGCTGGGTCCCTTGCTGTTTGTGGTCTACATTAATGACTCGGATATGAATGTAAAAATTATGATCAGTAAGTTCGCGGATGATACAAAAATTGCTAGGGTGGTAAATAGCGAGGAGGGTAGCCTCAGTCTGCAGGACGATATAGGTGGGTTGGTCAGATGGGCAGAACAGTGGCAAATGGAATTTAACCCGGAAAAGTGCGAGGTGATGCACTTTGGGGGGACTAACAAGGCAAGGGAATACACAATGAATGGTAAGACCCTAGGCAAGACGGAGGGTCAGAGGGATCTGGGTGTGCAAGTACACAGATCCCTGAAGGCGGCAGAACAGGTGGATAAGGTGGGGAAAAAAGGCATATGCGATACTTGCCTTCATTAGCCAAGGCATAGAATATAAGAGCAAGGAGGTTATGATGGAGCTGTATAAAACGCTGGTTAGGCCACAGCTGGAATACTGTGTGCAGTTCTGGTCGCCACGCTACAGGAAGGATGTGATAGCGTTGGAGAGGGTGCAGAGGAGATTCACCAGGATGGAGTGCTTCAGCTATGAAGAGAGACTGGGCAGATTGGGTTTGTTTTCCTTGGAGCAGAGGAGGCTGAGGGGGGACATGATTGAGGTGTACAAAATTATGAGGGGCATAGATAGGATGGATACTAAGGAGCTTTTTCCCTTAGTAGAAGGGTCAATAACTAGGGGGCATAGATTCAAGGTAAAGGGCAGGAGGTTTAGAGGGGATTTGAGAAAGAAATTTTTCACCCAGAGGGTGGTTGGAGTCCGGAACTCACTGCCTGAAAGGGTTGTGGAGGCTGGAACCCTCACAACATTCAAGAAGCATTTGGATGAGCACTTGAAATGCCAAAGCATACAAGGCTATGGACCAAATGCTGGAATATGGGATTAGATTAGACAGGGCGTGATGGCCGGCGCGGACATGATGGGCTGAAGGGCATCTAGCCGTGCTGTATAACTCTATGACTCTATTTGTGTGGGAGAGAGACTTGGGGGGAGAGAGAATTGTGGGGGAGATAGAGACTTGTGGGGGAGAGAGAGACTTGTGGGGGAGGGAGACTTGTGGGGGAGAGAGACTTGTGGGGGGAGAGAGACTTGTGGGGGAGGGAGACTTGTGGGGGAGAGAGAGACTTGTGGGAGGAGAGAGAGACATTTTGGGGAGAGAGAGACTTGTGGGGGGAGATTGAGAGACTTGTCGGTGTAGAGAGAGACTTGTGGGGGAGAGAGACTTGTGGGGGGAGAGAGAGACTTGTGGGGGAGAGAGACCTGTGGGGGGAGAGAGAGACTTGTGGGGGAGAGAGACTTGTGGGGGAGAGAGACTTGTGGGGTGAGAGAGAGACTTGTGGTCGAGAGAGAGACTTGTGGGGGAGAGAGAGACTTGTGGGGGGTGAGAGAGACTTGTGGGGGGAGAGAGAGACTTGTGGGGGAGAGAGACTTGTGGGGGAGAGAGACTTGTGGGGGAGGGAGAGACTTGTGGGGGAGAGAGAGATTTGTGGGGGGAGAGAGAGGCTTGTGGGGGAGAGAGAGAGAGACATGTGGGGGGAGAGAGAGACTTGTGGGGGGAGAGAGAGACTTGTGGGGGAGAGAGAGTCTTGTGGGGGAGAGAGAGACTTGTTGGGGAGAGAGAGAGTTGTGGGGGGAGATTGAGAGACTTGTCGGGGTAGAGAGAGACTTGTGGGGGAAAGAGACTTGTGGGGGAGAGAGAGACTTGTGGGGGAGAGAGATAGACTTGTGGGGGAGAGAGAGACTTGTGGGGGAGAGAGAGACTTGTGGAGGGAGAGAGAGACTTGTGGGGGAAAGAGAGACTTGTTGGGGGAGAGAGAGACTTGTTGGGGGAGAGAGAGACTTGTGGGTGGAGAGAGAGACTTGTGGGGGAGAGAGAGACTTGTTGTGGGAGAGAGAAACTTGTGGGTGGAGAGAGAGACTTGTGGGGGAGAGAGAGACTTGTGGGGGAGACAGAATTGTGGGGGGAGAGAGAGACTTGGGGGGAGAGAGCCTTTTCGGGGAGAGAGCCTTGTGGGGGAGAGAGCCTTGTGGGGGAGAGAGAGACTTGGGGGGAGAGAGCCTTGTGGGGGAGAGAGCCTTGTGGGGGAGAGAGAGACTTGTGGGGGAGAGACATTTGTGGGGGGAGAGAGACTTGTGGGGGAGAGAGCCTTGTGGGGAGAGAGAGACTTGTGGGGGAGAGAGCCTTGTGGGGGAGAGAGAGACTTGTGGGGGGAGAGAGAGACTTGTGGGGGAGAGAGAGACTTTTGGGGGAGAGAGAGACTTGTGGGGGAGAGAGAGACTTGTGGGGGAGAGAGGGACTTGTGGGGGAGAGACTTGTGGTGGGAGAGAGAGACTTTTGGGGGAGAGAGACTTGTGGGGGAGAGAGAGACTTGTGGGCGAGAGAGACTTGTGGAGGGAGAGAGAGACTTGTGGGGGAGAGAGACTTGTGGGAGAGAGAGAGACTTGTGGGGGAGAGAGAGACTTGTGGGGGAGAGAGTGAGACTTGTGGGGGAGACAGAGTGTTGTGGGGTGAGAGAGAGTCTTGTTGGGGGAGAGAGAGACTTGTGGGGGGAGAGAGAGACTTGTGGGGGAGAGAGAGACTTGTGGGGGAGAGACACTTGAGGGGGAGAGAGACTTGTGGGGGAGAGAGAGACCTGTGGGGGAGAGAGAATTGTGGGGGAGAGACACTTGAGGGGGAGAGAGACTTGTGGGGGAGAGAGAGACCTGTGGGGGAGAGAGACTTGTGGGGGAGAGAGAGAGACTTGTGGGGGAGAGAGAGACTTGTGGGGGAGAGAGAGACTTGTGGGGGGAGAGAGAGACTTGTGGGGGAGAGAGAGACTTGTGGGGGAGAGAGACTTCTGTTGGGGAGAGAGATTTGTGGGGGAGAGAGAGACTTGTGTGGGAGAGAGAGAGACTTCTGGGGGAGAGAGAGAGACTTGTGGGGGGAGTGAGACTTGTGGGAGAGAGAGACTTGTGGGGCGAGAGGGACTTGTGGGAGAGAGAGACTTGTGTGAGAGAGAGAGACTTGTGGGGGGAGAGAGAGTCATATCGGGGGAGAGAGAGACTTGTGGGAGAGAGAGAGACTTGTGTGGGAGAGAGAGACTTGTAGGGGAGAGAGAGACTTGTGGGGGAGAGAGAGACTTGTGGGGGAGAGAGAGACTTGTGGGGGAGAGAGACTTGTGGGGGAGAGAGACTTGTGGGGGAGAGAGAGACTTGTGGGGGAGAGAGAGACTTGTGTGGGGAGAGAGAGACTTGCGGGGGGAGGGAGAGACTTGTGGGGGAGAGAGAGAGAGCGAGCGACCCGTCACCAGGACACCGAGAGCCCGGAGACACCCGGGACACAGCCCGGCTCACCGAGACCGAGACCGAGAGACCGGCCCAGAGACACAGTGAGGCCCGGGGACAGAGAGAGAGAGAGCGACCGCGAGAACCAGAGAGAACGGTGTGTGACTCTGTCAACCGGAGCACGGGGCCTGAAGCCGGAGAAAGGCCCGAGGAACCGGGCCGAGCGAGGCACCGGAGAGAGGGAGAGCGAGCGGCAGCAGGGGTCGACCCAGACCGGGAGGAGCGGCCCGAGCCAGTCAGGGAGGCGAGTGGAGAGGTAGGGGTGCCGGATCGGGTCGGGCCTGGACAGCGAGCAAGCCCGGGGCCTGAAATCCGAGAAACTCCGGGGTCGGAGAGACTCGGCCGGGCCGGGACTGCACAGCCGAGCCGAGGGGCTGGGACCAGGGCAGAGGCCCGGAGAGCGAGCAAGCCCGGGGCCTGAAAACCGAGAAACTCCGGGATCGGAGAAACTCGAACAAACACCGGGCCGGGCGGGGACTGCACAGCCGAGCCGAGGGGCTGGGACCAGGGCAGAAGCCCGGAGAGAGAGCAAGCCCGGGGCCTGAAACCCGAGAAACTCCGGGGTCGGAGAAACTCGGACAAACACCGGGCCGGGACGGGACTGCACAGCCGAGCCGAGGGGCTGGGACCAGAGCAGAAACAGCCTGAGACCGACGCGAGGAGAGAGAGGAAAACTCCGGGTCCGGAGGAAAAAAGCTATACCTAGATCTACCTAAATTTAGTTAACCTAGAAAAAGAACAACAAACCCGAAGAAAAAAAAAGAAAAAAAGAAAAAAAAAAAAAAAGGAATAGAAACCAGAGAGAAACGATAAACAACCCGAACCAGGAACCTGTGAGAGAGAGAGAGAGAAACTTTTAAGAGCAGCTATATCAAAGATGAACCCCTGAAAAACTCTCAATTTTGGACCTAAAAGTGGGATAAGGTGGAACACGACACAAAAAAGAGAAAAAAAGTTATCTACCTGAGACAAAACAAACGACTACAATGAGCAGGGAAATGAAATATCCTGAGCAATGCACAAAAAATAAAGCAAAGGAAAAACACAAGGACATAACACTAAAAAGTAACCCAGAGGTCCTCTACGTTGACTATACCACACACAAAGGGATTAAGACGAAGAACAACCTCATATTCTACACCGACTCCATTCCCTCATGGAAGGAGACTTTACAAAAATACTACGCATACGTCTCCAGCGAAGGTATTGGCAGTGGAGGCAGACTGAAAATATGTAAAGATGGAAATCTAGATAAAGATGACCCCCTGCTAACCATAAGCTACTACAACAAAAAAGGAAAGATCATGATACAGGGGAATGTAGAAAGTCTGGACTCCTTCGAAAAGGAATTCCCCCAGCTGAAAACTAAGGCAGACACAAATAGGACCAATGGACAGGAGGCAAAAGAGAATCGAACAGAGGATGATGAGAGCCAAGCGGAGGAAGAAGAAGAGAGTCCAGCAGAGACACACACCTCCCTGACCATCTCCACCCCCCCCACACCTCTCAACGCAAACAAACTGCTGAAAGAGAGTCTGTCCAAACTAGAACTCGAATTCAACGAATACAGAGAAACACAGACCAAGAACTGGACGGAGGAACTCAAACAGCTGAAAATGGAAAACGAGTCCACCATCCACAATCTGAGAAAGACCGTAGAGGAACAAATAAATAAGATCAAAGAACTCCATACCCAACTAAACAAAATGACGGAGGCCGTAGAAAGGCTCAGCAGGCAACACAAACCTCTTAAGGTCCAAAAAACAACACACACAAGGACACAGAACCCGTCGGATGCCACCCCACACGAGGACACACCGAAAGCCACAAACCCCGCTCCTGCCACACAGCTCACCACAGAAACCCAGCCAACAACCAGCCCTCAGTCGAGTCCTGCCCAGACTACCGCTACCCAGTCCTCACACACAGGGACGCAGAACCCGTCAGATGCCCCCCCACACGAGGACACACCGAAAGCCTCAAACCCCGCTCCTGCCACACAACATATCCCAGAAACCCAGCCAACAACCAGCCATCAGTCGAGTCCTGCCCAGACTACTGCTACCCAGTCTGAAAAACCAGCCCCTCAGGCGGTCCTGCTGACCGACTCCAACGGAAAGTTTCTGGACCCCCAGAGGCTGTTCCCAGGTCATCAAGTCCTGAAAAAATGGTGCAGCAACACAGAACATGCAATGAAGATCCTGAACAAAGAATCCCTTGGAAGCCCCAAATGGCTTGTGATCCACACAGGCACAAACGACCTACGCACCCTACGGGAAGGCACTGCTAGGGCGGTGAGCAGGATGGCGGAAAAGGCCAGCAAGGAATTCCCCGAGGCGCGGATCGTGATCTCCACACTACTGCCCAGAAAGGACACCCCAGCCTATATAATCCACAACACCAACAGGGAGATCGACACGAGATGTTCTGTCTTCCCCAACGTCTACCTGGCCCATCATCCAAACATCAACACAAGGGACCTCTATGACGAAATACATCTACTCAAACAGCGGATGTGGGTCTTTGCAAAAAACCTCATAAACACTGCCAAAAGACGCAGCCCTCCCACCCCCTCTACCATTGGGAGCCGTAACCCAAACAGGACCACCAATGTCCCCCACCCCCCTTTACAAAACCAACAACAGAACCGTGCTTTTATACCTGACCCAAGACCCCCCTCTAGACCACAGACTGTAGACCAAGAACTGAGAAAGATCATGACGATGCTGAACAGCCTGATAGAAAGCCGGAGAAATTATTAATATTGTTATTTATCATTATCATTATTGTTATCTTATCAGTATTATTACTACTATTAGATAGATATATGTGCATGCCTCATGAAATTTATACTAAATCATCATTTAGCATTATAGAAAATAGTGTTTCCACACTCATCCCACAAAATAGGTCCATTTTATTTCGTTTTATTGAACTATATAAATGCGTTCTTTCCACATAAGCTGCTGGAATATCCAGGGCCTCCGCTCCTCAACTTTTGGGATGAAGAGTACAGACCCTGAATTCCTAAAAGCTATAAAAGACATTGATATAATTGTGTTAACAGAAACATGGTGCCAAAAGGACATGCCGACCCACTGTCCCCCAATGTACCATGAAATTATTGTGCCTTCAGTAAAGAACATTAAGACACGCAAGGGCAGAACCTCCGGGGGAATCCTGGTGTGGTATAAAGGAGAACTGAACAAACACATCTCACCGATAAAACAGGGAAAATCACACGTATGGCTAAAATTAGATAAAAATATAGGAATAGCAAAAAACGATGTTTACTTATGTGCGATCTACATACCTCCAATAGAATCGCCATATTTTGAAGAGGAGATATTTGACACTCTCCACATGGAAATCAGCCATTTCCAGGCCCAAGGAAAGGTGCTACTATGTGGGGACCTAAATGCAAGGACAGGATGTGAACCTGACTTCATAGACCCACAGGGCAACAACCATGTGTTTGGCCAGACCCCTCTATATGTCACACCAGCCATCGCAAATCGAAACAACCTCGATTGTGAAACAAATAAAAGCGGTAGGGAGGTAGTGCAACTCTGCCGAGCCTTAGGCCTGTACATAGTTAACGGTAGGTTCAGAGGGGACTCCTTAGGGAGACTCACATATTCCTCAACTCTTGGGTCTAGTGTGGTGGATTATACAATCACTGACCTGGACCCCTGCGATATCAACGCATTCACTGTCAGGCAGCAATCCCCCCTCTCAGACCATAACCAAATAAATGTGTACCTTAAACTTTCTGCCCAAACTACAGACACAAAAAAGGAACCCAGTAAGCTACATAAAATAAACCAGACATACAGATGGGCCCCAGACAGTGGAGATAAATTCATCACAGCACTAAATTCACCTGATCTCACAAGTAAAATTTCAAAATCTAAAGAAAATCTATATGAGATCACCAGAGATGGGGTAAACATGGCCATAGAGGATATAAATATGATCTTTCATGAGGCAGCTGTAAAAGCCGACCTCGTGAAACAGAAGAGGAAGAGTCACAAAAGACAAAATAAAAATAAGAAATGGTTTGACCACGAATGCAAAAATGCCAGAAAAGACCTGAGAAAAATATCAAACCAAAAGCATCGCCAACCAAACAATCCGGACCTACGTACTAGATACAATGAAACCCTCAAAAGATATAAACACACCATTAGGAACAAAACACAAAACTATACCCACAAAATACTAGAAGAAATTGAAAACTCCACCAACCCAAAACAATTCTGGGAAATGTGGAATAACCTGAGTACAACACAATTGCAAGCATTACCAATCCAAGATGGCGACATCTGGAGAACACATTTTGAAAACCTCTACAAAGACATCCCAATAAACGAAACAAACCCAAGTCAACATCAGGTCACAGAAAAACTCCACACATTAGAAGCAACAATCAAAGACAACCAAAACCCTCTAGACTCCCCAATCACATGGAAAGAAATGGCCACAAAAACAAAATCTCTCCACCTAAAGAAAGCCTGTGGCCCAGACAACATCAAAAATGAAATGCTCAAGTTCAGCAATATGGAGATGCAGGGTGCGGTACTCAAATTATTCAACATCATATTACGTTCAGGCTGTTTTCCCGATATCTGGTGCCAAGGACTAATCTCCCCCATATATAAAAGCGGAAACAAATCAGACCCAAATAACTACCGCGGCATCTGTGTCAACAGTTGTCTAGGGAAGTTATTCTGCAGTATTCTAAATAGTAGATTACTTGATTTTCTTAACAAACATAATATCCTCAGAAAAAACCAAATAGGCTTTCTTCCAAAACACCGCACCGCCGACCATATCTATACCCTTCACACCCTCATTGAAAAACATATACACCAAACAAAAAATGGGAAAATATTCGCCTGTTTCATCGACTTCAAGAAAGCCTTTGACTCTATATGGCACGAAGGGCTCTATTATAAACTTCTTCAATGTGGAATAGGGGGCAAAGTCTATGACCTTATTAAATCAATGTATCTGAAAAACAAATGCGGGGTCAAAATTGGAGACAAACGCACCGATTTCTTCACCCAGAGAAGAGGCGTCCGGCAGGGCTGCAATTTGAGCCCGACCCTGTTCAACATATACATAAATGAATTAGCAGACATGCTGGAGCAAAGCGAGTCACCAGGTCTCCATCTCCTAGATGGAGAAGTGAAATCCCTGTTCTATGCGGACGACCTGGTTCTGCTGTCTCCCACAGAACAGGGATTACAGCAACAACTAGACCTACTCGACAAATACTGCCAAAATTGGGCTCTAACAGTAAATCTAAAGAAAACCAACATCATGATTTTTCAAAAAAGGCCCAGATGTCAGGAAAACAAATACCAGTTTACCCTCAGTGATATCACTATAGGACACACTATGAGCTACACCTACCTTGGTCTAACTATTACAGCATCAGGGAGCTTCAGCATAGCAGTGAATGCACTAAAAGAAAAAGCCCGAAGAGCCCTATATGCAATAAAAAGAAAATTCTACAACATCCAAATCCCAATCAAAATCTGGCTCAAAATATTTGACAGCATAATCCTGCCCATTGCACTGTACGGTAGTGAAGTATGGGGCCCGCTAAATCACCAAAGCTACACTAAATGGGAAAAACATACAATAGAAGCCCTACATGCAGAATTCTGCCGAAGCATCCTTCGCACCCAAAGGAAAACGCCAACAAATGCATGCAGAGCCGAACTAGGCAGATACCCACTGATAATAAACATCCAAAAACGAGCACTAAACTTCCTAAATCACCTCAAATCTAGCTCCCCAGACACCCTTCATTTCAAAGCCTTTCAGACCCAAGAGCTAAACCCAGAAAAGAGTCCCCTGAGTCAGCTGCTACGGAAACTAAGTACTCAGCCGGACCCTGACCAGCCCCAGACCAACACAGCCGTCCAAACACCAATCCGAGTGAACCAAATCATTAAAAAATGCAAAGAAACCTACCTGGAACATTGGAACAAAATAACCGAAAGCCAAAGCAGATTAGAATGTTACCGGGCCCTAAAAAGAGAATATAAACTGGCAGACTACCTCACGACCATCAGAGACACAAAACAGAGACAGACCCTCACCAGGTACAGACTAAGCGACCACCAACTGGAAATTGAAAAAGGCAGATACAAGAAATCCTGGCAGCCTAGAGAGAATAGAATATGCGATCAATGTCTGGCTGGCGAGGTTGAAACAGAAATGCATTTCCTCCTAAAATGCGAAAAATTCAACACATCAAGAAACATATTATTCAACAAGCTAAGCCAAACAACCCCAGATTTCAAGGAATTGGATGATCTGTCAAAATTGAGATTAGTCCTAGGAGAAGGAGACAGACCATACCTTGGGGCCAAATATGTAACAACATGTCACAACCTGAGGACTGTTTAAAATTAAGACTGTTTAAAATTAATATTGAACGTACCAAATGAAGTACAAAGACTGTTTAAAATTAATATTGTTTAAAAGTAATATTGTATGTACCCAACAAATGTCAAATCGATTGACACCTACAGAATGTTGGAAAACTGTACCTTTTTGCTATGTAAGCTTTGGCAATATGGTTCTCTGTAAACTTTCATGCCAATAAAGCATTTTAATTGGAAATTGGAATTGGAATTGGAGAGACTTGTGGGGTAGAGAGACTTGTGGGGGAGAGAGACTTGTGGGGGAGAGAGAGACACTTGTGGGGAGAGAGAGACTTGTGGGGGGAGAGAGAGAAATGTGCGGGAGAGAGCCTTGTGGGGGAGAGAGAGACTTGTGGGGGAGGGACTTGTCGGGGGAGTGAGAGACTTTTGGGGGAGAGAGACTTGTGGGAGAGACATAGACTTGTGGGGGAGAGAGAGACTCGTGGGGTGCGAGAGAGGCTTGTGGGGGAGAGAGCCTTGTGGGGGAGAGAGAGACTTGTGGGGGGAGAGACTTGTGGGGGGAGAGAGACTTGTGGGGGAGAGAGAGACTTGCGGGGGAGAGAGAGAGACTCGTGGGGGGAGAGAGACTTGTGGGGAGAGAGAGACTTGTGGGGGAGAGAGAGAGACTTGTGGCGGGAGAGAGACATGTGGGGGGGGAGAGAGACTTGTGGGGGGAGAGAGATAGACTTGACTTGTGGGAGAGAGAGAGACTTGTGGGGGGAGAGAGAGAATTGTGGGGGGAGAGAGACTTGTGGGGGAGAGAGAGAGGCTTGTGGGGGAGAGAACTTGTGGGGGGAGAGAGTCTTGTGGGGGAGAGAGAGACATGTGGGGGGGAGAGAGAGAGACTTGTTGGTGGAGAGATTGACTTGTGGGGGGAGAGAGAGTCTTGTGGGGGGAGAGAGAGTCTTGTGGTGGAGAGAGAGACTTGTGGGGGAGAGAAAGACTCGTGGGGGACAGAGAGACTTGTGGGGGGGAGAGAGAGAGACTTGTTGGTGGAGAGATTGACTTGTGGGGGGAGAGAGAGTCTTGTGGGGGAGAGACAGACTTGTGGGGGAGAGAGAGAGACTTGTGGGGGGAGAGAGAGACGTGTGGGGGTGAGAGACTTGTGGGGGAGAGAGAGACTTGTGGGGGAGACAGAATTGTGGGGGGAGAGAGAGACTTGGGGGGAGAGAGTGACTTGTGGTGGAGAGAGACTTGTGGGGGGAGAGAGACTTGTGGTGGAGAGAGAGACTTGGGGGGAGAGAGAGACTTGTGGGGGAGAGAGAGACTTGTGGGAGAGAGAGAGACTTGTGGGGGAGAGAGAGACTTGTGGGGGGAGAGAGAGACTTGTGGGGGGAGAGAGAGACTTGTGGGGGGAGAGAGAGAGACTTGTGGGGGAGAGAGAGACTTGTGGGGGGAGAGAGAGAGTTGTGGGGGAGAGAGAGACTTGTGGGGGGGAGAGAGACTTGTGGGAGAGAGAGAGACTTGTGGGGAGAGAGAGACTTGTGGGGGAGAGAGAGACTTGTGGGGGGAGAGAGAGACTTGTGGGGGAAGAGAGAGAGTTGTGGGGGAGAGAGAGACTTGTGGGGGAGAGAGAGACTTGTGGGGGGAGAGAGAGACTTGTGGGGGAGAGAGAGACTTGTGGGGGAGAGAGACTTGTGGGAGAGAGAGAGACTTGTGGGGGGAGAGAGAGACTTGTGGGAGAGAGAGAGACTTTTGGGGGAGAGAGAGACTTGTGGGGGAGAGAGAGACTTGTGGGGAGAGAGAGAGACTTGTGGGGGGAGAGAGACTTGTGGGAGAGAGAGAGACTTGTGGGGGAGAGAGAGTCTTGTGGGGGGTAGAGAGACTTGTGGGGGAGAGAGAGACTTGTGGGGGGAGAGAGAGACTTGTGGGGGAGAGAGAGACTTGTGGGGGGAGAGAGAGACTTGTGGGGGAGAGAGAGACTTGTGGGGGAGAGAGAGACTTGTCGGGGGAGAAAGAGACTTGTGGGGGGAGAGAGAGTCTTGTGGGGGAGAGAGAGAGTTGTGGGGGAGAGAGAGACTTGTGGGGGGAGAGAGACTTGTGGGGAGAGAGAGACTTGTGGGGGAGAGAGAGACTTGTGGGGGGAGAGAGAGACTTGTGGGGGAGAGAGAGACTTGTGGGAGAGAGAGAGACTTGTGGGGGAGAGAGAGACTTGTGGGAGAGAGAGAGACTTTTGGGGGAGAGAGAGACTTGTGGGGGGAGAGAGAGACTTGTGGGGGAGAGAGAGACTTGTGGGGGAGAGAGACTTGTGGGAGAGAGAGAGACTTGTGGGGGAGAGAGAGACTTGTGGGGGGTAGAGAGACTTGTGGGGGAGAGAGAGACTTGTGGGGGGAGAGAGAGACTTGTGGGGGAGAGAGAGACTTGTGGGGGGAGAGAGAGACTTGTGGGGGAGAGAGAGACTTGTGGGGAGAGAGAGACTTGTCGGGGAGAAAGAGACTTGTGGGGGAGAGAGAGACTTGTGGGGGAGAGAGAGACTTGTGGGGGGAGAGAGAGAGACTTGTGGGGGAGAGAGAGACTTGTGGGGGAGAGAGAGACTTGTGGGGGGAGAGAGAGACTTGTGGGGGGAGAGAGAGACTTGTGGGGGAGAGAGAGACTTGTGGGGGGAGAGAGAGAGACTTGTGGGGGAGAGAGAGACTTGTGGGGGAGAGAGAGACTTGTGGGGGAGAGAGAGACTTGTGGGGGGAGAGAGAGAGACTTGTGGGGGAGAGAGTGACTTGTGGGGGAGAGAGAGACTTGTGGGGGAGAGAGACTTGTGGGGGAGAGAGAGACTTGTGGGAGAGAGAGACTTGTGGGGGAGAGAGACTTGTGGGGGAGAGTGAGACTTGTGGGGGGAGAGAAACTTTTGGGGGAGAGAGAGACTTGTGGGGTGAGAGAGAGGCTTGTGGGCGAGAGAGAGACTTGTGGGGGAGAGAGATTGTGGGGTGAGAGAGAGACTTGTGGGAGAGAGAGAGACTTGTGGGGGAGAGAGACTTGTGGGGGAGAGAGAGACTTGTGGGGGAGAGAGTCTTGTGGGGGAGAGAGAGAGACTTGTGGGGGACAGAGAGAGACTTGTGGGGAGACAGAGATTGAGGGGCGAGAGAGACTTGTGGGGGGAGAGAGAGACTTGTGGGGGAGAGGGAGAGACTTGCGGGTGAGAGAGAGAGACGTGTGGGAGAGAGAGACTTGTGGGGGAGAGTGAGATTGAGGGGGGAGAGAGAGACTTGTGGGGAGAGAGAGACACTAATGGGGGAGAGAGAGACTTGTGAGGGTAGAGAGAGACTTGTGGGGGGAGAGAGAGAGACTTGTGGGGGAGAGAGTGACTTGTGGGGGAGAGAGAGACTTGTGGGGGAGAGAGACTTGTGGGGGAGAGAGAGACTTGTGGGAGAGAGAGACTTGTGGGGGAGAGAGACTTGTGGGGGAGAGTGAGACTTGTGGGGGGAGAGAAACTTTTGGGGAGAGAGAGACTTGTGGGGTGAGAGAGAGGCTTGTGGGCGAGAGAGAGACTTGTGGGGAGAGAGATTGTGGGGTGAGAGAGAGACTTGTGGGAGAGAGAGAGACTTGTGGGGAGAGAGACTTGTGGGGGAGAGAGAGACTTGTGGGGGAGAGAGTCTTGTGGGGGAGAGAGAGAGACTTGTGGGGGACAGAGAGAGACTTGTGGGGGAGACAGAGATTGAGGGGCGAGAGAGACTTGTGGGGGGAGAGAGAGACTTGTGGGGGAGAGGGAGAGACTTGCGGGTGAGAGAGAGACGTGTGGAGAGAGAGACTTGTGGGGAGAGTGAGATTGAGGGGGAGAGAGAGACTTGTGGGGAGAGAGAGACACTAATGGGGGAGAGAGAGACTGTGAGGGTAGAGAGAGACTTGTGGGGGGAGAGAGAGACTTGCGGGGAGAGACTTGCGGGGGAGAGAGAGATTTGTGGGGGGAGGAAGAGACTTGTGGTGGAGAGGGATAGACTTGTGGTGGAGAGAGAGACTTGTGGGGGGAGGATAGACTTGTGGGGGGAGAGAGACTTTTGCGAGAGAGAGACTTGTGGGGGAGAGAGAGAGACTTGTGGGGGGAGAGAGAGAATTGAGGGGGAGAGAGACAGTGGGAGAGAGAGAGACTTCTGGGAGGAGAGATAGACTTGTGGGGGAGAGAGAGTCTTGTGGGGGAGTGAGAGTCTTGTGCGGGGCGAGAGACTTGTGTGGAGAGAGAGACTTGTGGGGGGAGAGAGAGTCTTGTGGGGGCAGATGGAGACTTGTGGGGAGAGAGAGACTTGGGTGAGAGACTTGTGGGAGAGAGAGAGCCTGTGGGGGATAGAGACTTGTGGGGAGAGAGAGACTAGTGGGGGAGAGAGAGACTTGTGGGGAGAGAGAGACTGTGGAGAGAGACTTGTGGGGAGAGAGAGACTTGTGGGGAGAGAGACTTGTGGGGAGAGAGACTTGTGGGGGGAGAGAGAGACTTGTGGGGGAGAGAGAGACTTGTGGGGGAGAGAGAGAGAGTTGTGGGGAGAGAGAGACTGTGGGGGAGAGACTTGTGGGAGAGAGAGAGACTTGTGGGGGAGAGAGAGACTTGTGGGGGAGAGAGAGACTTGTGGGGGGAGAGAGAGACTTGTGGGGAGAGAGATGTGGGGGAGAGAGAGACTTGTGGGGGAGAGAGAGACTTGTGGGGGGAGAGAGAGACTTGTGGGGAGAGAGACTGTGGGAGAAGAGACTTGTGGGGGAGAGAGAGACTTGTGGGGAGAGAGAGAGACTTGTGGGGGAGAGAGAGACTTGTGGGGGGAGAGAGAGACTTGTGGGGAGAGAGAGACTTGTGGGGGAGAGAGACTTGTGGGGAGAGAGAGACTTGTGGGGGAGAGAGAGACTTGTGGGGGGAGAGAGAGACTTGTGGGTGAGAGAGAGACTTGTGGGGGAGAGAGAGACTTGTGGGGGAGAGAGAGACTTGTGGGGGAGAGAGAGACTTGTGGGGGAGAGAGACTTGTGGGAGAGAGAGACTTGTCGGGAGAGAGAGAGACTTGTGGGGAGAGAGAGCTTGTGGGGGAGAGAGAGAGTTGTGGGGAGAGAGAGACTTGTGGGGGAGAGAGACTTGTGGGAGAGAGAGAGACTTGTGGGGGAGAGAGAGACTTGTGGGGGAGAGAGAGACTTGTGGGGAGAGAGAGAGACTTGTGGGGGAGAGAGAGACTTGTGGGGGAGAGAGAGACTTGTGGGGAGAGAGAGACTTGTGGGGGAGAGAGAGACTTGTGGGGAGAGAGAGACTTGTGGGGGAGAGAGAGACTTGTGGGGGAGAGAGAGACTTGTGGGGGGAGAGAGAGACTTGTGGGGGAGAGAGAGACTTGTGGGAGGAGAGAGAGACTTGTGGGGGAGAGAGAGAGACTTGTGGGGGAGAGAGAGACTTGGGGGAGAGAGACTTGTGGGGAGACTTGTGAGAGAGAGAGACTTGTGGGAGGAGAGAGAGACTTGTGGGGGAGAGAGAGACTTGTGGGGGAGAGAGAGACTTGTGGGGGGAGAGAGAGACTTGTGGGGGAGAGAGAGACTTGTGGGGAGAGAGAGA
>NC_140987.1:314666664-314699810 GCF_052327205.1 Somniosus microcephalus
CACAAGTCTCTCTCTGCCCCACAAGTCTCTCTCTCCCCCCACAAGTCCCTCTCTCTCCCCCCACAAGTCTTTCTCTCCCCCCACAAGAGTCTCTCTCCCCCACAAGTCTTTCTCTCCCCCCACAAGTGTCTCTCTCTCCCACAAGTCTCTCCCGCACAAGTCTCTCTCTCTCTCCCCACAAGTCTCTCTCTCTCCCCCCACAAGTCTCTCTCTCTCCCCCACAAGTCTCTCTCTCCCCCCACAAGTCTCTCCCCTTCTCCCCACAAGTCTCTCTCACCCACAAGTCTCTCACCCCCCACAAGTCTCTCTCTCCCCCACAAGTCTCTCTCTCCCCCACAAGTCTCTCTCTCCCCCACAAGTCTCTCTCTCCCCCACAAGTCTCTCTCTCTCCCCCACAAGTCTCTCTCTCCCCCCACAAGTCTTTCTCTCCCCCAACAAGTCTCTCTCTCACCCCACAAGTCTCTCTCTCCCCCACAAGTCTCTCTCTCCCCCACAAGTCTCTCTCTCCCCCACAAGTCTCTCTCTCCCCCACAAGTCTCTCTCTCTCCCACAAGTCTCTCTCCCCCCACAAGTCTCTCTCTCCCCCACAAGTCTCTCTCTGCCCCCACAAGTCTCTCTCTCCCAACAAGTCTCTCTCTCTCCCCCACAAGTCAATCTCACCCCCCACAAGTCTCTCTCTCCCCCCACAAGTCTCTCTCACCCCCACAAGTCTCTCTCTCCCCCAAAAGTCTCTCTCTCTCCCCCACAAGTCTCTCTCTCCCCCCACAAGTCTCTCTCTCCCCCCACAATTCTCTCCCCCACAAGTCTCTCTCTCCCCACAAGTCTCTTTCTCCCCACAAGTCTCTCTCTCCCCACAAGTCTCTCTCTCCCCCACAAGTCTCTCTCTCCCCCCCACAAGTCTCTCTCTCCCCACAAGTCTCTCTCTCCCCCACAAGTCTCTCTCTCTCCCCCACAAGTCTCTCTCTCCCCAACAAGTCTCTCTCTCTCCCCAACAAGTCTCTCTCTCTCCCCCACAAGTCTCTCTCTCTCCCCCCACAAGTCTCCCTTTTTCCCCAACAAGTCTCGCTCTGTCCCACAAGTCTCTCTCTCCCCCCACAAGTCCCTCTCTCTCCCGCCCACAAGTCTCTCTCTCCCCCCGAAGTCTCTCTCCCCCCACAAGTCTCTCTCTCTCCCCCACAAGTCTCTCTCTCCCCCAACAAGTCTCTCTGTCCCCGCAAATGTCTCTCTCCCCCCCACAAGTCTCTCTCTCACCCCCACAAGTCTCCCTCCTCCCCCCACAAGTGTCTCTCTCCCCCACAATTCTCACTCCCCCCCCACAAGTCTATCTCTCCCCCACATGTCTCACTCTCCCCCACAAGCCTCACTCTCCCCCACAAGCCTCACTCTCCCCCACAAGACTCTATCTCCCCCACAAGTCTCTCTCCCCCCACAAGTCTCTCTCTCTCCCCCCACAAGTCTCTCTCTCCCCCACATGTTTCTCTCTCACCCCACAAGAAACTCTCGCCCCCCCCACAAGTCTCTCTCTCTCCCCCCACGAGTCCCTCTCTCCCCGACAAGCCTCTCTCTCCCCCAACATGTCTCTCTCTCCCCGAAATGTCTCTCTCTCCCCCCACATGTCTCTGTCTCACCCCCACAAGTCTCTCTCCCCCCAACAAGTCTCTCTCTCCCCCCACAAGTCTCTGTCTCCCCCCCACAAGTCTCTCTCTCCCCCCAAAAGTCTCTCTCTCCCCCCACAAGTCTCTCTCTCCCCCCACAAGTCTCTCTCTCCCCCACAAGTCTCTCTCTCCCCCCACAAGTCTCTCTCTCCCCCCACAAGTCTCTCTCTCCCCACAAGTCTCTCTCTCACGCCACAAGTCTCTCTCTCCCCCACAAGTTTCTCTCTCCCCCCACAAGTCTCTCTCTACCCCCACAAGTCTCTCTCTCCCCCACAGGTCTCTCTCTCCCCCCACAAGTCTCTCTCCCCACAAGTCTCTCTCTCCCCCCACAAGACTCTCTCTCTCCCCACAAGTCTCTCTCTCCCCCAACAAGTCTCTCTCTCCCCCACAAGTCTCTCTCTCCCCCCCACAAGTCTCTCTCCCCCACAAGTCTCTCTCTCTCCCCCACAAGTCTCTCTCTCCCCCACAAGTCTCTCTCTCCCCCCACAAGTCTCTCTCTCCCAACAAGTCTCTCTCTCCCCCACAAGTCTCTCTCCCCCCCACAAGTCTCTCTCTCCCCCCACAAGTCTCTCTCTCCCCCACAAGTCTCTCTCTCCCCCCACAAGTCTCTCTCTCCCCACAAGTAACTCTCTCCACCCCACAAGTCTCTCTCTCCCCCCACGAGTCTCTGTCTCCCCCGCACAATTCTCTCTCCCACCCACAAGACCCTCTCTCTCCCCCACCAGTCTCCCTCTCCCCCACAAGTCACTCTCTCCCCCAAAAGACCCTCCATCTCCCCCACAATGCTCTCTCTCCCCCACAAGACCCTCTCTCTCCCCCACAAGTCTCTCTCCCCCCCACAAGACTCTCTCTCCCCCACAAGTCTCTCTCTACCCCCACAAGTCTCTCTCTCTCCCCACAAGACTCTCTCTCCCCCACAAGTCTCTCTCTACCCCCACAAGTCTCTCTCTCTCCCCACAAGTCTCTCTCTCCCCCCACAAGTCGCTCTCTACACCCACAAGTCTCTCTCCCCCCCACAAGTCTCTCTCTACACCTCAGGCCGCTCTCTCCCCCCCACAAGTCTCTCTCCCCCCACAAGACTCTCTCTCCCTCACAAGCCTCTCTCTCCCCCCCCACAAGTCTCTCTCCCCCCCACAAGTCTCTCTCCCCCCACGCGTCCCTCTCTCCCCCACAAGACTCTCTCTCCCCCACAAGTCTCTCTCTGCCCCACAAGTCTCTCTCTCCCCCCACAAGTCCCTCTCTCTCCCCCCACAAGTCTTTCTCTCCCCCCACAAGAGTCTCTCTCCCCCACAAGTCTTTCTCTCCCCCCACAAGTGTCTCTCTCTCCCACAAGTCTCTCCCGCACAAGTCTCTCTCTCTCTCCCCACAAGTCTCTCTCTCTCCCCCCACAAGTCTCTCTCTCTCCCCCACAAGTCTCTCTCTCCCCCCACAAGTCTCTCCCCTTCTCCCCACAAGTCTCTCTCACCCACAAGTCTCTCACCCCCCACAAGTCTCTCTCTCCCCCACAAGTCTCTCTCTCCCCCACAAGTCTCTCTCTCCCCCACAAGTCTCTCTCTCCCCCACAAGTCTCTCTCTCTCCCACAAGTCTCTCTCCCCCCACAAGTCTCTCTCTCCCCCACAAGTCTCTCTCTGCCCCCACAAGTCTCTCTCTCCCAACAAGTCTCTCTCTCTCCCCCACAAGTCAATCTCACCCCCCACAAGTCTCTCTCTCCCCCCACAAGTCTCTCTCACCCCCACAAGTCTCTCTCTCCCCCAAAAGTCTCTCTCTCTCCCCCACAAGTCTCTCTCTCCCCCCACAAGTCTCTCTCTCCCCCCACAATTCTCTCCCCCACAAGTCTCTCTCTCCCCACAAGTCTCTTTCTCCCCACAAGTCTCTCTCTCCCCCATAAGTCTCTCTCTCTCCCCACAAGTCTCTCTCTCCCCACAAGTCTCTCTCTCCCCCACAAGTCTCTCTCTCTCCCCCACAATTCTCTCTCTCCCCCACAAGTCTCTCTCTCCCCACAAGTCTCTCTCTCCCCCACAAGTGTCTCTCTCCCCACAAGGCTCTCTCTCCCCCACAAGTCTCTCTCTCCCCACAAGTCTCTCCCTCCCCCACAAGTCTCTCTCTCCCCACAAGGCTCTCTCTCTCCCCACAAGTCTCTCTCTCCCGCACAAGTCTCTCTCTCCCCCACAAGTCTCTCTCTCCCCACAAGTCTCTCTCTCCCCCAAAAGTCTCTCTCTCCCCACAAGTC
This sequence comes from Somniosus microcephalus, assembly GCF_052327205.1. Taxonomy (NCBI): domain Eukaryota; kingdom Metazoa; phylum Chordata; class Chondrichthyes; order Squaliformes; family Somniosidae; genus Somniosus; species Somniosus microcephalus. Next base: position 314,670,551 of record NC_140987.1, read on the forward strand.
TCTCTCTCCCCACAAGTCTCTCTCTCCCCCACAAGTCTCTCTCTCCCCCCACAAGTCTCTCTCTCCCCACAAGTCTCTCTCTCCCCCACAAGTCTCTCTCTCCCCACAAGTCTCTCTCTCCCCACAAGTCTCTCTCTCCCCCACAAGTCTCTCTCTCCCCCCCACAAGTCTCTCTCTCCCCACAAGTCTCTCTCTCCCCCACAAGTCTCTCTCTCTCCCCCACAAGTCTCTCTCTCCCCAACAAGTCTCTCTCTCTCCCCAACAAGTCTCTCTCTCTCCCCCACAAGTCTCTCTCTCTCCCCCCACAAGTCTCCCTTTTTCCCCAACAAGTCTCGCTCTGTCCCACAAGTCTCTCTCTCCCCCCACAAGTCCCTCTCTCTCCCGCCCACAAGTCTCTCTCTCCCCCCGAAGTCTCTCTCCCCCCACAAGTCTCTCTCTCTCCCCCACAAGTCTCTCTCTCCCCCAACAAGTCTCTCTGTCCCCGCAAATGTCTCTCTCCCCCCCACAAGTCTCTCTCTCACCCCCACAAGTCTCCCTCCTCCCCCCACAAGTGTCTCTCTCCCCCACAAGTCTCACTCCCCCCCACAAGTCTATCTCTCCCCCACATGTCTCACTCTCCCCCACAAGCCTCACTCTCCCCCACAAGTCTCTATCTCCCCCACAAGTCTCTCTCCCCCCACAAGTCTCTCTCTCTCCCCCCACAAGTCTCTCTCTCCCCCACATGTTTCTCTCTCACCCCACAAGAAACTCTCGCCCCCCCCACAAGTCTCTCTCTCTCCCCCCACGAGTCCCTCTCTCCCCGACAAGCCTCTCTCTCCCCCAACATGTCTCTCTCTCCCCGAAATGTCTCCCTCTCCCCCCACATGTCTCTGTCTCACCCCCACAAGTCTCTCTCCCCCCAACAAGTCTCTCTCTCCCCCCACAAGTCTCTGTCTCCCCCCCACAAGTCTCTCTCTCCCCCCAAAAGTCTCTCTCTCCCCCCACAAGTCTCTCTCTCCCCCCACAAGTCTCTCTCTCCCCCACAAGTCTCTCTCTCCCCCCACAAGTCTCTCTCTCCCCCCACAAGTCTCTCTCTCCCCACAAGTCTCTCTCTCACGCCACAAGTCTCTCTCTCCCCCACAAGTTTCTCTCTCCCCCCACAAGTCTCTCTCTACCCCCACAAGTCTCTCTCTCCCCCACAGGTCTCTCTCTCCCCCCACAAGTCTCTCTCCCCACAAGTCTCTCTCTCCCCCCACAAGACTCTCTCTCTCCCCACAAGTCTCTCTCTCCCCCAACAAGTCTCTCTCTCCCCCACAAGTCTCTCTCTCCCCCCCACAAGTCTCTCTCCCCCACAAGTCTCTCTCTCTCCCCCACAAGTCTCTCTCTCCCCCACAAGTCTCTCTCTCCCCCCACAAGTCTCTCTCTCCCAACAAGTCTCTCTCTCCCCCACAAGTCTCTCTCCCCCCCACAAGTCTCTCTCTCCCCCCACAAGTCTCTCTCTCCCCCACAAGTCTCTCTCTCCCCCCACAAGTCTCTCTCTCCCCACAAGTAACTCTCTCCACCCCACAAGTCTCTCTCTCCCCCCACGAGTCTCTGTCTCCCCCGCACAATTCTCTCTCCCACCCACAAGACCCTCTCTCTCCCCCACCAGTCTCCCTCTCCCCCACAAGTCACTCTCTCCCCCAAAAGACCCTCCATCTCCCCCACAATGCTCTCTCTCCCCCACAAGACCCTCTCTCTCCCCCACAAGTCTCTCTCCCCCCCACAAGACTCTCTCTCCCCCACAAGTCTCTCTCTACCCCCACAAGTCTCTCTCTCTCCCCACAAGTCTCTCTCTCCCCCCACAAGTCGCTCTCTACACCCACAAGTCTCTCTCCCCCCCACAAGTCTCTCTCTACACCTCAGGCCGCTCTCTCCCCCCCACAAGTCTCTCTCCCCCCACAAGACTCTCTCTCCCTCACAAGCCTCTCTCTCCCCCCCACAAGTCTCTCTCCCCCCCACAAGTCTCTCTCCCCCCACGAGTCCCTCTCTCCCCCACAAGACTCTCTCTCCCCCACAAGTCTCTCTCTCTCCCACAAGTCTCTCTCTCCCACACAAGTCTCTCTCCCCCACAAGTCTCTCTCTGCCCCACAAGTCTCTCTCTCCCCCCACAAGTCCCTCTCTCTCCCCCCACAAGTCTTTCTCTCCCCCCACAAGAGCCTCTCTCCCCCACAAGTCTTTCTCTCCCCCCACAAGTGTCTCTCTCTCCCACAAGTCTCTCCCGCACAAGTCTCTCTCTCTCTCCCCACAAGTCTCTCTCTCTCCCCCCACAAGTCTCTCTCTCTCCCCCACAAGTCTCTCTCTCCCCACACAAGTCTCTCCCCTTCTCCCCACAAGTCTCTCTCACCCACAAGTCTCTCACCCCCCACAAGTCTCTCTCTCCCCCACAAGTCTCTCTCTCCCCCACAAGTCTCTCTCTCCCCCACAAGTCTCTCTCTCCCCCACAAGTCTCTCTCTCTCCCCCACAAGTCTCTCTCTCCCCCCACAAGTCTTTCTCTCCCCCAACAAGTCTCTCTCTCACCCCACAAGTCTCTCTCTCCCCCACAAGTCTCTCTCTCCCCCACAAGTCTCTCTCTCCCCCACAAGTCTCTCTCTCCCCCACAAGTCTCTCTCTCTCCCACAAGTCTCTCTCCCCCCACAAGTCTCTCTCTCCCCCACAAGTCTCTCTCTGCCCCCACAAGTCTCTCTCTCCCAACAAGTCTCTCTCTCTCCCCCACAAGTCAATCTCACCCCCCACAAGTCTCTCTCTCCCCCCACAAGTCTCTCTCACCCCCACAAGTCTCTCTCTCCCCCAAAAGTCTCTCTCTCTCCCCCACAAGTCTCTCTCTCCCCCCACAAGTCTCTCTCTCCCCCCACAATTCTCTCCCCCACAAGTCTCTCTCTCCCCACAAGTCTCTTTCTCCCCACAAGTCTCTCTCTCCCCCATAAGTCTCTCTCTCTCCCCACAAGTCTCTCTCTCCCCACAAGTCTCTCTCTCCCCCACAAGTCTCTCTCTCTCCCCCACAATTCTCTCTCTCCCCCACAAGTCTCTCTCTCCCCACAAGTCTCTCTCTCCCCCACAAGTGTCTCTCTCCCCACAAGGCTCTCTCTCCCCCACAAGTCTCTCTCTCCCCACAAGTCTCTCCCTCCCCCACAAGTCTCTCTCTCCCCACAAGGCTCTCTCTCTCCCCACAAGTCTCTCTCTCCCGCACAAGTCTCTCTCTCCCCCACAAGTCTCTCTCTCCCCACAAGTCTCTCTCTCCCCCACAAGTCTCTCTCTCCCCACAAGTCTCTCTCTCCCCACAAGTCTCTCTCTCCCCCACAAGTCTCTCTCTCCCCCCACAAGTCTCTCTCTCCCCACAAGTCTCTCTCTCCCCCACAAGTCTCTCTCTCCCCACAAGTCTCTCTCTCCCCACAAGTCTCTCTCTCCCCCACAAGTCTCTCTCTCCCCCCCACAAGTCTCTCTCCCCCACAAGTCTCTCTCTCTCCCCCACAAGTCTCTCTCTCCCCGACAAGTCTCTCTCTCCCCCCACAAGTCTCTCTCTCCCCCACAAGTCTCTCTCCCCCCCACAAGTCTCTCTCTCCCCCCACAAGTCTCTCTCTCCCCCACAAGTCTCTCTCTCCCCCCACAAGTCTCTCTCTCCCCACAAGTAACTCTCTCCACCCCACAAGTCTCTCTCTCCCCCCACGAGTCTCTGTCTCCCCCGCACAATTCTCTCTCCCACCCACAAGACCCTCTCTCTCCCCCACCAGTCTCCCTCTCCCCCACAAGTCACTCTCTCCCCCAAAAGACCCTCCATCTCCCCCACAATGCTCTCTCTCCCCCACAAGACCCTCTCTCTCCCCCACAAGTCTCTCTCCCCCCCACAAGACTCTCTCTCCCCCACAAGTCTCTCTCTACCCCCACAAGTCTCTCTCTCTCCCCACAAGTCTCTCTCTCCCCCCACAAGTCGATCTCTACACCCACAAGTCTCTCTCCCCCCCACAAGTCTCTCTCTACACCTCAGGCCGCTCTCTCCCCCCCACAAGTCTCTCTCCCCCCACAAGACTCTCTGTCCCTCACAAGCCTCTCTCTCCCCCCCACAAGTCTCTCTCCCCCCCCACAAGTCTCTCTCCCCCCACGAGTCCCTCTCTCCCCCACAAGACTCTCTCTCCCCCACAAGTCTCTCTCTCCCACAAGTCTCTCTCTCCCACACAAGTCTCTCTCCCCCACAAGTCTCTCTCTGCCCCACAAGTCTCTCTCTCCCCCCACAAGTCCCTCTCTCTCCCCCCACAAGTCTTTCTCTCCCCCCACAAGAGTCTCTCTCCCCCACAAGTCTTTCTCTCCCCCCACAAGTGTCTCTCTCTCCCACAAGTCTCTCCCGCACAAGTCTCTCTCTCTCTCCCCACAAGTCTCTCTCTCTCCCCCCACAAGTCTCTCTCTCTCCCCCACAAGTCTCTCTCTCCCCCCACAAGTCTCTCCCCTTCTCCCCACAAGTCTCTCTCACCCACAAGTCTCTCACCCCCCACAAGTCTCTCTCTCCCCCACAAGTCTCTCTCTCCCCCACAAGTCTCTCTCTCCCCCACAAGTCTCTCTCTCTCCCCCACAAGTCTCTCTCTCCCCCCACAAGTCTTTCTCTCCCCCAACAAGTCTCTCTCTCACCCCACAAGTCTCTCTCTCCCCCACAAGTCTCTCTCTCCCCACAAGTCTCTCTCTCCCCCACAAGTCTCTCTCTCCCCCACAAGTCTCTCTCTCTCCCACAAGTCTCTCTCCCCCCACAAGTCTCTCTCTCCCCCACAAGTCTCTCTCTGCCCCCACAAGTCTCTCTCTCCCAACAAGTCTCTCTCTCTCCCCCACAAGTCACTCTCACCCCCCACAAGTCTCTCTCTCCCCCCACAAGTCTCTCTCACCCCCACAAGTCTCTCTCTCCCCCAAAAGTCTCTCTCTCTCCCCCACAAGTCTCTCTCTCCCCCCACAAGTCTCTCTCTCCCCCCACAATTCTCTCCCCCACAAGTCTCTCTCTCCCCACAAGTCTCTTTCTCCCCACAAGTCTCTCTCTCCCCCATAAGTCTCTCTCTCTCCCCACAAGTCTCTCTCTCCCCACAAGTCTCTCTCTCCCCCACAAGTCTCTCTTTCTCCCCCACAATTCTCTCTCTCCCCCACAAGTCTCTCTCTCCCCACAAGTCTCTCTCTCCCCCACAAGTGTCTCTCGCCCCACAAGGCTCTCTCTCCCCCACAAGTCTCTCTCTCCCCACAAGTCTCTCCCTCCCCCACAAGTCTCTCTCTCCCCACAAGGCTCTCTCTCTCCCCACAAGTCTCTCTCTCCCGCACAAGTCTCTCTCTCCCCCACAAGTCTCTCTCTCCCCACAAGTCTCTCTCTCCCCCACAAGTCTCTCTCTCCCCACAAGTCTCTCTCTCCCCACAAGTTTCTCTCTCCCCCACAAGTCTCTCTCTCCCCCCCACAAGTCTCTCTCTCCCGCACAAGTCTCTCTCTCCCCCACAAGTCTCTCTCTCTCCCCACAAGTCTCTCTCTCTCCCCACAAGTCTCTCTCCGCCCACAAGTCTCTCTCTCCCCCCACCAGTCTCTCTCTCCCCCCACAAGTCTCTCTCTCCCCCACAAGTCTCTCTCTCCCCCCCACAATCTCTCTCTCCCCCCACAAGTCTCTCTCTACACCTCAAGCCGCTCTCTCCCCCCCACAAGTCTCTCTCCCCCCACAAGACTCTCTCTCCCTCACAAGCCTCTCTCTCCCCCCCCACAAGTCTCTCTCTACCCCACATGTCTCTCTCCCCCCCACAAGTCCTCTCTCCCCCCCACGAGTCCCTCTCTCCCCCTCAAGTCTCTCTCTCCCACACAAGTCTCTCTCCCCCACAAGTCTCTCTCTCCCCCACAAGTCTCTCTCTCCCCCACAAGTCTCTCTCTCCCCCACAAGTCTCTCTCTCTCCCCCACAAGTCTCTCTCTCCCCCCACAAGTCTTTCTCTCCCCCAACAAGTCTCTCTCTCACCCCACAAGTCTCTCTCTCCCCCACAAGTCTCTCTCTCCCCCACAAGTCTCTCTCTCCCCCACAAGTCTCTCTCTCCACCACAAGTCCCTCTCTCTCCCACAAGTCTCTCTCCCCCCACAAGTCTCTCTCTCACCCCACAAGTCTCTCTCTGCCCCCACAAGTCTCTCTCTCCCAACAAGTCTCGCTCTCTCCCCCCCACAAGTCACTCTCACCCCCCACAAGTCTCTCTCTCTCCCCCACAAGTCTCTCTCTCCCCCCACAAGTCTCTCTCTCCCCCCACAATTCTCTCCCCCACAAGTCTCTCTCTTCCCACAAGTCTCTTTCTCCCCACAAGTCTCTCTCTCCCCCATAAGTCTCTCTCTCTCCCCCCACAAGTCTCTCTCTCCCCACAAGTCTCTCTCTCCCCCACAAGTCTCTCTCTCTCCCCCACAAGTCTCTCTCTCCCCCCCAACAAGTCTCTCTCTCTCCCCCACAAGTCTCTCTCTCCCCCAACAAGTCTCTCTCTCCCCGCAAATGTCTCTCTCCCCCCCCACAAGTCTCCTCTCTCACCCCCACAAGTCTCCCTCCTCCCCCCCACAAGTGTCTCTCCCCCACAAGTCTCACTCCCCCCCACAAGTCTATCTCTCCCCCACATGTCTCACTCTCCCCCACAAGCCTCACTCTCCCCCACAAGTCTCTATCTCCCCCCACAAGTCTCTCTCCCCCCACAAGTCTCTCTCTCTCCCCCCACAAGTCTCTCTCTCCCCCCACATGTTTCTCTCTCACCCCACAAGAAACTCTCGCCCCCCCCACAAGTCTCTCTCTCTCCCCCCACGAGTCCCTCTCTCCCCCACAAGCCTCTCTCTCCCCCAACATGTCTCTCTCTCCCCGAAATGTCTCTCTCTCCCCCCACATGTCTCTGTCTCACCCCCACAAGTCTCTCTCCCCCCAACAAGTCTCTCTCTCCCCCCACAAGTCTCTGTCTCCCCCCCCACAAGTCTCTCTCTCCCCCCAAAAGTCTCTCTCTCCCCCCCACAAGTCTCTCTCTCCCCCACTATTCTCTCTCTCCCCCACAAGTCTCTCTCTCCCCCCACAAGTCTCTCTCTCCCCCACAAGTCTCTCTCTCCCCACAAGTCTCTCTCTCACGCCACAAGTCTCTCTCTCCCCCACAAGTTTCTCTCTCCCCCCCACAAGTCTCTCTCTACCCCCACAAGTCTCTCTCTCCCCCACAAGTCCTCTCTCTCCCCCCACAAGTCTCTCTCCCCACAAGTCTCTCTCTCCCCCCACAAGACTCTCTCTCCCCCCACAAGTCTCTCTCTCCCCCAACAAGTCTCTCTCTCCCCCACAAGTCTCTCTCTCCCCCCCCACAAGTCTCTCTCCCCCCACAAGTCTCTCTCTCTCCCCCACAAGTCTCTCTCTCCCCCACAAGTCTCTCTCTCCCCCCACAAGTCTCTCTCTCCCAACAAGTCTCTCTCTCCCCCACAAGTCTCTCTCCCCCCCACAAGTCTCTCTCTCACCCCACAAGTCTCTCTCTCCCCCACAAGTCTCTCTCTCCCCCCACAAGTCTCTCTCTCCCCACAAGTAACTCTCTCCACCCCACAAGTCTCTCTCTCCCCCCACGAGTCTCTGTCTCCCACCGCACAATTCTCTCTCCCACCCACAAGACCCTCTCTCTCTCCCCCACAAGTCTCTCTCTCCCCCACAAGTCTCTCTCTCTCCCCCACAAGTCTCTCTCTCCCCCCACAAGTCTTTCTCTCCCCCCAACAAGTCTCTCTCTCACCCCACAAGTCTCTCTCTCCCCCACAAGTCTCTCTCTCCCCACAAGTCTCTCTCTCCCCCACAAGTCTCTCTCTCTCCCCCCACAAGTCTCTCTCTCCCCCCCACAAGTCTCTCTCTCGCCCCACAAGTCTCTCTCTCCCCCCACAAGTCTCTCTCTCCCCCCACAAGTCTCTCTCTCCCCCACAAGTCTCTCTCTCTCCCCCCACAAGTCTCTCTCTCCCCCACAAGTCTCTCTCTCCTCCCACAAGTCTCTTTCTCCCCGACAAGTCTCTCTCTCCCCCACAAGTCTCTCTCTCTCCCACAAGTCTCTCTCCCCCCACAAGTCTCTCTCTCCCCCACAAGTCTCTCTCTCCCCCCACAAGTCTCTCTCTCCCCCAAAAGTCTCTCTCTCTCCCACAAGTCTCTCTCTCCCCCCACAAGTCTCTCTCTCTCCAACAAGTCTCTCTCTCCCCCCACAAGTCTCTCTCCCCCACAAGTCTCTCTCTCCCCCACAAGTCCTCTCTCCCCCCCACAAGTCTCTCTCCTCCCCCACAAGTCTCCCTCTCCCCCACAACTCTCTCTCCCCCCCACAAGTCTCTCTCTCCCCCCCCCACAAGTCTCTCTCTCCCCCCCACAAGTCTCTCTCTCTCCCACAAGTCTCTCTCCCCCCCACAAGTCTCTCTCTCCCCCACAACTCTCTCTCTCCCCCACAAGTCTCTCTCTCCCCCACAAGTCTCTCTCTCTCCCCCCACAAGTCTCTCTCTCCCCTCACAAGTCTCTCTCTCCCCCACAAGTCTCTCTCTCTCCTACAAGTCTCTCTCTCCCCCACAATCTCTCTCTCTCCTACAAGTCTCTCTCTCCCCCACAATCTCTCTCTCCCCCACAAGTCTCTCTCTCTCCCACAAGTCTCTCTCCCCCCCACAAGTCTCTCTTTCCCCCACAAGTCTCTCTCTCTCCCCCCACAAGTCTCTCTCTCCCCCCACAAGTCTCTCTCTCCCCCACAAGTCTCTCTCTCTCCCACAAGTCTCTCTCTCTCCCACAAGTCTCTCTCTCCCCCACAAGTCTCTCTCCCCCACAAGTCTCTCTCTCCCCCACAAGTCACTCTCTCCCCCACAAGTCTCTCTCTCTCCCCCCACAAGTCTCTCTCTCCCCCCACAAGTCTCTCTCTCCCCCACAAGTCTCTCTCTCCCCCACAAGTCTCTCTCTCTCCCCCCACAAGTCTCTCTCTCCCCCCACAAGTCTCTCTCTCCCCCCACAAGTCTCTCTCTCCCCCCACAAGTCTCTCTCTCCCCCCACAAGTCTCTCTCTCCCCCACAAGTCTCTCTCTCTCCCCCCACAAGTCTCTCTCTCCCCCACAAGTCTCTCTCTCCCCCCACAAGTCTCTTTCTCCCCGACAAGTCTCTCTCTCCCCCACAAGTCTCTCTCTCCCCCACAAGTCTCTCTCTCCCCCCACAAGTCTCTCTCTCCCCCACAAGTCTCTCTCTCCCCCCCACAAGTCTCTCTCTCCCCCACAAGTCTCTCTCTCTCCCCCACAAGTCTCTCTCTCTCCCACAAGTCTCTCTCCCCCCACAAGTCTCTGTCTCCCCCACAAGTCTCTCTCTCCCCCCACAAGTCTCTCTCTCCCCCAAAAGTCTCTCTCTCTCCCACAAGTCTCTCTCTCCCCCCACAAGTCTCTCTCTCTCCCACAAGTCTCTCTCTCCCCCACAAGTCTCTCTCTCCCCCCACAAGTCTCTCTCTCCCCCCCACAAGTCTCTCTCTCCCCCACAAGTCTCTCTCTCCCCCACAAGTCTCTCTCTCTCCCACAAGTCTCTCTCCCCCCCACAAGTCTCTCTCTCCCCCACCAACTCTCTCTCTCCTCCACAAGACTCTCTCTCCCCCCCACAAGTCTCTTTCTCCCCGACAAGTCTCTCTCTCCCCCACAAGTCTCTCTCTCCCCCACAAGTCTCTCTCTCCCCCCACAAGTCTCTCTCTCCCCCACAAGTCTCTCTCTCCCCCCCACAAGTCTCTCTCTCCCCCACAAGTCTCTCTACCCCCCCACAAGTCTCTCTCTCCCCCACAAGTCTCTCTCTCTCCCACAAGTCTCTCTCCCCCCACAAGTCTCTCTCTCCCCCACAAGTCTCTCTCTCCCCCCACAAGTCTCTCTCTCCCCCAAAAGTCTCTCTCTCTCCCACAAGTCTCTCTCTCCCCCCACAAGTCTCTCTCTCTCCCACAAGTCTCTCTCCCCCACAAGTCTCTCTCTCCCCCACAAGTCTCTCTCCCCCCCCACAAGTCTCTCTCTTCCCCCACAAGTCTCTCTCTCCCCCCCACAAGTCTCTCTCCCCCACAAGTCTCTCTCTCCCCCACAAGTCTCTCTCTCCCCCACAACTCTCTCTCTTCCCCCACAAGTCTCCTCTCTCCCCCCCACAAGTCTCTCTCTCCCCCACAAGTCTCTCTCTCCCCCACAAGTCTCTCTCTCTCCCACAAGTCCTCTCTCCCCCCCACAAGTCTCTCTCTCCCCCACAACTCTCTCTCTCCCCCCACAAGTCTCTCTCTCCCCCCATTAGTGTCTCTCTCTCCCCACAAGTCTCTCTCTCCCCCCCTCAATCTCACTCTCCCCCACAAGTCTCTCTCTCCCACACGTCTCTCTCTCTCACACCGCAAGTCTCTCCCTCTCCCCCACAAGTCTCTCTCTCCCCCCACAAGTCTCTCTCGCCCCTCAATCTCTGTCTCCCCCACAAGTCTCTCTCTGTCCCCCACAAGTCTCTCTCTCTCCCCCACAAGACTCTCTCCCCCACAAGTCTCTCTCTCCCCCACAAGTCTCTCTCCCCCACAAGTCTCTCTCTCTCCCACAACTCTCTCTCTCACCCCCACAATCTCTCTCCCCCACAAGTCTCCTCTCTCGCCCACAAGCCTCTCTCTCACCCCACAAGTCTCTCTCTCTCCCCCAAAAGTTTCTCTCCCCCCACAAGTCTCACTCTCCCCCACAAGTCTCTCTCCCCCACAAGTCTCTCTCTCCCACAAGTCTCTCTCTCCCCCACAGGTCTCTCTCCCCCACAAGTCTCTCTCTCCCCCACAAGTCACTCTCTCCCCCACAAGTCTCTCTCTCTCCCCCCCACAAGTCTCTCTCTCCCCCCCACAAGTCTCTCTCTCCCCCACAAGTCTCTCTCTCCCCCACAAGTCTCTCTCTCTCCCCCCCCACAAGTCTCTCTCTCCCCCCACAAGTCTCTCTCTCCCCCCACAAGTCTCTCTCTCCCCCCCACAAGTCTCTCTCTCCCCCCCACAAGTCTCTCTCTCCCCCACAAGTCTCTCTCTCTCCCCCCACAAGTCTCTCTCTCCCCCACAAGTCTCTCTCTCCCCCCACAAGTCTCTTTCTCCCCGACAAGTCTCTCTCTCCCCCACAAGTCTCTCTCTCCCCCACAAGTCTCTCTCTCCCCCCACAAGTCTCTCTCTCCCCCCACAAGTCTCTCTCTCCCCCCCCACAAGTCTCTCTCTCCCCCACAAGTCTCTCTACCCCCCACAAGTCTCTCTCTCCCCCACAAGTCTCTCTCTCTCCCACAAGTCTCTCTCCCCCCACAAGTCTCTCTCTCCCCCACAAGTCTCTCTCTCCCCCCACAAGTCTCTCTCTCCCCAAAAGTCTCTCTCTCTCCCACAAGTCTCTCTCTCCCCCACAAGTCTCTCTCTCCCCCACAAGTCTCTCTCTCCCCCCACAAGTCTCTCTCTCTCCCACAAGTCTCTCTCTCCCCACAAGTCTCTCTCTCCCCCCACAAGTCTCTCTCTCTCCCACAAGTCTCTCTCTCCCCCACAAGTCTCTCTCTCCCCCCACAAGTCTCTCTCTCCCCCCACAAGTCTCTCTCTCCCCCACAAGTCTCTCTCTCCCCCACAAGTCTCTCTCTCTCCCACAAGTCTCTCTCCCCCCCACAAGTCTCTCTCTCCCCACAACTCTCTCTCTCCCCCACAAGACTCTCTCTCCCCCCACAAGTCTCTTTCTCCCCGACAAGTCTCTCTCTCCCCCACAAGTCTCTCTCTCCCCCACAAGTCTCTCTCTCCCCCCACAAGTCTCTCTCTCCCCCACAAGTCTCTCTCTCCCCCCCACAAGTCTCTCTCTCCCCCACAAGTCTCTCTACCCCCCACAAGACTCTCTCTCCCCCACAAGTCTCTCTCTCTCCCCACAAGTCTCTCTCCCCCCACAAGTCTCTCTCTCCCCCACAAGTCTCTCTCCTCCCCCCACAAGTCTCTCTCTCCCCCCAAAAGTCTCTCTCTCTCCCACAAGTCTCTCTCTCTCCCCCCACAAGTCTCTCTCTCTCCCACAAGTCTCTCTCCCCCACAAGTCTCTCTCTCCCCCCACAAGTCTCTCTCCCCCCCCACAAGTCTCTCTCTCCCCCACAAGTCTCTCTCTCCCCCACAACTCTCTCTCTTCCCCCACAAGTCTCTCTCTCCCCCCACAAGTCTCTCTCTCCCCCACAAGTCTCTCTCTCCCCCCACAAGTCTCTCTCTCTCCCCACAGTCTCTCTCCCCCCCACAAGTCTCTCTCTCCCCCACAACTCTCTCTCTCCCCCCACAAGTCTCTCTCTCCCCCACAAGTCTCTCTCTCTCCCCCCACAAGTCTCTCTCTCCCCCCACAAGTCTCTCTCTCCCCCACAAGTCTCTCTCTCTCCCACAAGTCTCTCTCTCTCCCCCACAAATCTCTCTCTCCCCCACTAGTCTCTCTCTCCCCCACAAGTCTCTATCCCCCACAAGGCTCTCTCTCTCCCCAACAAGTCTCTCTCTCACCCCCACAAGTCTCTCTCTCCCCCACAAGTCTCCATCTGCCCCCCACAAGACTCTCTCTCCCCCCACAAGTCTCTCTCTCCCACACAAGTCTCTCGCCCCCCGCACAAGACTCTCACTCCCCCACAAGACTCTCTCTCCCCCCACAAGTCTATCTCTCCTCCCAGAAGTCTCTCTCTCTCCCACATGTCTCTCTCCCCCTCAATTCTTTCTCTCCCCCCCCACAAGTCTCTCTCTCCGCAAAAGTCTCTCTCCCCCCCACAAGTCTATCCCTCCCCCCACAAGTCTCTCTCTCCCACCACAAGTCTATCCCTCTCCACCACAAGTCTCTTCCTCCCCCCACAAATCTCTCTCTCCCCCGCAAGTCTCTCCCCCGCAAGTCTCTCCTCTCCCCCCACAAGTCTCTCTCTACCCTCACAAGTCTCTCTTCTCCCCCCACAAGTCTCTCTCTCCCCCATTAGTGTCTCTCTCTCCCCACAAGTCTCTCTCTCCCCCCTCAATCTCACTCTCCCCCACAAGTCTCTCTCTCTCCCACACGTCCTCTCTCTCTCACCCGCAAGTCTCTCCCTCTCCCCCACAAATCTCTCTCTCCCCCCACAAGTCTCTCTCGCCCCTCAATCTCTGTCTCCCCCCACAAGTCTCTCTCTGTCCCCCACAAGTCTCTCTCTCTCCCCCACAAGACTCTCTCCCCCACAAGTCTCTCTCTCCCCCACAAGTCTCTCTCCCCCACAAGTCTCTCTCTCTCCCACAAGTCTCTCTCTCACCCCCACAATCTCTCTCCCCCACAAGTCTCTCTCTCGCCCACAAGCCTCTCTCTCACCCCACAAGTCTCTCTCTCCCCCAAAAGTTTCTCTCCCCCCCACAAGTCTCACTCTCCCCCACAAGTCTCTCTCCCCCACAAGTCTTTCTCTCTCCCACAAGTCTCTCTCTCCCCCACAAGTCTCTCCCCCCCCACAAGCCTCTCTCTCTCCCACAAGTCTCTCCCCCCCACAAGTCTCTCTCTCCCCCACAAGTCTCTCTCTCCCCCACAAGTCTCTCTCTCCCCCGCACAAGTCTCGTTCCCCCACAAGTCTCTCTCTCCACCCACAAGTCACTCTCTCTCCCCCCACAAGTCGCTCTCCCCCCTCCCACAAGTCTCTTGCTCCCCCACAATTCTCTCTCTCTCCCTCCACAAGTCTCTCTCCCCCCACAAGTCTCTCTCTCCCCCCACAAGTCTCTCTCTCAACCCCACAAGTCTCTCTCTCCCCCCACAAGTCTCTCTCTCCCCCCCACAAGTCTCTCTCTCAACCCCACAAGTCACTCTCTCTCCTCCAACAGGTCTCGGTCTCTCCCCCAGAAGTCTCTCTCTCCCACAAGACTCTCTCTCTCCCGCACAAGTATCTCTCCCCCCACAGGTCTCAGTCTCTCCCCCAGAAGTCTCTCTCTCCCCCCCACATGTCTCTCTCTCCCCCCCACAAGTCTCTCTCTCCCCCACAAGTCTCTCTCTGCCCCACAAGTCTCTCTCTCCCCCCCACAAGTCTCTCTCTCGGACTCAAGTCTCTCTCCCCCACAAGTCTCTCTCCTCCCCCCACAAGTCTCTCTCTCCCCCACAAGTCCCTCTCTCCCCCACAACTCTCTCTCCCCCCACAAGTCTCTCTCTCCCCCACAAGTCTCTCTCTCCCCCACAAGTCTCTCTCTCCCACTCAAGTCTCCATCTGCCCCCCACAAGGACTCTCTCTCCCCCCACAAGTCTCTCTCTCCCCACACAAGTCTCTCGCCCCCGCACAAGACTCTCACTCCCCCACAAGACTCTCTCTCCCCCCACAAGTCTATCTCTCCTCCCAGAAGTCTCTCTCTCTCCCACATGTCTCTCTCCCCCTCAATTCTTTCTCTCCCCCCCACAAGTCTCTCTCTCCGCAAAAGTCTCTCTCCCCCCACAAGTCTATCCCTCCCCCCACAAGTCTCTCTCTCCCACCACAAGTCTATCCCTCTCCACCACAAGTCTCTTCCTCCCCCCCACAAATCTCTCTCTCCCCCGCAAGTCTCTCCCCCCGCAAGTCTCTCTCTCCCCCCACAAGTCTCTCTCTACCCTCACAAGTCTCTCTTTCTCCCCCCACAAGTCTCTCTCTCCCCCATTAGTGTCTCTCTCTCCCCACAAGTCTCTCTCTCCCCCCCTCAATCTCACTCTCCCCCACAAGTCTCTCTCTCCCACACGTCTCTCTCTCTCACCCGCAAGTCTCTCCCTCTCCCCCCACAATCTCTCTCTCCCCCCCACAAGTCTCTCTCGCCCCTCAATCTCTGTCTCCCCCACAAGTCTCTCTCTGTCCCCCACAAGTCTCTCTCTCTCCCCCACAAGGACTCTCTCCCCCACAAGTCTCTCTCTCCCCCACAAGTCTCTCTCCCCCACAAGTCTCTCTCTCTCCCACAAGTCTCTCTCTCACCCCCACAATCTCTCTCCCCCACAAGTCTCTCTCTCGCCCACAAGCCTCTCTCTCACCCCACAAGTCTCTCTCTCCCCCAAAAGTTTCTCTCCCCCCACAAGTCTCACTCTCCCCCACAAGTCTCTCTCCCCCACAAGTCTTTCTCTCTCCCACAAGTCTCTCTCTCCCCCACAAGTCTCTCCCCCCCACAAGCCTCTCTCTCTCCCACAAGTCTCTCCCCCCCACAAGTCTCTCTCTCCCCCACAAGTATCTCTCTCTCCCGCAAGTCTCTCTCTCCCCCACAAGTCTCTCTCTCCCCCGCACAAGTCTCGTTCCCCCACAAGTCTCTCTCTCCACCCACAAGTCACTCTCTCTCCCCCCACAAGTCGCTCTCCCCCCTCCCACAAGTCTCTTGCTCCCCCCACAATTCTCTCTCTCTCCCTCCACAAGTCTCTCTCCCCCCCACAAGTCTCTCTCTCCCCCCACAAGTCTCTCTCTCAACCCCACAAGTCTCTCTCTCCCCCCACAAGTCTCTCTCTCCCCCCACAAGTCTCTCTCTCAACCCCACAAGTCACTCTCTCTCCTCCACAGGTCTCGGTCTCTCCCCCAGAAGTCTCTCTCTCCCACAAGACTCTCTCTCTCCCGCACAAGTATCTCTCCCCCACAGGTCTCAGTCTCTCCCCCAGAAGTCTCTCTCTCCCCCCACATGTCTCTCTCTCCCCCCACAAGTCTCTCTCTCCCCCACAAGTCTCTCTCTGCCCCACAAGTCTCTCTCTCCCCCCACAAGTCTCTCTCTCGGACTCAAGTCTCTCTCCCCCCACAAGTCTCTCTCTCCCCCCACAAGTCTCTCTCTCCCCCACAAGTCCCTCTCTCCCCCCACAACTCTCTCTCCCCCCACAAGTCTCTCTCTCCCCCACAAGTCTCTCTCTCCCCCACAAGTCTCTCTCTCCCACTCAAGTCTCTCTGCCCCCACAAGTCTCTCTCCCCCCCACAAGTCTCTCTCTCCCACAAGTCTCTCTCTCCCCCACAAGTCTCTCTCTCTCCCACAAGTCCTCTCTCTCCTCCACAAGTCTCTCTCTCCCCCACAAGTCTCTCTCTCCCCCACAAGTCTCTCTCCCCCCACAAGTCTCTCTCCCCCCCCACAAGTCTCTCTCCCCCCCACAAGTCTCTCTCTCCCACAAGTCTCTCTCTCCCCCACAAGTCTCTCTCTCCCCCCACAAGTCTCTCTCTCCCCCACAAGTCTCTCTCTCCCCCCCACAAGTCTCTCTCTCCCCACAAGTCTCTCTCTCCCCCACAAGTCTCTCTCTACAAGTCTCTCTCTCCCCACAAGTCTCTCTCTCCCCCCACAAGTCTCTCTCTCTCCCCCACAAGTCTCTCTCTCCCCCCACAAGTCTCTCTCTCTCCCCCACAAGTCTCTCTCTCCCCCCACAAGTCTCTCACCGCCACAGGTCTCTCTCTCCCCCACAGGTCTCTCTCCCCCACAAGTCTCTCTCCCCCACAAGTCTCTCTCTCCCCACAAGTCTCTCTCCCCACAAGTCTCTCTCTCTCCCCACAAGTCTCTCTCCCCCAGAATTCTCTCTCTCCACCCACAAGTCTCTCTCTCCCCCACAAGTCTCTCTCTCTCCCCCACAAGTCTCTCTCACCCCTTCACAAGTCTCTCTCCCCACAAGTCTCTCTCCCCCACAAGTCTCTCTCTCTCCCCAGAAGTCTCTCTCTCTCCCCACAAGTCTCTCTCCCCCAGAATTCTCTCTCTCCACCACAAGTCTCTCTCTCCCCACAAGTCTCTCTCTCTCCCCCACAAGTCTCTCTCACCCCTTCACAAGTCTCTCTCCCCCCACAAGTCTCTCTCTCCACAAGTCTCTCTCTCTCTCCCCTCACAAGTCTCTCTCTCCCCCACAAGTCTCTCTCTCCCCCCACAAGTCTCTCTCTCCCACAAGCCTCTCTCTCCCCCACAAGTCTCTCTCTCCCCCACAGGTCTCTCTCTCTCCCCCACAAGTCTCCCTCCCCCCACAAGCCTCTCTCTCCCCCACAAGTCTCTCTCCCCCACAAGTCTCTATCCCCACAAGTCTCTCTCTTGAGGCAAAGGAGGAGATTGCAGGGGCTTGACACAAATTTTCAGAACCTCCCTGGCCACAGGGGATGTACCAGAGGACTGGAGAACAGCTAACGTATTACCATTATTCAAGAAGGGTAGCAGGGATAAATGAGGGAGTTACAGGCCAGTGAGCCTAACATCTGTGGTAGGGAAATTATTGGAAAAAATTCTGAGGGACAAAATTAGTCTCCACTTGGAGAGGCAAGGATTAACCGGGAATAGTCAGCATGGCTTTGTCAAGGGTAAAGCATGTCTGACCAATCTGATTGAATTTTTCGAGGGGGTGACTAGGTGTGTGGATGAGGGAAATGCTGTGGATGTGGTATATATGGACTTCAGTAACGGTTTTGACAAAGTCCCACATAGGAGACTGGTCAAGAAGGTAAGAGCCCATGGGATCCAGGGTGCCTTGGCACGTTGGATCCTAAACTGGCTGAGTGGCAGGAGGTAGAGGGTGATGGTCGAAGGTTGCTTTTGTGACTGGAAGTCTGTGTCCAGTGGGAAACCTGAGGGATCGGTGCTGGGTACCTTGCTGTTTGTGATCTACATAAATGAGTTGGATGAGAATGTAAAAGGTATGGTCAGTAAGTTCGCAGATGACACGAAAATTGGTGGGGTGGGAAATTGCGAGGAGGAAAGCCTGAGGCTACATGACGATATAAACGGGTTGGTCAGATGGGCGGAAAAGTGGCAAATGGAATTTAACCCTTGAAAAGTGCGAGGTGATGCATTTTGGACGGGCAAATAAGGCAAGGGAATACACAATGAGTGGTAGGACCCTAGGAAGTACAGAGGGTCAGAGGGACCTTGGTGTACATGTACATAGCTCCCTGAAGGCAGCGGAAAAGGTAGATAAGGTGGTTAAAAAGGCATATGGGACACTTGCCTTCATTAGCCGAGGCATAGAATATAACAGCAGGGAGGTTATGATGGAGCTGTACAAAACGCTGGTAAGGCCACAGCTGGAGTATTGTGTGCAGTTCTGGTCGCCTCACTATAGGAAGGATGTGATTGCTTTGGAGAGGGTGCAGAGAAGATTCACCAGGATGTTACCTGGGATGGAGCGCCTCAGCTATGAAGAAAGACTTAACAGGCTGGGGTTGTTTTCCTTGGAGCAAAGAAGGCTGAGGGGGGACCTGATTGAGGTGTACAAAATGATGAGGGGCATAGATAGGGTAGATAAAGAGGAACTTTTCCCCTTAGTAGGGGGGTCAATAACAAGGGGGCATAGATTCAAGGTAAGGGGCAGGAGGTTTAGGGGGGATTTGAGGAGGAACTTTTTCACCCAGAGGGTGGTTGGAGTCTGGAACTCACTGCCTGAAAGGGTGGTAGAGGCACGAACCCTCACAACATTCAAGAAGCATTTGGATGAGCAATTGAAATGCCATTGCATACAAGGCTATGGACCAAATGCTGGAAAATGGGATTAGATTGGACAGGGCTTGATGGACGGCACAGACACGATGGGCCGAAGGGCCTCTTTCTGTGCTGTATAACTCTATGGCCTCGAAATTCAGTTGGGCGCGCCAGCCGTTAGCACCTTAGGGGGAGTAGATCTCGAGTGCTAGGCGCTTATCGCCCGGGCGCAGCACGATCTGCGCCTCTCCCCAACTTCAGGACACATTTAGCGGCGGCGCAAAGTCTTAGCGCGCGCCCTGCTGCGCGCGCAGATCATGACGTCATTTAATAGTGCAACGCCCTTTGTGCGCCCCAAACCGGAACTTCACTCGCACCGGCCCATTGTGCGCCGGGCGGCCCGAGCGACTGTGAAGTGGAACGGTACACAGGCCAGCCGGGCTGCGGGGAGCGCAAATTAAAGGGCACTTACCCGGCAGTATAAAGGCCAGCCATTTTGCAGCATTCACTCTTGAGCAACGGTTTTTTGGACAGAGACCAAGGAGGAGAGTTTACTGGTTTGGACCAACACTTGGACAGGTATTTTTGGCTCAGGCCAGAGCTTACCAATTATCTTTGCCTCATTCAGAGCTCAGTGTTTGCCAGCATATAATGGGGGCTGCATTGGGTGGCAACGCAGAATTTCAGCCTTATGCCAGAAGGCCTTACAGACGCCGTGAGAGAGTGGCAGCACTGGCTAGACGCAGAGGGGGCAACAGGCGTCGCCAACTGAGGCCTTACCCACGCAGAGTATACCGCCAGCAGACCTCCTATCTGACCATGTCTGCCGCGATGTGTGTTAGGAGGCTGCGATTCCGAAGGGAGGTGGTTGCAGACATCTGCCGGCTGCTTCAGAGAGATCTGCAGCCACAGCTGATGCGCAGGACGTCTCTGTCGGTGGCAGTGAAGGTGACGGTGGCTCTCAACTTCTATGCCACCGGCTCCTTCCAATCCGCTACTGGGGACATCGCTAACATCTCCCAGTTCGCCGTGCATTGCTGCATCCGCCAGGTGACCGAAGCCCTTTTCAGAAGGAGACATCAATTCATCTCCTTCCCCATGACCCTGGACAAGCAGCAGCAGCGTGCAGTGGGGTTTGCAAGAATAGCAGGCTTCCCCATGGTGCAGGGGGCCATTGACTGCACGCATGTGGCTTTGCGGGCACCTCTTGAGCATGCCGAGGAGTACCGCAACCGGAAGGGCTACCATTCCCTCAATGTACAGCTGGTGTGTGACCACAGGCAGCGCATCCTAGCTGTCAATGCCCGCTTTCCAAAAAGCAGCCAGACAACTGTGACAGACAACCGTGGCTGACATGTTCCAGGCACAGCCTCCCCCAAGAGGATGGCTTATCGGGGACAAAGGCTATCCTATGTGTACCTGGCTCATGACCCCGCTCCGCGCGCCCACGACCCCTGCTGAAGAGGCATACAACGAGAGCCATAAAGCGACGAGGAACCGCATAGAACAAACAATCGGCATGCTCAAGGAACGGTTCCGATGTTTCGATCGCTCCAGGGGAGCCCTCCAGTATTCGCAGGATCGAGTCTCCCAAATCGTCATCGTTTGCTGCATGCTACACAACCTGGCTATCCGCAGGACTCAGGCACTGCCACCTCATGTTGGACCACCACCTCAGGAGGAGGAGCAGGAGGAGCATGAGGACGACGAGGACGAGGAGTACCAGCCCAGGAGGGAGGCACAAGGTCCAAGGGCCGCCCGTCGGCGGCTTATTGAACGTCACTTCTAGGCCCCCTGTCAGGGAATGGCTTGTGCCAATGATAGAACATGATTGCAGCCGCTCCGCAAGCCCTCAGCCGGTTAAGGCAACAAACACTTCAAAGATCAAACATGGACAATGTGAATAAATAAAATGCTTTATTGTACAAACTCTGGGCCCTTCCTACATGAAAACCAAAAACAGACGAAACCCCCAAAAAACACTCAAACACATTACTCGCTCCCACAACCTGGAGAGGATTAACAAAAGAGGGCAACTAAAATGGCCGTCATTCTCGGCCTTCGTCAAAAACAAACATCACATCCTCGGCCTCAAAAAACAAACATCCAATTCTTGGCCTCAAAAAACAAACATCCAATTCTCGACCTCAAAAAACAAACACAACTGGCCACACATTCGACTATTTGGCCCGCTAGGGCGATGCCTTGGCCATCTTTGGGTGGCCCCTGCCCACCCTGCTGCTCCACCTCAAAGTAAGGCCATTGGCTGCTGCAAGGCTGGGGGCAGGCTCCTGAGGGGCACATGTCGTGACGGCAGATGCACTTGGGGGTCGGCCTAGTCGAGGTCTGGCCGTCGAGCGGGCGGCTGTTGATTGCTGCAGCTGTGGCTGGCCAGCATCAGTCGCTGCAGCAGCTCCTGGCAGCTCCACTGGGGGAGTGGCAGTGGCGGCTGGAGGAATGGCGGCAAGCTGGCGGATGGCAGGCGCTCGCTGGTCACCTGAGACACTGGCACTCGCCCGGGCCAGCACTGCAGCATGCGCACCAATCTGCCGAGGGACAGACCGCTGTGCTGCTGCAGCGCGCCGGGTGCCCTGGCGATGCCTGGCTGACACAGCGAGTGTGGCAGCAGTGAGTGCCCGTGTTGACCTGTTCACTGACCGCAGCAGAGCAGCCAGTGACTGGACGGCACCACTAATCACCTGGCCAGTCGCTGACAGATCTGCCCGGTATTCCGCCCGACTGGTGGCCTCTAAGGGCCTGAACTCGGCAACACTCCGAGAGAGGGAATCGATGGACTCAGGCAACCGTGCCACTGCCGCCATGAGCTCCGTGTGCCGGCGCTCCGAGTCCGCGGACAAGTCTTCGAGGCATTCCAGCTCCTCGGCGAAGAGCATCCCCTGACTGGAGGCCGGACTCTCCCTCTGGGGAGAAGGCCGCCGAGCTGGCCGACCCTTCCTGCGTTGCTGGAGGCCACTGGGCCCAGCAATTGGACTCCCCTCCGACGCATCCCCCCTCTGGGGAGAAGGCCGCTGAGCTTCCACCCCCCTCCCGCCTTTCTGCAGCATGCAGGTCCCAGGAGCTCCCCTCCCCTTCGACACTTCCGCCACGCTGCCCTCCAGGGAAGACGTGTCCCCTACATTGGCCTGGGTGGCCGCGGCTGAGGGTTCCCCTGATGGGCCACCTTCCTCTTGCTCCTCCTCCTGCTCCTTCTCGAAGGGTCTGTCACTGGCAAGTTGAGGGACCTCCTCTTGACCATCTGAAAGCAGGAAGGCACAAGAGTAGCTTTAGAGTGAGGAGAGGGCGTCAGTGCGGGATGCATGAGTGGTGGCATTCAGCGCATTGGTCGGACAGTGGCAAAGGATGTAGATCTGATGCGCAAGTGGGACGAGAGAGGTGCAAAAGGTGATGTCCTTAACATTGCTGCCCAGAACAGGGTCGGCATCTCCACATGCAACGGGCCCAATCACCCGGCCACCCATGAGGTGCTCCATGCGATGTTGCAGGTCGGTGAGTGGCTGGATATGGGGGCGGCCTCCCCCGGTCGCAGTCCGGCTCTTGCGATTATTCGCCAGCTTGGCCTGCAAGAGAAAGGACGGCCTCTAAGTACAGTGTGTCGCCGTGATCTTGTGTGCACTGCCTCCCATGGTGGAATAGCCTGGCCAGTGTGTCGCCATGATCTGGTGTGCACTGCCTCCCATGGTGGAATAGCCTGGCCAGTGTGTCGCCATGATCTGGTGTGCACTGCCTCCCATGGTGGAATAGCCTGGCCAGTGTGTCGCCATGATCTGGTGTGCACTGCCTCCCATGGTGGAATAGCCTGGCCAGTGTGTCGCCATGATCTGGTGTGCAATGCCTCCCATGGTGGAATAGCCTGGCCAGTGTGTCGCCATGATCTGGTGTGCAATGCCTCCCATGGTGGAATAGCTTGGCCAGTGTGTTAAGTGCAGAATGTGCAATTGATGCTCATGCCTGTCCCATAGCTGCTGGATAAAGGCTGGCCATTAGAGCTTTCAGGTCCCTTTGCCCATAATGTGAGGTGCACATGCAAGGATGAGGAGGTCATTGGAAAGGGTACTCACCCTGACAATGCGTGTGAGGTCATTTTAACTTTTTGCGGCATTGGGCACCGGTCCTGGGGACGTCGCTGTGGCTGACAGCTTGCTGGCGACATGCCTCCAGGCTCTCCTGTAGACGCGGACCGTCGCCTTCTTGCCATTGTCCGGGTACAAAACATGGTGCCTCTTCTCCACAGCAGCAAGCAGCGCACTCAGGTCACGCTCTGAGAAGCGCTGCGCACGTTCACGGGCCTTCTCCATGTCTTCAGGCGCTATTTGGGTCCAGCAGCAGTGTTCAGGCCTAGCTGGAGGGCTCCACTATCCAGGTTGTGGCAGCAGACACAGTCGACCCTTCCCCCTTAAGAGCTGGCCGGCGCCAGGGTGTCTGCTGTCAATCCGAGATGGCCGCACCTGCGCTGCGCCCGGCCTCGGCGCTATCGATCACCACCTCCGGCTTAGCGCCCAAAGAGAGGCGTCCAGCAGCAGTTTAGCGCTCGCCCGAACTAGTAGGGCGAAGCTAATGAATATCGGAGAAGTGGCCTAGATTTGGCGGCGTCCGCAAACATTAGCGGACGCCCCACGTTAGCGCCCCAAAAGTGGCGTCCAATGAATTTCTAGGCCTATGACTCCCCCACAATTCTCTCTCCCCCACAAGGGCTCTCTCTCACCCACAAGTCTCTCTCTCCCCCACAAGTCTCTCCCTCTCCCCACAAGTCTCTCTCTCCCCCAAAAGTCACTCTCTCCCCCATAAGTCTCTCTCTCTCCCCCCACAAGTCTCTCTCTCCCCCCACAAGTCTCTCTCCCCCACAAGTCTCTCTCTCCCCCACAGTCTCTCTCTCTCCCCCCACAAGTCTCTCTCTCCCCCCACAAGTCTCTCTCTCGCCCCACAAGTCTCTCTCTCCCCCCACAAGTCTCTCTCTCCCCCCACAAGTCTCTCTCTCCCCACAAGTCTCTCTCTCTCCCCCCACAAGTCTCTCTCTCCCCCACAAGTCTCTCTCTCCCCCCACAAGTCTCTTTCTCCCCGAAAGTCTCTCTCTCCCCACAAGTCTCTCTCTCCCCCACAAGTCTCTCTACCCCCCACAAGTCTCTCTCTCCCCCACAAGTCTCTCTCTCTCCCACAAGTCTCTCTCCCCCACAAGTCTCTCTCTCCCCCACAAGTCTCTCTCTCCCCCACAAGTCTCTCTCTCCCCCCACAAGTCTCTCTCTCCCCCAAAAGTCTCTCTCTCTCCCACAAGTCTCTCTCTCCCCCACAAGTCTCTCTTTCTCCCACAAGTCTCTCTCTCCCCCACAGTCTCTCTCCCCACAAGTCTCTCTCTCCCCACAAGTCTCTCTCCCCCCACAAGTCTCTCTCTCCCCACAAGTCTCCTCTCCCCCACAACTCTCTCTCCCCCCACAAGTCTCTCTCTCCCCCCCACAAGTCTCTCTCTCCCCCCCCACAAGTCTCTCTCTCTCCCACAAGTCTCTCTCCCCCCCACAAGTCTCTCTCTCCCCACAACTCTCTCTCTCCCCCCACAAGTCTCTTCGTCTCCCCCACAAGCTCTCTCTCTCTCCCCCCACAAGTCTCTCTCTCCCCTCACAAGTCTCTCTCTCCCCACAAGTCTCTCTCTCTCCTACAAGTCTCTCTCTCCCCCACAATCTCTCTCTCCCCCCACAAGTCTCTCTCTCCCCCACAAGTCTCTCTCTCTCCTACAAGTCTCTCTCTCCCCACAATCTCTCTCTCCCCCACAAGTCTCTCTCTCTCCCACAAGTCTCTCTCCCCCCCACAAGTCTCTCTTTCCCCCACAAGTCTCTCTCTCTCCCCCCACAAGTCTCTCTCTCCCCCCACAAGTCTCTCTCTCCCCCACAAGTCTCTCTCTCTCCCACAAGTCTCTCTCTCTCCCACAAGTCTCTCTCTCCCCCACAAGTCCAATTCCAATTCCAATTAAAATGCTTTATTGGCATGAAAGTTTACAGAGGACCATATTGCAAAGCTTACCCCCCACAAGTCTCTTTCTCCCCGACAAGTCTCTCTCTCCCCACAAGTCTTTCTCTCCCCACAAGTCTCTCTCTCCCCCCACAAGTCTCTCTCTCCCCCACAAGTCTCTCTCTCCCCCCCACAAGTCTCTCTCTCCCCCACAAGTCTCTCTCTCCCCCACAAGTCTCTCTCTCTCCCACAAGTCTCTCTCCCCCCACAAGTCTCTCTCTCCCCCACAAGTCTCTCTCTCCCCCCACAAGTCTCTCTCTCCCCCAAAAGTCTCTCTCTCTCCCACAAGTCTCTCTCTCCCCCCACAAGTCTCTCTCTCTCCCACAAGTCTCTCTCTCCCCCACAAGTCTCTCTCTCCCCCCACAAGTCTCTCTCTCCCCCCACAAGTCTCTCTCTCCCCCACAAGTCTCTCTCTCCCCCACAAGTCTCTCTCTCTCCCACAAGTCTCTCTCCCCCCACAAGTCTCTCTCTCCCCCACAACTCTCTCTCTCCCCACAAGACTCTCTCTCCCCCACAAGTCTCTTTCTCCCCGACAAGTCTCTCTCTCCCCCACAAGTCTCTCTCTCCCCCACAAGTCTCTCTCTCCCCCCCACAAGTCTCTCTCTCCCCCACAAGTCTCTCTCCCCCCCACAAGTCTCTCTCTCCCCCACAACTCTCTCTCTCCCCCACAAGTCTCTCTCTCTCCCACAAGTCTCTCTCTCCCCCACAAGTCTCTCTCTCCCCCCACAAGTCTCTCTCTCCCCCCACAAGTCTCTCTCTCCCCCACAAGTCTCTCTCTCCCCCACAAGTCTCTCTCTCTCCCACAAGTCTCTCTCCCCCCCACAAGTCTCTCTCTCCCCCACAACTCTCTCTCTCCCCCACAAGACTCTCTCTCCCCCCACAAGTCTCTTTCTCCCCGACAAGTCTCTCTCTCCCCCACAAGTCTCTCTCTCCCCCACAAGTCTCTCTCTCCCCCCACAAGTCTCTCTCTCCCCCACAAGTCTCTCTCTCCCCCCCACAAGTCTCTCTCTCACCCACAAGTCTCTCTACCCCCCACAAGTCTCTCTCTCCCCCACAAGTCTCTCTCTCTCCCACAAGTCTCTCTCCCCCCCACAAGTCTCTCTCTCCCCACAAGTCTCTCTCTCCCCCCACAAGTCTCTCTCTTCCCCCAAAAGTCTCTCTCTCTCCCACAAGTCTCTCTCTCCCCCACAAGTCTCTCTCTCCCACAAGTCTCTCTCCCCACAAGTCTCTCTCCCCCCCACAAGTCTCTCTCTCCCCACAAGTCTCTCTCTCCCCCACAACTCTCTCTCTCCCCACAAGTCTCTCTCTCCCCCAAGTCTCTCTCTCCCCCACAAGTCTCTCTCTCGCCCCACAAGTCTCTCTCTCTCCCACAAGTCTCCTCCCCCCCCACAAGTCTCTCTCTCCCCCCACAACTCTCTCTCTCCCCCCACAAGTCTCTCTCTCCCCCACAAGTCTCTCTCTCTCCCCCCACAAGTCTCTCTCTCCCCCACAAGTCTCTCTCTCCCCCACAAGTCTCTCTCTCTCCCACAAGTCTCTCTCTCCCCCACAAGTCTCTCTCTCCCCCCACAAGTCTCTCTCTCCCCCACTAGTCTCTCTCTCCCCCACAAGTCTCTATCCCCCACAAGGCTCTCTCTCTCTCCCCAACAAGTCTCTCTCTCACCCCACAAGTCTCTCTCTCCCCACAAGTCTCATCTGCCCCACAAGACTCTCTCTCCCCCCACAAGTCTCTCTCTCCCACACAAGTCTCTCTCCCCGCACAAGACTCTCACTCCCCCACAAGACTCTCTCTCCCCCACAAGTCTATCTCTCCTCCCAGAAGTCTCCTCTCTCTCCACATGCTCTCTCCTCCCCCTCATTCTCTCTCTCTCCCCCCCAAGTCTCTCCTCTCTCCCCCCCCAAGTCTCTCTCTCGCTCCTCCCCAGTCTCTCTCTCGCTGCCTCCCACAGTCTCTCTCTCGCTCCCTCCCCTAGTCTCTCTCTCTCCCCCCACAAGTCTATCCCTCCCCCCACAAGTCTCTCTCTCCCACCACAAGTCTATCCCTCTCCACCACAAGTCTCTTCCTCCCCCCACAAATCTCTCTCTCCCCCGCAAGTCTCTCCCCCGCAAGTCTCTCTCTCCCCCCACAAGTCTCTCTCTACCCTCACAAGTCTCTCTCTCCCCCATTAGTGTCTCTCTCTCCCCACAAGTCTCTCTCTCCCCCCTCAATCTCACTCTCCCCCACAAGTCTCTCTCTCCCACACGTCTCTCTCTCTCACCCGCAAGTCTCTCCCTCTCCCCCACAAGTCTCTCTCTCCCCCCACAAGTCTCTCTCGCCCCTCAATCTCTGTCTCCCCCACAAGTCTCTCTCTGTCCCCCACAAGTCTCTCTCTCTCCCCCACAAGACTCTCTCCCCCACAAGTCTCTCTCTCCCCCACAAGTCTCTCTCCCCCACAAGTCTCTCTCTCTCCCACAAGTCTCTCTCTCACCCCACAATCTCTCTCCCCCACAAGTCTCTCTCTCGCCCACAAGCCTCTCTCTCACCCCACAAGTCTCTCTCTCCCCCAAAAGTTTCTCTCCCCCCACAAGTCTCACTCTCCCCCACAAGTCTCTCTCCCCCACAAGTCTCTCTCTCCCACAAGTCTCTCTCTCCCCCACAAGTCTCTCTCCCCCACAAGTCTCTCTCTCCCCCACAAGTCACTCTCTCCCCCACAAGTCTCTCTCTCTCCCCCCACAAGTCTCTCTCTACCCTCACAAGTCTCTCTCTCCCCCATTAGTGTCTCTCTCTCCCCACAAGTCTCTCTCTCCCCCCTCAATCTCACTCTCCCCCACAAGTCTCTCTCTCCCCACACGTCTCTCTCTCTCACCCGCAAGTCTCTCCCTCTCCCCCACAAGTCTCTCTCTCTCCCCCCACAAGTCTCTCTCGCCCCTCAATCTCTGTCTCCCCCACAAGTCTCTCTCTGTCCCCCACAAGTCTCTCTCTCTCCCCCACAAGACTCTCTCCCCCACAAGTCTCTCTCTCCCCCACAAGTCTCTCTCCCCCACAAGTCTCTCTCTCTCCCACAAGTCTCTCTCTCACCCCACAATCTCTCTCCCCCCACAAGTCTCTCTCTCGCCCACAAGCCTCTCTCTCACCCCACAAGTCTCTCTCTCCCCCAAAAGTTTCTCTCCCCCCACAAGTCTCACTCTCCCCCACAAGTCTCTCTCCCCCACAAGTCTCTCTCTCCCACAAGTCTCTCTCTCCCCCACAAGTCTCTCTCCCCCACAAGTCTCTCTCTCCCCCACAAGTCACTCTCTCCCCCACAAGTCTCTCTCTCTCCCCCCACAAGTCTCTCTCTCCCCCCACAAGTCTCTCTCTCCCCCCACAAGTCTCTCTCTCCCCCACAAGTCTCTCTCTCTCCCCCACAAGTCTCTCTCTCCCCCCACAAGTCTCTCTCTCCCCCCACAAGTCTCTCTCTCCCCCACAAGTCTCTCTCTCCCCCACAAGTCTCTCTCTCCCCCACAAGTCTCTCTCTCTCCCCCCACAAGTCTCTCTCTCCCCCACAAGTCTCTCTCTCCCCCCACAAGTCTCTTCTCTCCCCCGACAAGTCTCTCTCTCCCCCCACAAGTCTCTCTCTCCCCCACAAGTCTCTCTCTCTCCCCCACAAGTCTCTCTCTCCCCCACAAGTCTCTCTCTCCCCCCCACAAGTCTCTCTCTCCCCCACAAGTCTCTCTACCCCCCACAAGTCTCTCTCTCCCCCACAAGTCTCTCTCTCTCCCACAAGTCTCTCTCCCCCCACAAGTCTCTCTCTCCCCCACAAGTCTCTCTCTCCCCCCACAAGTCTCTCTCTCCCCCAAAAGTCTCTCTCTCTCCCACAAGTCTCTCTCTCCCCCCACAAGTCTCTCTCTCTCCCCACAAGTCTCTCTCTCCCCCACAAGTCTCTCTCCCCCACAGTCTCTCTCTCCCCCACAAGTCTCTCTCTCCCCCACAAGTCTCTCTCCCCCCACAAGTCTCTCTCTCCCCCACAACTCTCTCTCTCCCCCACAAGACTCTCTCTCCCCCCACAAGTCTCTTTCTCCCCGACAAGTCTCTCTCTCCCCCACAAGTCTCTCTCTCCCCCACAAGTCTCTCTCTCCCCCCACAAGTCTCTCTCTCCCCCACAAGTCTCTCTCTCCCCCCCACAAGTCTCTCTCTCCCCCACAAGTCTCTCTACCCCCCACAAGACTCTCTCTCCCCCACAAGTCTCTCTCTCTCCCACAAGTCTCTCTCTCCCCCACAAGTCTCTCTCTCCCCCACAAGTCTCTCTCTCCCCCCACAAGTCTCTCTCTCCCCCAAAAGTCTCTCTCTCTCCCACAAGTCTCTCTCTCCCCCCACAAGTCTCTCTCTCTCCCACAAGTCTCTCTCCCCCACAAGTCTCTCTCTCCCCCACAAGTCTCTCTCTCCCCCCACAAGTCTCTCTCTCCCCCACAAGTCTCTCTCTCCCCCACAACTCTCTCTCTTCCCCCACAAGTCTCTCTCTCCCCCCACAAGTCTCTCTCTCCCCCACAAGTCTCTCTCTCCCCACAAGTCTCTCTCTCTCCCACAAGTCTCTCTCCCCCCCACAAGTCTCTCTCTCCCCCACAACTCTCTCTCTCCCCCCACAAGTCTCTCTCTCCCCCACAAGTCTCTCTCTCTCCCCCCACAAGTCTCTCTCTCCCCCCACAAGTCTCTCTCTCCCCCCACAAGTCTCTCTCTCCCCCACAAGTCTCTCTCTCTCCCACAAGTCTCTCTCTCCCCCACAAGTCTCTCTCTCCCCCCAAGTCTCTCTCTCCACCACAAGTCTCTCTCCCCCCACAAGTCTCTCTCCACCACAAGTCACTCTCTCCCCCCAAGTCTCTCTCTCCCCCCACAATTCTGTCTCCCCCACAAGTCTCTCTCTCCCCCACAAGTCTCTCACCCCCACACGTCTCTCTCTCCCCCCACAAGTCTCTCTC
>NC_140987.1:314700310-314726055 GCF_052327205.1 Somniosus microcephalus
CAAAAGTCTCTCTCTCCCCCCACAAGTCTCTCTCTCCCCCCACAAGTCTCTCTCTCCCCCACAAGTCTCTCTCTCCCCCCACAAGTCTCTCTCACCCCCACAAGTCTCTCTCTCCCCCCAAAAGTCTCTCTCTCCCCCCACAAGTCTCTCTCTCCCCCACAAGTCTCTCTCTCCCCCACAAGTCTCTCTCTCCCCCACAAGTCTCTCTCTCCCCCCACAAGTCTCTCTCTCCCCCCACAAGTCTCTCTCTCCCCACAAGTCTCTCTCTCACGCCACAAGTCTCTCTCTCCCCCACAAGTTTCTCTCTCCCCCCACAAGTCTCTCTCTCCCCCCACAAGTCTCTCTCTCCCCCACAAGTCTCTCTCTCCCCCCAGAAGTCTCTCTCCCCACAAGTCTCTCTCTCCCCCCACAAGACTCTCCCCCCACAAGTCTCTCTCTCCCCCAACAAGTCTCTCTCTCCCCCACAAGTCTCTCTCTCCCCCCCACAAGTCTCTCTCCCCCACAAGTCTCTCTCTCTCCCCCACAAGTCTCTCTCTCCCCCACAAGTCTCTCTCTCCCCCCACAAGTCTCTCTCTCCCAACAAGTCTCTCTCTCCCCCACAAGTCTCTCTCCCCCCCACAAGTCTCTCTCTCCCCCCACAAGTCTCTCTCTCCCCCACAAGTCTCTCTCTCCCCCCACAAGTCTCTCTCTCCCCACAAGTAACTCTCTCCCCCCCCACAAGTCTCTCTCTCCCCCCACGAGTCTCTGTCTCCCCCGCACAATTCTCTCTCCCACCCACAAGACCCTCTCTCTCCCCCACCAGTCTCCCTCTCCCCCACAAGTCACTCTCTCCCCAAAAGACCCTCCATCTCCCCCACAATGCTCTCTCTCCCCCACAAGACCCTCTCTCTCCCCCACAAGTCTCTCTCCCCCCCACAAGTCTCTCTCTCCCCCACAAGTCTCTCTCTCCCCCCACAAGTCTCTCTCCCCACAAGTCTCTCTCTCCCCCCACAAGACTCTCCCCCCACAAGTCTCTCTCTCCCCCAACAAGTCTCTCTCTCCCCCACAAGTCTCTCTCTCCCCCCCACAAGTCTCTCTCTCCCCCACAAGTCTCTCTCTCCCCCCACAAGTCTCTCTCCCCACAAGTCTCTCTCTCCCCCCACAAGACTCTCCCCCCACAAGTCTCTCTCTCCCCCAACAAGTCTCCCTCTCCCCCACAAGTCACTCTCTCCCCAAAAGACCCTCCATCTCCCCCACAATGCTCTCTCTCCCCCACAAGACCCTCTCTCTCCCCCACAAGTCTCTCTCCCCCCCACAAGACTCTCTCTCCCCCACAAGTCTCTCTCTACCCCCACAAGTCTCTCTCTCTCCCCACAAGTCTCTCTCTCCCCCCACAAGTCGCTCTCTACACCCACAAGTCTCTCTCCCCCCCACAAGTCTCTCTCTCTCCCCCACCAGTCTCCCTCTCCCCCACAAGTCACTCTCTCCCCCAAAAGACCCTCCATCTCCCCCACAATGCTCTCTCTCCCCCACAAGACCCTCTCTCTCCCCCACAAGTCTCTCTCCCCCCCACAAGACTCTCTCTCCCCCACAAGTCTCTCTCTACCCCCACAAGTCTCTCTCTCTCCCCACAAGTCTCTCTCTCCCCCCACAAGTCGCTCTCTACACCCACAAGTCTCTCTCCCCCCCACAAGTCTCTCTCTACACCTCAAGCCGCTCTCTCCCCCCACAAGTCTCTCTCCCCCCACAAGACTCTCTCTCCCTCACAAGCCTCTCTCTCCCCCCCACAAGTCTCTCTCTCCCCCACAAGTCTCTCTCCCCCCCACAAGTCTCTCTCCCCCCCACAAGTCTCTCTCCCCCCACGAGTCCCTCTCTCCCCCTCAAGTCTCTCTCTCCCCCACAAGTCTCTCTCTCTCCCACAAGTCTCTCTCTCCCACACAAGTCTCTCTCCCCCACAAGTCTCTCTCTGCCCCACAAGTCTCTCTCTCCCCCCACAAGTCCCTCTCTCTCCCCCCCACAAGTCTTTCTTTCCCCCCACAAGAATCTCTCTCCCCCACAAGTCTTTCTCTCCCCCCACAAGTGTCTCTCTCTCCCACAAGTCTCTCCCGCACAAGTCTCTCTCTCTCTCCCCACAAGTCTCTCTCTCTCCCCCCACAAGTCTCTCTCTCTCCCCCACAAGTCTCTCTCTCCCCCCACAAGTCTCTCCCCTTCTCCCCACAAGTCTCTCTCACCCACAGGTCTCTCTCCCCCCACAAGTCTCTCTCTCCCCCACAAGTCTCTCTCTCCCCCACAAGTCTCTCTCTCCCCCACAAGTCTCTCTCTCTCCCCCACATGTCTCTCTCTCCCCCCACAAGTCTTTCTCTCCCCCAACAAGTCTCTCTCTCACCCCACAAGTCTCTCTCTCCCCCACAAGTCTCTCTCTCCCCCACAAGTCTCTCTCTCCCCCACAAGTCTCTCTCTCCACCACAAGTCCCTCTCTCTCCCACAAGTCTCTCTCCCCCCACAAGTCTCTCTCTCCCCCACAAGTCTCTCTCTGCCCCCACAAGTCTCTCTCTCCCAACAAGTCTCGCTCTCTCCCCCACAAGTCACTCTCACACCCCACAAGTCTCTCTCTCTCCCCCACAAGTCTCTCTCTCCCCCCACAAGTCTCTCTCTCCCCCCACAAGTCTCTCTCTCCCCAACAAGTCTCTCTCTCTCCCCAACAAGTCTCTCTCTCTCCCCCACAAGTCTCTCTCTCTCCCCCCACAAGTCTCCCTTTTTCCCCAACAAGTCTCGCTCTGTCCCACAAGTCTCTCTCTCCCCCCACAAGTCCCTCTCTCTCCCGCCCACAAGTCTCTCTCTCCCCCCGAAGTCTCTCTCTCCCCCACAAGTCTCTCTCTCCCCCACAAGTCTCTCTCTCCCCCACAAGTCTCTCTCTCTCCCCCACAAGTCTCTCTCCCCCCACAAGTC
The DNA here is from genome assembly GCF_052327205.1 of Somniosus microcephalus. Taxonomy (NCBI): domain Eukaryota; kingdom Metazoa; phylum Chordata; class Chondrichthyes; order Squaliformes; family Somniosidae; genus Somniosus; species Somniosus microcephalus. The sequence goes on from NC_140987.1 coordinate 314,703,239, forward strand.
TTTCTCTCCCCCAACAAGTCTCTCTCTCTCACCCCACAAGTCTCTCTCCCCCACAAGTCTCTCTCTCCCCCACAAGTCTCTCTCTCCCCACAAGTCTCTTTCTCCCCACAAGTCTCTCTCTCCCCCATAAGTCTCTCTCTCTCCCCACAAGTCTCTCTCTCCCCACAAGTCTCTCTCTCCCCCACAAGTCTCTCTCTCTCCCCCACAAGTCTCTCTCTCCCCCACAAGTCTCTCTCTCCCCCCACAAGTCTCTCCCCTTCTCCCCACAAGTCTCTCTCACCCACAGGTCTCTCTCCCCCCACAAGTCTCTCTCTCCCCCACAAGTCTCTCTCTCCCCCACAAGTCTCTCTCTCCCCCACAAGTCTCTCTCTCTCCCCCACAAGTCTCTCTCTCCCCCCACAAGTCTTTCTCTCCCCCAACAAGTCTCTCTCTCACCCCACAAGTCTCTCTCTCCCCCACAAGTCTCTCTCTCCCCCACAAGTCTCTCTCTCCCCCACAAGTCTCTCTCTCCACCACAAGTCCCTCTCTCTCCCACAAGTCTCTCTCCCCCCACAAGTCTCTCTCTCCCCCACAAGTCTCTCTCTGCCCCCACAAGTCTCTCTCTCCCAACAAGTCTCGCTCTCTCCCCCACAAGTCACTCTCACACCCCACAAGTCTCTCTCTCTCCCCCACAAGTCTCTCTCTCCCCCCACAAGTCTCTCTCTCCCCCCACAAGTCTCTCTCTCCCCAACAAGTCTCTCTCTCTCCCCAACAAGTCTCTCTCTCTCCCCCACAAGTCTCTCTCTCTCCCCCCACAAGTCCCTCTCTCTCCCGCCCACAAGTCTCTCTCTCCCCCCGAAGTCTCTCTCTCCCCCACAAGTCTCTCTCTCCCCCACAAGTCTCTCTCTCCCCCACAAGTCTCTCTCCCCCCACAAGTCTCTCTCTCCCCCACAAGTCTCTCTCTCCCCCACAAGTCTCTCTCTCCCCACAAGTCTCTTTCTCCCCACAAGTCTCTCTCTCCCCCATAAGTCTCTCTCTCTCCCCACAAGTCTCTCTCTCCCCACAAGTCTCTCTCTCCCCCACAAGTCTCTCTCTCTCCCCCACAAGTCTCTCTCTCCCCAACAAGTCTCTCTCTCTCCCCAACAAGTCTCTCTCTCTCCCCCACAAGTCTCTCTCTCTCCCCCCACAAGTCTCCCTTTTTCCCCAACAAGTCTCGCTCTGTCCCACAAGTCTCTCTCTACCCCCACAAGTCCCTCTCTCTCCCGCCCACAAGTCTCTCTCTCCCCCCGAAGTCTCTCTCCCCCCACAAGTCTCTCTCTCTCCCCCACAAGTCTCTCTCTCCCCCAACAAGTCTCTCTGTCCCCGCAAATGTCTCTCTCCCCCCCACAAGTCTCTCTCTCACCCCCACAAGTCTCCCTCCTCCCCCCACAAGTGTCTCTCTCCCCCACAAGTCTCACTCCCCCCCACAAGTCTATCTCTCCCCCACATGTCTCACTCTCCCCCACAAGCCTCACTCTCCCCCACAAGTCTCTATCTCCCCCACAAGTCTCTCTCCCCCCACAAGTCTCTCTCTCTCCCCCCACAAGTCTCTCTCTCCCCCACATGTTTCTCTCTCACCCACAAGAAACTCTCGCCCCCCCCACAAGTCTCTCTCTCTCCCCCCACGAGTCCCTCTCTCCCCGACAAGCCTCTCTCTCCCCCAACATGTCTCTCTCTCCCCGAAATGTCTCTCTCTCCCCCCACATGTCTCTGTCTCACCCCCACAAGTCTCTCTCCCCCCAACAAGTCTCTCTCTCCCCCCACAAGTCTCTGTCTCCCCCCCACAAGTCTCTCTCTCCCCCCAAAAGTCTCTCTCTCCCCCCACAAGTCTCTCTCTCCCCCCACAAGTCTCTCTCTCCCCCCACAAGTCTCTCTCTCCCCCCACAGGTCTCTCTCTCCCCCCACAAGTCTCTCTCCCCACAAGTCTCTCTCTCCCCCCACAAGACTCTCTCTCCCCCCACAAGTCTCTCTCTCCCCCAACAAGTCTCTCTCTCCCCCACAAGTCTCTCTCTCCCCCCCACAAGTCTCTCTCCCCCACAAGTCTCTCTCTCTCCCCCACAAGTCTCTCTCTCCCCCACAAGTCTCTCTCTCCCCCCACAAGTCTCTCTCTCCCAACAAGTCTCTCTCTCCCCCACAAGTCTCTCTCCCCCCCACAAGTCTCTCTCTCCCCCCACAAGTCTCTCTCTCCCCCACAAGTCTCTCTCTCCCCCCACAAGTCTCTCTCTCCCCACAAGTAACTCTCTCCACCCCACAAGTCTCTCTCTCCCCCCACGAGTCTCTGTCTCCCCCGCACAATTCTCTCTCCCACCCACAAGACCCTCTCTCTCCCCCACCAGTCTCCCTCTCCCCCACAAGTCACTCTCTCCCCCAAAAGACCCTCCATCTCCCCCACAATGCTCTCTCTCCCCCACAAGACCCTCTCTCTCCCCCACAAGTCTCTCTCCCCCCCACAAGACTCTCTCTCCCCCACAAGTCTCTCTCTACCCCCACAAGTCTCTCTCTCTCCCCACAAGTCTCTCTCTCCCCCCACAAGTCGCTCTCTACACCCACAAGTCTCTCTCCCCCCCACAAGTCTCTCTCTACACCTCAGGCCGCTCTCTCCCCCCCACAAGTCTCTCTCCCCCCACAAGACTCTCTCTCCCTCACAAGCCTCTCTCTCCCCCCCACAAGTCTCTCTCCCCCCCACAAGTCTCTCTCCCCCCACGAGTCCCTCTCTCCCCCACAAGACTCTCTCTCCCCCACAAGTCTCTCTCTCTCCCACAAGTCTCTCTCTCCCACACAAGTCTCTCTCCCCCACAAGTCTCTCTCTGCCCCACAAGTCTCTCTCTCCCCCCACAAGTCCCTCTCTCTCCCCCCACAAGTCTTTCTCTCCCCCCACAAGAGTCTCTCTCCCCCACAAGTCTTTCTCTCCCCCCACAAGTGTCTCTCTCTCCCACAAGTCTCTCCCGCACAAGTCTCTCTCTCTCTCCCCACAAGTCTCTCTCTCTCCCCCCACAAGTCTCTCTCTCTCCCCCACAAGTCTCTCTCTCCCCCCACAAGTCTCTCCCCTTCTCCCCACAAGTCTCTCTCACCCACAAGTCTCTCACCCCCCACAAGTCTCTCTCTCCCCCACAAGTCTCTCTCTCCCCCACAAGTCTCTCTCTCCCCCACAAGTCTCTCTCTCTCCCCCACAAGTCTCTCTCTCCCCCCACAAGTCTTTCTCTCCCACAACAAGTCTCTCTCTCACCCCACAAGTCTCTCTCTCCCCCACAAGTCTCTCTCTCCCCCACAAGTCTCTCTCTCCCCCACAAGTCTCTCTCTCCCCCACAAGTCTCTCTCTCTCCCACAAGTCTCTCTCCCCCCACAAGTCTCTCTCTCCCCCACAAGTCTCTCTCTGCCCCCACAAGTCTCTCTCTCCCCCACAAGTCTCTCTCTCCCCCACAAGTCTCTCTCTCCCCCACAAGTCTCTCTCTCTCCCACAAGTCTCTCTCCCCCCACAAGTCTCTCTCTCTCCCCACAAGTCTCTCTCTCCCCCCACAAGTCGCTCTCTACACCCACAAGTCTCTCTCCCCCCCACAAGTCTCTCTCTACACCTCAAGCCTCTCTCTCCCCCCCACAGGTCTCTCTCCCCCCACAAGACTCTCTCTCCCTCACAAGCCTCTCTCTCCCCCCCACAAGTCTCTCTCTCCCCCACAAGTGTCTCTCCCCCCCACAAGTCTCTCTCCCCCCACGAGTCCCTCTCTCCCCCACATGTCTCTCTCTCCCCCACAAGTCTCTCTCTCTCCCACAAGTCTCTCTCTCCCACACAAGTCTCTCTCCCCCACAAGTCTCTCTCTGCCCCACAAGTCTCTCTCTCCCCCCACAAGTCCCTCTCTCGCCCCCCCCACAAGTCTTTCTCTCCCCCCACAAGAGTCTCTCTCCCCCACAAGTCTCTCTCTCCCCACACAAGTCCCTCTCTCTCCCCCCCACAAGTCTTTCTCTCCCCCCACAAGTGTCTCTCTCTCCCACAAGTCTCTCCCGCACAAGTCTCTCTCTCTCTCCCCACAAGTCTCTCTCTCTCCCCCCACAAGTCTCTCTCTCTCCCCCACAAGTCTCTCTCTCCCCCCACAAGTCTCTCCCCTTCTCCCCACAAGTCTCTCTCTCACCCACAAGTCTCTCTCCCCCCACAAGTCTCTCTCTCCCCCACAAGTCTCTCTCTCCCCCACAAGTCTCTCTCTCCCCCACAAGTCTCTCTCTCTCCCCCACAAGTCTCTCTCTCCCCCCACAAGTCTTTCTCTCCCCCAACAAGTCTCTCTCTCACCCCACAAGTCTCTCTCTCCCCCACAAGTCTCTCTCTCCCCCACAAGTCTCTCTCTCCCCCACAAGTCTCTCTCTCCCCCACAAGTCTCTCTCTCTCCCACAAGTCTCTCTCCCCCCACAAGTCTCTCTCTCCCCCACACGTCTCTCTCTGCCCCCACAAGTCTTTCTCTCCCCCAACAAGTCTCTCTCTCACCCCACAAGTCTCTCTCTCCCCCACAAGTCTCTCTCTCCCCCACAAGTCTCTCTCTCCCCCCCACAAGACTCTCTCTCCCCCACAAGTCTCTCTCCCCCCCACAAGTCTCTCTCTCCCCCACAAGTCTCTCTCTCCCCCCACAAGTCTCTCTCTCCCCCACAAGTCTCTCTCCTCCCCACAAGTCTCTCTCTCCCCCACAAGTCTCTCTCTCCCCCCACAAGTCTCTCTCTACCCCCACAAGTCTCTCTCTCCCCCCACAAGTCTCTCTCTCCCCCACAAATCCCTCTCTCCCCCCACAAGTCTCTCTCTCCCCACAAGTCTCTCTCTCCCCCCACAAGTCTCTCTCTCCCCACAAGTCTCTCTCTCCCCCAACAAGTCTCTCTCTCCCCCACAAGTCTCTCTCTCCCCCACAAGTCTCTCTCTCCCCAACAAGTCTCTCTCTCCCCCAAAATGTCTCTCTCTCCCCCCACAATTCTCTCTCCCCCCCACAAGACCCTTCTCTCCCCCACCAGTCTCCCTCTCCCCCACAAGTCTCTCTCTCCCCCAAAAGACCCTCCATCTCCCCCACAAGGCTCTCTCTCCCCCACAAGACCCTCTCTCTCCCCCACAAGTCTCTCTCTCCCCCACAAGACTCTCTCTGCTCCACAAGTCTCTCTCTACCCCCACAAGTCTCTCTCTCTCCCCACAAGTCTCTCTCTCCCCCACAAGTCTCTCTCTACCCCCACAAGTCTCTCTCCCCCTCAAGTCTCTCTCTACTCCTCAAGCCTCTCTCTCCCCCCCCCACAAGTCTCCCTCCCCCACAAGACTCTCTCTACCCCTCAAGCCTCTCTCTCCCCCCCACAAGTCTCTCTCGCCCCACAAGACTCTCTCTACACCTCAAGCCTCTCTCTCCGCCCCACAAGTCTCTCTCTCCCCCCAAGCCTCTCTCTCCCCCCCACAAGTCTCTCTCTCCCACACAAGTCTCTCTCCCCCCCACAAGTCTCTCTCCCCCCAGGAGTCCCTCCCTCCCCCACAAGCCTCTCTCTCCCCCACAAGTCTCTCTCTCTCCCACAAGTCTCTCTCTCCCACACAAGTCTGTCTGTCCCCCCACAAGTCCCTCTCTCTCCCCCCCACAAGTCTTTCTCTCCCCCCACAAGTGTCTCTCTCCCCACAAGTCTCTCTCTCCCCCCACAAGTCCCTCTCTCTCCCCCCCACAAGTCTTTCTCTCCCCCCACAAGTGTCTCTCTCTCCCACAATTCTCTCTCTCCCCACAAGTCTCTCTCCCTCACAAGTCTCTCTCTCTCTCCCCACAAGTCACTCTCTCCCCCCACAAGTGTCTCTCTCCCCACAAGTCTCTCTCTCCCCCCACAAGTCCCTCTCTCTCCCCCCCACAAGTCTTTCTCTCCCCCCACAAGTGTCTCTCTCTCCCACATGTCTCTCTCTCCCCTCAAGCCTCTCTCCCCCCACAAGTCTCTCTCCCCCCCACAAGTCTCTCTCCCCCCACAAGTCTCTCTCCCCCCACAAGACTCCCTCTCCCCCACAAGCCTCTCTCTCCCCCCCACAAGTCTCTCTCCACCCACAAGACTCTCTCTCCCCCACAAGCCTCTCTCTCCCCCCACAAGTCTCTCTCTCTCCCCGACAAGCCTCTCTCTCCCCAACAAGTCTCACTCTCTCCCCAACAAGTCTCTCGCTCTCCCCCACAAGTCTCTCTCTCTCCCCCCACAAGCCTCCCTCTCTCCCCCACAAGTCTCGCTCTGTCCCACAAGTCTCTCTCTCCCCCCACAAGTCCCTCTCTCTCCCGCCCACAAGTCTCTCTCTCCCCCCGAAGTCTCTCTCCCCCCACAAGTCTCTCTCTCTCCCCCACAAGTCTCTCTCTCCCCCAACAAGTCTCTCTCTCCCCGCAAATGTCTCTCTCCCCCCCACAAGTCTCTCTCACCCCCACAAGTCTCCCTCCTCCCCCCACAAGTGTCTCTCTCCCCCACAAGTCTCACTCCCCCCCACAAGTCTATCTCTCCCCCACATGTCTCACTCTCCCCCACAAGCCTCACTCTCCCCCACAAGTCTCTATCTCCCCCACAAGTCTCTCCCCCCACAAGTCTCTCTCTCTCCCCCCACAAGTCTCTCTCTCCCCCACATGTCTCTCTCTCCCCCCACAAGTAACTCTCGCCCCCCCCACAAGTGTCTCTCTCTCCCCCCACGAGTCCCTCTCCCCCCCCACAAGCCTCTCTCTCCCCCAACATGTCTCTCTCTCCCCCGAAATGTCTCTCTCTCCCCCCACATGTCTCTGTCTCAACCCCACAAGTCTCTCTCCCCCCCACAAGACCCTCTCTCTCCCCCACCAATCTCCCTCTCCCCCACAAGTCCCTCTCTGCCCCACAAGTCTCTCTCTCCCCCCACAGGTCCCTCTCTCTCCCCCCAACAAGTCTCTCTCTCCCCCCAACAAGTCTCTCTCTCTCCCCACAAGTCTCTCTCTCCCCCAACAGGTCTCTCTCTCCCTGCAAATGTCTCTCTCCCCCCACAAGTCTCTGTCTCCCCCCCACAAGTCTCTCTCTCCCCCCAAAAGTCTCTCTCTCCCCCCACAAGTCTCTCTCTCCCCCCACAAGTCTCTCTCTCCCCCACAAGTCTCTCTCTCCCCCCACAAGTCTCTCTCTCCCCCCACAAGTCTCTCTCTCCCCACAAGTCTCTCTCACGCCACAAGTCTCTCGCTCCCCCACAAGTTTCTCTCACCCCCCACAAGTCTCTCTCTCCCCCCACAAGTCTCTCTCTCCCCCACAAGTCTCTCTCTCCCCCCACAAGTCTCTCTCCCCACAAGTCTCTCTCTCCCCCCACAAGACTCTCTCTCCCCCCACAAGTCTCTCTCTCCCCCAACAAGTCTCTCTCTCCCCCACAAGTCTCTCTCTCCCCCCCACAAGTCTCTCTCCCCCACAAGTCTCTCTCTCTCCCCCACAAGTCTCTCTCTCCCCCACAAGTCTCTCTCTCCCCCCACAAGTCTCTCTCTCCCAACAAGTCTCTCTCTCCCCCACAAGTCTCTCTCCCCCCCACAAGTCTCTCTCTCCCCCCACAAGTCTCTCTCTCCCCCACAAGTCTCTCTCTCCCCCCACAAGTCTCTCTCTCACCACAAGTAACTCTCTCCCCCCCACAAGTCTCTCTCTCCCCACACGAGTCTCTGTCTCCCCCGCACAATTCTCTCTCCCACCCACAAGACCCTCTCTCTCCCCCACCAGTCTCCCTCTCCCCCACAAGTCACTCTCTCCCCCAAAAGACCCTCCATCTCCCCCACAATGCTCTCTCTCCCCCACAAGACCCTCTCTCTCCCCCACAAGTCTCTCTCCCCCCCACAAGACTCTCTCTCCCCCACAAGTCTCTCTCTACCCCCACAAGTCTCTCTCTCTCCCCACAAGTCTCTCTCTCCCCCCACAAGTCGCTCTCTACACCCACAAGTCTCTCTCCCCCCCACAAGTCTCTCTCTACACCTCAAGCCGCTCTCTCCCCCCACAAGTCTCTCTCCCCCCACAAGACTCTCTCTCCCTCACAAGCCTCTCTCTCCCCCCCACAAGTCTCTCTCTCCCCCACAAGTCTCTCTCCCCCCCACAAGTCTCTCTCCCCCCCACAAGTCTCTCTCCCCCCACGAGTCCCTCTCTCCCCCTCAAGTCTCTCTCTCCCCCACAAGTCTCTCTCTCTCCCACAAGTCTCTCTCTCCCACACAAGTCTCTCTCCCCCACAAGTCTCTCTCTGCCCCACAAGTCTCTCTCTCCCCCCACAAGTCCCTCTCTCTCCCCCCCACAAGTCTTTCTTTCCCCCCACAAGAATCTCTCTCCCCCACAAGTCTTTCTCTCCCCCCACAAGTGTCTCTCTCTCCCACAAGTCTCTCCCGCACAAGTCTCTCTCTCTCTCCCCACAAGTCTCTCTCTCTCCCCCCACAAGTCTCTCTCTCTCCCCCACAAGTCTCTCTCTCCCCCCACAAGTCTCTCCCCTTCTCCCCACAAGTCTCTCTCACCCACAGGTCTCTCTCCCCCCACAAGTCTCTCTCTCCCCCACAAGTCTCTCTCTCCCCCACAAGTGTCTCTCTCCCCCACAAGTCTCTCTCTCCCCCACAAGTCTCTCTCTCTCCCCCACAAGTCTCTCTCTCCCCCCACAAGTCTTTCTCTCCCCCAACAAGTCTCTCTCTCACCCCACAAGTCTCTCTCTCCCCCACAAGTCTCTCTCTCCCCCACAAGTCTCTCTCTCCCCCACAAGTCTCTCTCTCCACCACAAGTCCCTCTCTCTCCCACAAGTCTCTCTCCCCCCACAAGTCTCTCTCTCCCCCACAAGTCTCTCTCTGCCCCCACAAGTCTCTCTCTCCCAATAAGTCTCGCTCTCTGCCCCACAAGTCACTCTCACCCCCCACAAGTCTCCCTCTCTCCCCCACAAGTCTCTCTCTCCCCCCACAAGTCTCTCTCTCCCCCCACAATTCTCTCCCCCACAAGTCTCTCTCTCCCCACAAGTCTCTTTCTCCCCACAAGTCTCTCTCTCCCCCATAAGTCTCTCTCTCTCCCCACAAGTCTCTCTCTCCCCACAAGTCTCTCTCTCCCCCACAAGTCTCTCTCTCTCCCCCACAAGTCTCTCTCTCCCCAACAAGTCTCTCTCTGTCCCCAACAAGTCTCTCTCTCTCCCCAACAAGTCTCTCTCTCTCCCCCACAAGTCTCTCTCTCTCCCCCCACAAGTCTCTCTCTCTCCCCAACAAGTCTCTCTCTCTCCCCAACAAGTCTCTCTCTCCCCCCCACAAGTCTCTCTCTCACCCCCACAAGTCTCCCTCCTCCCCCCACAAGTGTCTCTCTCCCCCACAAGTCTCACTCCCCCCCACAAGTCTATCTCTCCCCCACATGTCTCACTCTCCCCCACAAGCCTCACTCTCCCCCACAAGTCTCTATCTCCCCCACAAGTCTCTCTCCCCCCACAAGTCTCTCTCTCTCCCCCCACAAGTCTCTCTCTCCCCCACATGTTTCTCTCTCACCCCACAAGAAACTCTCGCCCCCCCCACAAGTCTCTCTCTCTCCCCCCACGAGTCCCTCTCTCCCCGACAAGCCTCTCTCTCCCCCAACATGTCTCTCTCTCCCCGAAATGTCTCTCTCTCCCCCCACATGTCTCTGTCTCACCCCCACAAGTCTCTCTCCCCCCAACAAGTCTCTGTCTCCCCCCCACAAGTCTCTCTCTCCCCCCAAAAGTCTCTCTCTCCCCCCACAAGTCTCTCTCTCCCCCCACAAGTCTCTCTCTCCCCCACAAGTCTCTCTCTCCCCCCACAAGTCTCTCTCTCCCCCCACAAGTCTCTCTCTCCCCACAAGTCTCTCTCTCACGCCACAAGTCTCTCTCTCCCCCACAAGTTTCTCTCTCCCCCCACAGGTCTCTCTCTCCCCCCACAAGTCTCTCTCCCCACAAGTCTCTCTCTCCCCCCACAAGACTCTCTCTCCCCCCACAAGTCTCTCTCTCCCCCAACAAGTCTCTCTCTCCCCCACAAGTCTCTCTCTCCCCCCCACAAGTCTCTCTCCCCCACAAGTCTCTCTCTCTCCCCCACAAGTCTCTCTCTCCCCCACAAGTCTCTCTCTCCCCCCACAAGTCTCTCTCTCCCAACAAGTCTCTCTCTCCCCCACAAGTCTCTCTCCCCCCCACAAGTCTCTCTCTCCCCCCACAAGTCTCTCTCTCCCCCACAAGTCTCTCTCTCCCCCCACAAGTCTCTCTCTCCCCACAAGTAACTCTCTCCACCCCACAAGTCTCTCTCTCCCCCCACGAGTCTCTGTCTCCCCCGCACAATTCTCTCTCCCACCCACAAGACCCTCTCTCTCCCCCACCAGTCTCCCTCTCCCCCACAAGTCACTCTCTCCCCCAAAAGACCCTCCATCTCCCCCACAATGCTCTCTCTCCCCCACAAGACCCTCTCTCTCCCCCACAAGTCTCTCTCCCCCCCACAAGACTCTCTCTCCCCCACAAGTCTCTCTCTACCCCCACAAGTCTCTCTCTCTCCCCACAAGTCTCTCTCTCCCCCCACAAGTCGCTCTCTACACCCACAAGTCTCTCTCCCCCCCACAAGTCTCTCTCTACACCTCAGGCCGCTCTCTCCCCCCCACAAGTCTCTCTCCCCCCACAAGACTCTCTCTCCCTCACAAGCCTCTCTCTCCCCCCCACAAGTCTCTCTCCCCCCCACAAGTCTCTCTCCCCCCACGAGTCCCTCTCTCCCCCACAAGACTCTCTCTCCCCCACAAGTCTCTCTCTCTCCCACAAGTCTCTCTCTCCCACACAAGTCTCTCTCCCCCACAAGTCTCTCTCTGCCCCACAAGTCTCTCTCTCCCCCCACAAGTCCCTCTCTCTCCCCCCACAAGTCTTTCTCTCCCCCCACAAGAGTCTCTCTCCCCCACAAGTCTTTCTCTCCCCCCACAAGTGTCTCTCTCTCCCACAAGTCTCTCCCGCACAAGTCTCTCTCTCTCTCCCCACAAGTCTCTCTCTCTCCCCCCACAAGTCTCTCTCTCTCCCCCACAAGTCTCTCTCTCCCCCCACAAGTCTCTCCCCTTCTCCCCACAAGTCTCTCTCACCCACAAGTCTCTCACCCCCCACAAGTCTCTCTCTCCCCCACAAGTCTCTCTCTCCCCCACAAGTCTCTCTCTCCCCCACAAGTCTCTCTCTCCCCCACAAGTCTCTCTCTCTCCCCCACAAGTCTCTCTCTCCCCCCACAAGTCTTTCTCTCCCCCAACAAGTCTCTCTCTCACCCCACAAGTCTCTCTCTCCCCCACAAGTCTCTCTCTCCCCCACAAGTCTCTCTCTCCCCCACAAGTCTCTCTCTCCCCCACAAGTCTCTCTCTCTCCCACAAGTCTCTCTCCCCCCACAAGTCTCTCTCTCCCCCACAAGTCTCTCTCTGCCCCCACAAGTCTCTCTCTCCCCCACAAGTCTCTCTCTCCCCCACAAGTCTCTCTCTCCCCCACAAGTCTCTCTCTCTCCCACAAGTCTCTCTCCCCCCACAAGTCTCTCTCTCTCCCCACAAGTCTCTCTCTCCCCCCACAAGTCGCTCTCTACACCCACAAGTCTCTCTCCCCCCCACAAGTCTCTCTCTACACCTCAAGCCTCTCTCTCCCCCCCACAAGTCTCTCTCCCCCCACAAGACTCTCTCTCCCTCACAAGCCTCTCTCTCCCCCCCACAAGTCTCTCTCTCCCCCACAAGTCTCTCTCCCCCCCACAAGTCTCTCTCCCCCCACGAGTCCCTCTCTCCCCCACAAGTCTCTCTCTCCCCCACAAGTCTCTCTCTCTCCCACAAGTCTTTCTCTCCCCCCACAAGAGTCTCTCTCCCCCACAAGTCTCTCTCTCCCCACACAAGTCCCTCTCTCTCCCCCCCACAAGTCTTTCTCTCCCCCCACAAGTGTCTCTCTCTCCCACAAGTCTCTCCCGCACAAGTCCAATTCCAATTCCAATTCCAATTAAAATGCTTTATTGGCATGAAAGTTTACAGAGAACCATATTGCCAAAGCTTACATAGCAAAAAGGTACAGTTTTCCAACATTCTGTAGGTGTCAATCGATTTGACATTTGTTGGGTACATACAATATTACTTTTAAACAATATTAATTTTAAACAGTCTTTGTACTTCATTTGGTACGTTCAATATTAATTTTAAACAGTCTTAATTTTAAACAGTCCTCAGGTTGTGACATGTTGTTACATATTTGGCCCCAAGGTATGGTCTGTCTCCTTCTCCTAGGACTAATCTCAATTTTGACAGATCATCCAATTCCTTGAAATCTGGGGTTGTTTGGCTTAGCTTGTTGAATAATATGTTTCTTGATGTGTTGAATTTTTCGCATTTTAGGAGGAAATGCATTTCTGTTTCAACCTCGCCAGCCAGACATTGATCGCATATTCTATTCTCTCTAGGCTGCCAGGATTTCTTGTATCTGCCTTTTTCAATTTCCAGTTGGTGGTCGCTTAGTCTGTACCTGGTGAGGGTCTGTCTCTGTTTTGTGTCTCTGATGGTCGTGAGGTAGTCTGCCAGTTTATATTCTCTTTTTAGGGCCCGGTAACATTCTAATCTGCTTTGGCTTTCGGTTATTTTGTTCCAATGTTCCAGGTAGGTTTCTTTGCATTTTTTAATGATTTGGTTCACTCGGATTGGTGTTTGGACGGCTGTGTTGGTCTGGGGCTGGTCAGGGTCCGGCTGAGTACTTAGTTTCCGTAGCAGCTGACTCAGGGGACTCTTTTCTGGGTTTAGCTCTTGGGTCTGAAAGGCTTTGAAATGAAGGGTGTCTGGGGAGCTAGATTTGAGGTGATTTAGGAAGTTTAGTGCTCGTTTTTGGATGTTTATTATCAGTGGGTATCTGCCTAGTTCGGCTCTGCATGCATTTGTTGGCGTTTTTCTTTGGGTGCGAAGGATGCTTCGGCAGAATTCTGCATGTAGGGCTTCTATTGTATGTTTTTCCCATTTAGTGTAGCTTTGGTGATTTAGCGGGCCCCATACTTCACTACCGTACAGTGCAATGGGCAGGATTATGCTGTCAAATATTTTGAGCCAGATTTTGATTGGGATTTGGATGTTGTAGAATTTTCTTTTTATTGCATATAGGGCTCTTCGGGCTTTTTCTTTTAGTGCATTCACTGCTATGCTGAAGCTCCCTGATGCTGTAATAGTTAGACCAAGGTAGGTGTAGCTCATAGTGTGTCCTATAGTGATATCACTGAGGGTAAACTGGTATTTGTTTTCCTGACATCTGGGCCTTTTTTGAAAAATCATGATGTTGGTTTTCTTTAGATTTACTGTTAGAGCCCAATTTTGGCAGTATTTGTCGAGTAGGTCTAGTTGTTGCTGTAATCCCTGTTCTGTGGGAGACAGCAGAACCAGGTCGTCCGCATAGAACAGGGATTTCACTTCTCCATCCAGGAGACGGAGACCTGGTGACTCGCTTTGCTCCAGCATGTCTGCTAATTCATTTATGTATATGTTGAACAGGGTCGGGCTCAAATTGCAGCCCTGCCGGACGCCTCTTCTCTGGGTGAAGAAATCGGTGCGTTTGTCTCCAATTTTGACCCCGCATTTGTTTTTCAGATACATTGATTTAATAAGGTCATAGACTTTGCCCCCTATTCCACATTGAAGAAGTTTATAATAGAGCCCTTCGTGCCATATAGAGTCAAAGGCTTTCTTGAAGTCGATGAAACAGGCGAATATTTTCCCATTTTTTGTTTGGTGTATATGTTTTTCAATGAGGGTGTGAAGGGTATAGATATGGTCGGCGGTGCGGTGTTTTGGAAGAAAGCCTATTTGGTTTTTTCTGAGGATATTATGTTTGTTAAGAAAATCAAGTAATCTACTATTTAGAATACTGCAGAATAACTTCCCTAGACAACTGTTGACACAGATGCCGCGGTAGTTATTTGGGTCTGATTTGTTTCCGCTTTTATATATGGGGGAGATTAGTCCTTGGCACAAGTCTCTCTCTCTCTCCCCACAAGTCTCTCTCTCTCCCCCCACAAGTCTCTCTCTCTCCCCCACAAGTCTCTCTCTCCCCCCACAAGTCTCTCCCCTTCTCCCCACAAGTCTCTCTCTCACCCACAAGTCTCTCTCCCCCCACAAGTCTCTCTCTCCCCCACAAGTCTCTCTCTCCCCCACAAGTCTCTCTCTCCCCCACAAGTCTCTCTCTCCCCCACAAGTCTCTCTCTCTCCCCCACAAGTCTCTCTCTCCCCCCACAAGTCTTTCTCTCCCCCAACAAGTCTCTCTCTCACCCCACAAGTCTCTCTCTCCCCCACAAGTCTCTCTCTCCCCCACAAGTCTCTCTCTCCCCCACAAGTCTCTCTCTCTCCCACAAGTCTCTCTCCCCCCACAAGTCTCTCTCTCCCCCACACGTCTCTCTCTGCCCCCACAAGTCTTTCTCTCCCCCAACAAGTCTCTCTCTCACCCCACAAGTCTCTCTCTCCCCCACAAGTCTCTCTCTCCCCCACAAGTCTCTCTCTCCCCCCACAAGACTCTCTCTCCCCCACAAGTCTCTCTCCCCCCCACAAGTCTCTCTCTCCCCCACAAGTCTCTCTCTCCCCCCACAAGTCTCTCTCTCCCCCACAAGTCTCTCTCCTCCCCACAAGTCTCTCTCTCCCCCACAAGTCTCTCTCTCCCCCCACAAGTCTCTCTCTACCCCCACAAGTCTCTCTCTCCCCCCACAAGTCTCTCTCTCCCCCACAAATCTCTCTCTCCCCCCACAAGTCTCTCTCTCCCCACAAGTCTCTCTCTCCCCCCACAAGTCTCTCTCTCCCCACAAGTCTCTCTCTCCCCCCACAAGTCTCTCTCTCCCCCACAAGTCTCTCTCTCCCCCACAAGTCTCTCTCTCCCCAACAAGTCTCTCTCTCCCCCAAAATGTCTCTCTCTCCCCCCACAATTCTCTCTCCCCCCCACAAGACCCTTCTCTCCCCCACCAGTCTCCCTCTCCCCCACAAGTCTCTCTCTCCCCCAAAAGACCCTCCATCTCCCCCACAAGGCTCTCTCTCCCCCACAAGACCCTCTCTCTCCCCCACAAGTCTCTCTCTCCCCCACAAGACTCTCTCTCCCCCACAAGTCTCTCTCTACCCCCACAAGTCTCTCTCTCTCCCCACAAGTCTCTCTCTCCCCCCACAAGTCTCTCTCTACCCCCACAAGTCTCTCTCCCCCCACAAGTCTCTCTCTACTCCTCAAGCCTCTCTCTCCCCCCCCCCAAGTCTCCCTCCCCCACAAGACTCTCTCTACCCCTCAAGCCTCTCTCTCCCCCCCACAAGTCTCTCTCGCCCCACAAGACTCTCTCTACACCTCAAGCCTCTCTCTCCGCCCCACAAGTCTCTCTCTCCCCCCAAGCCTCTCTCTCCCCCCCACAAGTCTCTCTCTCCCACACAAGTCTCTCTCCCCCCCACAAGTCTCTCTCCCCCCAGGAGTCCCTCCCTCCCCCACAAGCCTCTCTCTCCCCCACAAGTCTCTCTCTCTCCCACAAGTCTCTCTCTCCCACACAAGTCTGTCTGTCCCCCCACAAGTCCCTCTCTCTCCCCCCCACAAGTCTTTCTCTCCCCCCACAAGTGTCTCTCTCCCCACAAGTCTCTCTCTCCCCCCACAAGTCCCTCTCTCTCCCCCCCACAAGTCTTTCTCTCCCCCCACAAGTGTCTCTCTCTCCCACAATTCTCTCTCTCCCCACAAGTCTCTCTCCCTCACAAGTCTCTCTCTCTCTCCCCACAAGTCACTCTCTCCCCCCACAAGTGTCTCTCTCCCCACAAGTCTCTCTCTCCCCCCACAAGTCCCTCTCTCTCCCCCCCACAAGTCTTTCTCTCCCCCCACAAGTGTCTCTCTCTCCCACATGTCTCTCTCTCCCCTCAAGCCTCTCTCCCCCCACAAGTCTCTCTCCCCCCCACAAGTCTCTCTCCCCCCACAAGTCTCTCTCCCCCCACAAGACTCCCTCTCCCCACAAGCCTCTCTCACCCCCCCACAAGTCTCTCTCCACCCACAAGACTCTCTCTCCCCCACAAGCCTCTCTCTCCCCCCACAAGTCTCTCTCTCTCCCCGACAAGCCTCTCTCTCCCCAACAAGTCTCACTCTCTCCCCAACAAGTCTCTCGCTCTCCCCCACAAGTCTCTCTCTCTCCCCCCACAAGCCTCCCTCTCTCCCCCACAAGTCTCGCTCTGTCCCACAAGTCTCTCTCTCCCCCCACAAGTCCCTCTCTCTCCCGCCCACAAGTCTCTCTCTCCCCCCGAAGTCTCTCTCCCCCCACAAGTCTCTCTCTCTCCCCCACAAGTCTCTCTCTCCCCCAACAAGTCTCTCTCTCCCCGCAAATGTCTCTCTCCCCCCCACAAGTCTCTCTCACCCCCACAAGTCTCCCTCCTCCCCCCACAAGTGTCTCTCTCCCCCACAAGTCTCACTCCCCCCCACAAGTCTATCTCTCCCCCACATGTCTCACTCTCCCCCACAAGCCTCACTCTCCCCCACAAGTCTCTATCTCCCCCACAAGTCTCTCCCCCCACAAGTCTCTCTCTCTCCCCCCACAAGTCTCTCTCTCCCCCACATGTCTCTCTCTCCCCCCACAAGTAACTCTCGCCCCCCCCACAAGTGTCTCTCTCTCCCCCCACGAGTCCCTCTCCCCCCCACAAGCCTCTCTCTCCCCCAACATGTCTCTCTCTCCCCCGAAATGTCTCTCTCTCCCCCCACATGTCTCTGTCTCACCCCCACAAGTCTCTCTCCCCCCAACAAGACCCTCTCTCTCCCCCACCAATCTCCCTCTCCCCCACAAGTCCCTCTCTGCCCCACAAGTCTCTCTCTCCCCCCACAGGTCCCTCTCTCTCCCCCCAACAAGTCTCTCTCTCCCCCCAACAAGTCTCTCTCTCTCCCCACAAGTCTCTCTCTCCCCCAACAGGTCTCTCTCTCCCTGCAAATGTCTCTCTCCCCCCACAAGTCTCTGTCTCCCCCCCACAAGTCTCTCTCTCCCCCCAAAAGTCTCTCTCTCCCCCCACAAGTCTCTCTCTCCCCCCACAAGTCTCTCTCTCCCCCACAAGTCTCTCTCACGCCACAAGTCTCTCGCTCCCCCACAAGTTTCTCTCACCCCCCACAAGTCTCTCTCTCCCCCCACAAGTCTCTCTCTCCCCCACAAGTCTCTCTCTCCCCCCACAAGTCTCTCTCCCCACAAGTCTCTCTCTCCCCCCACAAGACTCTCTCTCCCCCCACAAGTCTCTCTCTCCCCCAACAAGTCTCTCTCTCCCCCACAAGTCTCTCTCCCCCCCACAAGTCTCTCTCCCCCACAAGTCTCTCTCTCTCCCCCACAAGTCTCTCTCTCCCCCACAAGTCTCTCTCTCCCCCCACAAGTCTCTCTCTCCCAACAAGTCTCTCTCTCCCCCACAAGTCTCTCTCCCCCCCACAAGTCTCTCTCTCCCCCCACAAGTCTCTCTCTCCCCCACAAGTCTCTCTCTCCCCCCACAAGTCTCTCTCTCACCACAAGTAACTCTCTCCCCCCCACAAGTCTCTCTCTCCCCACACGAGTCTCTGTCTCCCCCGCACAATTCTCTCTCCCACCCACAAGACCCTCTCTCTCCCCCACCAGTCTCCCTCTCCCCCACAAGTCACTCTCTCCCCCAAAAGACCCTCCATCTCCCCCACAATGCTCTCTCTCCCCCACAAGACCCTCTCTCTCCCCCACAAGTCTCTCTCCCCCCCACAAGACTCTCTCTCCCCCACAAGTCTCTCTCTACCCCCACAAGTCTCTCTCTCTCCCCACAAGTCTCTCTCTCCCCCCACAAGTCGCTCTCTACACCCACAAGTCTCTCTCCCCCCCACAAGTCTCTCTCTACACCTCAAGCCGCTCTCTCCCCCCACAAGTCTCTCTCCCCCCACAAGACTCTCTCTCCCTCACAAGCCTCTCTCTCCCCCCCACAAGTCTCTCTCTCCCCCACAAGTCTCTCTCCCCCCCACAAGTCTCTCTCCCCCCCACAAGTCTCTCTCCCCCCACGAGTCCCTCTCTCTCCCCCCCACAAGTCTTTCTTTCCCCCCACAAGAATCTCTCTCCCCCACAAGTCTTTCTCTCCCCCCACAAGTGTCTCTCTCTCCCACAAGTCTCTCCCGCACAAGTCTCTCTCTCTCTCCCCACAAGTCTCTCTCTCTCCCCCCACAAGTCTCTCTCTCTCCCCCACAAGTCTCTCTCTCCCCCCACAAGTCTCTCCCCTTCTCCCCACAAGTCTCTCTCACCCACAGGTCTCTCTCCCCCCACAAGTCTCTCTCTCCCCCACAAGTCTCTCTCTCCCCCACAAGTCTCTCTCTCCCCCACAAGTCTCTCTCTCCCCCACAAGTCTCTCTCTCTCCCCCACAAGTCTCTCTCTCCCCCCACAAGTCTTTCTCTCCCCCAACAAGTCTCTCTCTCACCCCACAAGTCTCTCTCTCCCCCACAAGTCTCTCTCTCCCCCACAAGTCTCTCTCTCCCCCACAAGTCTCTCTCTCCACCACAAGTCCCTCTCTCTCCCACAAGTCTCTCTCCCCCCACAAGTCTCTCTCTCCCCCACAAGTCTCTCTCTGCCCCCACAAGTCTCTCTCTCCCAACAAGTCTCGCTCTCTGCCCCACAAGTCACTCTCACCCCCCACAAGTCTCTCTCTCTCCCCCACAAGTCTCTCTCTCCCCCCACAAGTCTCTCTCTCCCCCCACAATTCTCTCCCCCACAAGTCTCTCTCTCCCCACAAGTCTCTTTCTCCCCACAAGTCTCTCTCTCCCCCATAAGTCTCTCTCTCTCCCCACAAGTCTCTCTCTCCCCACAAGTCTCTCTCTCTCCCCCACAAGTCTCTCTCTCCCCAACAAGTCTCTCTCTCTCCCCAACAAGTCTCTCTCTCTCCCCAACAAGTCTCTCTCTCTCCCCCACAAGTCTCTCTCTCTCCCCCCACAAGTCTCCCTTTTTCCCCAACAAGTCTCGCTCTGTCCCACAAGTCTCTCTCTCCCCCCACAAGTCCCTCTCTCTCCCGCCCACAAGTCTCTCTCTCCCCCCGAAGTCTCTCTCCCCCCACAAGTCTCTCTCTCTCCCCCACAAGTCTCTCTCTCCCCCAACAAGTCTCTCTGTCCCCGCAAATGTCTCTCTCCCCCCCACAAGTCTCTCTCTCACCCCCACAAGTCTCCCTCCTCCCCCCACAAGTGTCTCTCTCCCCCACAAGTCTCACTCCCCCCCACAAGTCTATCTCTCCCCCACATGTCTCACTCTCCCCCACAAGCCTCACTCTCCCCCACAAGTCTCTCTCTCCCCCCACAAGTCTCTCTCTCCCCCACAAGTCTCTCTCTCCCCCCACAAGTCTCTCTCTCCCCACAAGTAACTCTCTCCACCCCACAAGTCTCTCTCTCCCCCCACGAGTCTCTGTCTCCCCCGCACAATTCTCTCTCCCACCCACAAGACCCTCTCTCTCCCCCACCAGTCTCCCTCTCCCCCACAAGTCACTCTCTCCCCCAAAAGACCCTCCATCTCCACCACAATGCTCTCTCTCCCCCACAAGACCCTCTCTCTCCCCCACAAGTCTCTCTCCCCCCCACAAGACTCTCTCTCCCCCACAAGTCTCTCTCTACCCCCACAAGTCTCTCTCTCTCCCCACAAGTCTCTCTCTCCCCCCACAAGTCGCTCTCTACACCCACAAGTCTCTCTCCCCCCCACAAGTCTCTCTCTACACCTCAGGCCGCTCTCTCCCCCCCACAAGTCTCTCTCCCCCCACAAGACTCTCTCTCCCTCACAAGCCTCTCTCTCCCCTCCACAAGTCTCTCTCCCCCCCACAAGTCTCTCTCCCCCCACGAGTCCCTCTCTCCCCCACAAGACTCTCTCTCCCCCACAAGTCTCTCTCTCTCCCACAAGTCTCTCTCTCCCACACAAGTCTCTCTCCCCCACAAGTCTCTCTCTCCCCCACAAGTCTCTCTCTCCCCCCACAAGTCTTTCTCTCCCCCAACAAGTCTCTCTCTCACCCCACAAGTCTCTCTCTCCCCCACAAGTCTCTCTCTCCCCCACAAGTCTCTCTCTCCCCCACAAGTCTCTCTCTCCCCCACAAGTCTCTCTCTCTCCCACAAGTCTCTCTCCCCCCACAAGTCTCTCTCTCCCCCACAAGTCTCTCTCTGCCCCCACAAGTCTCTCTCTCCCCCACAAGTCTCTCTCTCCCCCACAAGTCTCTCTCTCCCCCACAAGTCTCTCTCTCTCCCACAAGTCTCTCTCCCCCCACAAGTCTCTCTCTCTCCCCACAAGTCTCTCTCTCCCCCCACAAGTCGCTCTCTACACCCACAAGTCTCTCTCCCCCCCACAAGTCTCTCTCTACACCTCAAGCCTCTCTCTCCCCCCCACAAGTCTCTCTCCCCCCACAAGACTCTCTCTCCCTCACAAGCCTCTCTCTCCCCCCCACAAGTCTCTCTCTCCCCCACAAGTCTCTCTCCCCCCCACAAGTCTCTCTCCCCCCACGAGTCCCTCTCTCCCCCACAAGTCTCTCTCTCCCCCACAAGTCTCTCTCTCTCCCACAAGTCTCTCCCCTTCTCCCCACAAGTCTCTCTCACCCACAAGTCTCTCACCCCCCACAAGTCTCTCTCTCCCCCACAAGTCTCTCTCTCCCCCACAAGTCTCTCTCTCCCCCACAAGTCTCTCTCTCCCCCACAAGTCTCTCTCTCTCCCCCACAAGTCTCTCTCTCCCCCCACAAGTCTTTCTCTCCCCCAACAAGTCTCTCTCTCACCCCACAAGTCTCTCTCTCCCCCACAAGTCTCTCTCTCCCCCACAAGTCTCTCTCTCCCCCACAAGTCTCTCTCTCCCCCACAAGTCTCTCTCTCTCCCACAAGTCTCTCTCCCCCCACAAGTCTCTCTCTCCCCCACAAGTCTCTCTCTGCCCCCACAAGTCTCTCTCTCCCCCACAAGTCTCTCTCTCCCCCACAAGTCTCTCTCTCCCCCACAAGTCTCTCTCTCTCCCACAAGTCTCTCTCCCCCCACAAGTCTCTCTCTCTCCCCACAAGTCTCTCTCTCCCCCCACAAGTCGCTCTCTACACCCACAAGTCTCTCTCCCCCCCACAAGTCTCTCTCTACACCTCAAGCCTCTCTCTCCCCCCCACAAGTCTCTCTCCCCCCACAAGACTCTCTCTCCCTCACAAGCCTCTCTCTCCCCCCCACAAGTCTCTCTCTCCCCCACAAGTCTCTCTCCCCCCCACAAGTCTCTCTCCCCCCACGAGTCCCTCTCTCCCCCACAAGTCTCTCTCTCCCCCACAAGTCTCTCTCTCTCCCACAAGTCTTTCTCTCCCCCCACAAGAGTCTCTCTCCCCCACAAGTCTCTCTCTCCCCACACAAGTCCCTCTCTCTCCCCCCCACAAGTCTTTCTCTCCCCCCACAAGTGTCTCTCTCTCCCACAAGTCTCTCCCGCACAAGTCCAATTCCAATTCCAATTCCAATTAAAATGCTTTATTGGCATGAAAGTTTACAGAGAACCATATTGCCAAAGCTTACATAGCAAAAAGGTACAGTTTTCCAACATTCTGTAGGTGTCAATCGATTTGACATTTGTTGGGTACATACAATATTACTTTTAAACAATATTAATTTTAAACAGTCTTTGTACTTCATTTGGTACGTTCAATATTAATTTTAAACAGTCTTAATTTTAAACAGTCCTCAGGTTGTGACATGTTGTTACATATTTGGCCCCAAGGTATGGTCTGTCTCCTTCTCCTAGGACTAATCTCAATTTTGACAGATCATCCAATTCCTTGAAATCTGGGGTTGTTTGGCTTAGCTTGTTGAATAATATGTTTCTTGATGTGTTGAATTTTTCGCATTTTAGGAGGAAATGCATTTCTGTTTCAACCTCGCCAGCCAGACATTGATCGCATATTCTATTCTCTCTAGGCTGCCAGGATTTCTTGTATCTGCCTTTTTCAATTTCCAGTTGGTGGTCGCTTAGTCTGTACCTGGTGAGGGTCTGTCTCTGTTTTGTGTCTCTGATGGTCGTGAGGTAGTCTGCCAGTTTATATTCTCTTTTTAGGGCCCGGTAACATTCTAATCTGCTTTGGCTTTCGGTTATTTTGTTCCAATGTTCCAGGTAGGTTTCTTTGCATTTTTTAATGATTTGGTTCACTCGGATTGGTGTTTGGACGGCTGTGTTGGTCTGGGGCTGGTCAGGGTCCGGCTGAGTACTTAGTTTCCGTAGCAGCTGACTCAGGGGACTCTTTTCTGGGTTTAGCTCTTGGGTCTGAAAGGCTTTGAAATGAAGGGTGTCTGGGGAGCTAGATTTGAGGTGATTTAGGAAGTTTAGTGCTCGTTTTTGGATGTTTATTATCAGTGGGTATCTGCCTAGTTCGGCTCTGCATGCATTTGTTGGCGTTTTTCTTTGGGTGCGAAGGATGCTTCGGCAGAATTCTGCATGTAGGGCTTCTATTGTATGTTTTTCCCATTTAGTGTAGCTTTGGTGATTTAGCGGGCCCCATACTTCACTACCGTACAGTGCAATGGGCAGGATTATGCTGTCAAATATTTTGAGCCAGATTTTGATTGGGATTTGGATGTTGTAGAATTTTCTTTTTATTGCATATAGGGCTCTTCGGGCTTTTTCTTTTAGTGCATTCACTGCTATGCTGAAGCTCCCTGATGCTGTAATAGTTAGACCAAGGTAGGTGTAGCTCATAGTGTGTCCTATAGTGATATCACTGAGGGTAAACTGGTATTTGTTTTCCTGACATCTGGGCCTTTTTTGAAAAATCATGATGTTGGTTTTCTTTAGATTTACTGTTAGAGCCCAATTTTGGCAGTATTTGTCGAGTAGGTCTAGTTGTTGCTGTAATCCCTGTTCTGTGGGAGACAGCAGAACCAGGTCGTCCGCATAGAACAGGGATTTCACTTCTCCATCCAGGAGACGGAGACC
>NC_140987.1:314726555-314778536 GCF_052327205.1 Somniosus microcephalus
GGAGTGAGACTTGTGGGGGAGAGAGACACTTGTGGGGGGAGGAGGGAGACTTGTGGGGGAGAGAGAGTCTTGTGGGGGGGAGAGAGACTTGTGGGGGGAGAGAGAGGGTCTTGTGGGGGAGAGAGAGCATTGTGGGGGAGTTGGAGGGTCTTTTGGGGAGAGAGTGACTTGTGGGGGAGAGGGAGACTGGTGGGGGAGAGAGAGGGTCTTGTGGTGGGAGAGAGAATTGTGCGGGGGAGACAGAGACTCGTGGGGGGGAGAGAGAGACTTGTGGGGGGGAGAGAGTTACTTGTGGGGAGAGAGAGACTTGTGGGGGGAGAGAGAGACTTGTGGGGGAGAGAGAGACTTGTGGGGGAGAGAGAGACTTGTGGGGGGGGAGAGAGACTTGTGGGGGAGAGAGAGACTTGTTGGGAGAGAGAGACTTGTGGGGGGAGAGAGAGACTTGTGGGGGAGAGAGAGACTTGTGGGGGAGAGAGAGAGACTTGTGGGGGAGAGAGACTTGTGGGGGGGAGAGAGAGACTTGTGGGGGAGAGAGAGACTTGTTGGGGGAGAGAGAGACTTGTGGGGGGAGAGTCTTGTGGGGGGAGAGAGAGACATGTGGGGGAGAGAGACTTGTGGGGGGAGAGAGAGGGACCTGTGGGGTGAGAGAGAGACCTGTGGGGCAGAGAGGGACTTGTGGGGGAGAGGGAGATTGGTGGGGGAGAGAGAGGGTCTTGTGGGGGGGAGAGAGACTAGTGGGGGTGAGACAGAGACATGTGGGGGGAGAGAGAGACATTTCGGGGGAGAGAGAGACATGTTGGGGGAGAGAGAGGCTTGTGGGGGAGAGAGGGACTCGTGGGGGGAGAGAGAGAGACTTGTGGGGGGGGCGAGAGTTACTTGTGGGGGGGAGAGAGAGACATGTGGGGGAGAGATAGACTTGTGGGGGGAGAGAGGGAGACTTGTGGGGGGAGAGAGACTTGTGGGGGAGATAGAGACTTGTGGGGGAGAGTGAGGCTTGTGGGGGAGAGTGAGACATGTGGGGGAGAGTTAGACTTGTGGGGGGGGAGTGAGACTTGTGGGGGAGAGAGACACTTGTGGGGGGAGGAGGGAGACTTGTGGGGGTGAGAGAGAGACTTGTGGGGGGAAGAGAGACATTTGCGGGGAGAGAGTGACTTGTTGGGGGAGAGAGAGACTTGTGGGGGAGAGAGAGAGACTTGTGGGGGGAGAGAGACTTCGGGGGGAGAGAGAGACTTGTGGGCGGGAGAGAGAGGGACTTGTGGGGGGAGAGAGAGACTTGTGGGACAGAGCGAGACTTGTGGGGGAGAGAGGGAGACTTGTGGGGGGAGAGAGAGAGACTTGTGGGGGAGAGAGAGAGACTTGTTGGGGAGAGAGAGAGACTTGTTGGGGAGAGAGAGGCTTGTCGGGGAGAGAGAGAGACTTGTGGGGGGAGAGAGAGGCTTGTGGGGGAGAGAGAGTCTTGTGGGTGGAGAGAGACTTGTGGGGGGGAGAGAGAGGCTTGTGGGGGAGAGGGAGTCTTGTGGGGGGAGAGAGACTTGTGGGGGGAGGAGACTTGTGGGGGGGAGAGAGACTTGTGGGGGGAGAGAGGCTTGAGGGGAGAGAGAGACATGTGGGAGAGAGAGACACTTGTGGGGGGAGAGAAAGACTTGTGGGGGGGAGAGAGAGGGACTTGTGGGGGGAGAGAGAGACTTGTGGGGGAGAGAGACACTTGTGGGGGGAGAGAGTGACTTGTGGGGAGAGAGAGAGAGACTTGTGAGGGAGAGAGACTTGTGGGGAGAGAGAGAATTGTGGGAGAGAGAGACACTTGTGGGGGGAGAGAAAGACTTGTGGGGGGGAGAGAGATGGACTTGTTGGGGGAGAGAGAGACTTGTGGGGAGAGAGACACTTGTGGGGGGAGAGAAAGACTTGTGGGGGGGAGAGAGAGGGACTTGTGGGGGGACAGACAGACTTGTGTGGGAGAGAGAGACTTGTGGGAGAGAGAGACTTGTGGGGGGGAGAGAGAGGCTTGGGGGGAGAGAGAGACTTGTGGGGCGGAGAGAGGCTTGAGGTGTAGAGAGAGTCTTGTGGGGGGAGAGAGACTTGTGGGGGGGGGGGAGAGAGAGGCTTGAGGTGTAGAGAGAGTCTTGTGGGGGGGAGAGAGACTTGTTGGGGGGAGAGAGAGACTTGAGGGGTAGAGAGAGTCTTGTGGGGGAGAGAGACTTGTGGGGGGGAGAGAGAGGCTTGAGGAGTAGAGAGAGACTTGTGGGGGGAGAGAGACTTGTGGGGGGTAGAGAGAGACTTGTGGGGGGAGAGAGAGACTTGTGGGGAGAGAGAGAGACTTGTGGGGGTAGAGAGAGACTTGTGGGGGAGAGAGAGTCTTGTGGGGGAGAGAGAGACTTGTGGGGGAGAGAGAGGGTCTTGTGGGGGAGAGAGAGCCTTGTGGGGGAGATGGAGGGTCTTTTGGGGGAGAGAGAGACTTGTGGGGGAGAGGGAGACTGGTGGGGGGAGAGAAGGGTCTTGTGGGGGGGAGAGAGAAATGTGGGGGGAGAGAGAGACATTTTGGGGGAGAGAGACTTGTTGGGGAGAGAGAGACTTGTGGGGGAGAGAGAGACCTGTGGGGGAGAGAGAGACTTGTGGGGGGAGAGAGAGACTTGTGGGGAGAGAGAGACTTGTGGGGGGAGAGAGAGACTTGTGGGGAGAGAGAGACTTGTGGGGGGAGAGAGAGACTTGTGGGGGAGAGAGAGACTTGTGGGGGGAGAGAGAGACTTGTGGGGGTAGAGAGAGACTTGTGGGGAGAGAGAGACTTGTGGGGGGAGAGAGAGACTTGTGGGGGGAGAGAGACTTGTGGGGAGGAGAGAGACTTGTGGGGAGAGAGAGACTTGTGGGGGCAGAGAGAGACTTGTGGGGGAGAGAGAGGCTTGTGGGGGGGGAGAGAGACTTGTGGGGGGAGAGAGAGACTTGTGTGGGGGAGACAGAGACTTGTGGGGGGAGAGAGAGACATTTCCGGGGAGAGAGAGACATGTTGGGGGAGAGATAGGCTTGTGGGGGAGAGAGGGAGTCGTGGGGGAGAGAGAGAGACTTGTGGGGGGGTGAGAGTTACTTGTGGGGGGAGAGAGAGACATGTGGGTGAGAGAGAGTCTTGTGGGGGGACAGAGAGACTTGTGGGGAGAGAGAGACTTGTGGGGGCAGAGAGAGACTTGTGGGGGAGAGAGAGGCTTGTGGGGGGGAGAGAGACTTGTGGGGGGAGAGAGAGACTTGTGTGGGAGAGAGGGCCTCCTGGGGGGAGAGAGACTTGTGGGGGGGAGAGAGACTTGTGTGGGAGAGAGAGACTTGTGGGGGGGAGAGAGAGGCTTGGGGAGAGAGAGAGACTTGTGGGGCGGAGAGAGAGGCTTGAGGTGTAGAGAGAGTCTTGTGGGGGGAGAGAGACTTGTGGGGGGGGAGAGAGAGGCTTGAGGTGTAGAGAGAGTCTTGTGGGGGGAGACGAGACCTGTTGGGGGGGAGAGAGAGAGACTTGAGGGGTAGAGAGAGTCTTGTGGGGGAGAGAGACTTGTGGGGGGGGGAGAGAGAGGCTTGAGGAGTAGAGAGAGACTTGTGGGGGGAGAGAGACTTGTGGGGGTAGAGAGAGACTTGTGGGGGGAGAGAGAGACTTGTGGGGAGAGAGAGAGACTTGTGGGGGTAGAGAGAGACTTGTGGGGGAGAGAGAGTCTTGTGGGGGAGAGAGAGACTTGTGGGGGAGAGAGAGGGTCTTGTGGGGGAGAGAGAGCCTTGTGGGGGAGATGGAGGGTCTTTTGGGGGAGAGAGAGACTTGTGGGGGAGAGGGAGACTGGTGGGGGAGAGAAGGGTCTTGTGGGGGGGGAGAGAGACTTGTGGGGGGGAGAGAGACTTGTGGGGGAGAGAGAGACTTGTTGGGAGAGAGAGACTTGTGGGGGGAGAGAGAGACTTGTGGGGGAGAGAGAGACTTGTGGGGGAGAGAGAGAGACTTGTGGGGGAGAGAGACTTGTGGGGGGGAGAGAGAGACTTGTGGGGAGAGAGAGACTTGTTGGGGGGAGAGAGAGACTTGTGGGGGGAGAGTCTTGTGGGGGGAGAGAGAGACATGTGGGGAGAGAGACTTGTGGGGGGAGAGAGAGACTTGTGGGGGAGAGAGAGACTTGTGGGGGGAGAGAGAGACTTGTGGGGGGAGAGAGAGACTTGTGGGGGAGAGAGAGACTTGTGGGGGGGAGAGAGAGACTTTTGGGGGGAGAGAGAGACTTGTGGGGGGGAGACAGAGACTTGTGGGGGGAGAGAGACATTTGCAGGGAGAGAGAGACTTGTTGGGGGAGAGAGAGACTTGTGGGGAGAGAGAGAGACTTGTTGGGGGGAGAGAGAGACTTGTTGGGGGGAGAGAGAGGGACCTGTGGGGTGAGAGAGAGACCTGTGGGGCAGAGAGGGACTTGTGGGGGAGAGGGAGATTGGTGGGGGAGAGAGAGGGTCTTGTGGGGGGGAGAGAGACTAGTGGGGGTGAGACAGAGACATGTGGGGGGAGAGAGAGACATTTCGGGGGAGAGAGAGACATGTTGGGGGAGAGAGAGGCTTGTGGGGGAGAGAGGGACTCGTGGGGGGAGAGAGAGAGACTTGTGGGGGGGGCGAGAGTTACTTGTGGGGGGAGAGAGAGACATGTGGGGGGAGAGATAGACTTGTGGGGGGAGAGAGGGAGACTTGTGGGGGGAGAGAGACTTGTGGGGGAGATAGAGACTTGTGGGGGAGAGTGAGGCTTGTGGGGGAGAGTGAGACATGTGGGGGAGAGTTAGACTTGTGGGGGGGAGTGAGACTTGTGGGGGAGAGAGACACTTGTGGGGGGAGGAGGGAGACTTGTGGGGGTGAGAGAGAGACTTGTGGGGGGAAGAGAGACATTTGCGGGGAGAGAGTGACTTGTTGGGGGAGAGAGAGAGACTTGTGGGGGAGAGAGAGAGACTTGTGGGGGGAGAGAGACTTCGGGGGGAGAGAGAGACTTGTGGGCGGGAGAGAGAGGGACTTGTGGGGGGAGAGAGAGACTTGTGGGACAGAGCGAGACTTGTGGGGGAGAGAGGGAGACTTGTGGGGGGAGAGAGAGAGACTTGTGGGGGAGAGAGAGAGACTTGTTGGGGAGAGAGAGAGACTTGTTGGGGAGAGAGAGGCTTGTCGGGGAGAGAGAGAGACTTGTGGGGGGGAGAGAGAGGCTTGTGGGGGAGAGAGAGTCTTGTGGGTGGAGAGAGACTTGTGGGGGGGAGAGAGAGGCTTGTGGGGGAGAGGGAGTCTTGTGGGGGAGAGAGACTTGTGGGGGGAGGGAGACTTGTGGGGGGGGAGAGAGACTTGTGGGGGGAGAGAGGCTTGAGGGGAGAGAGAGACATGTGGGAGAGAGAGACACTTGTGGGGGGAGAGAAAGACTTGTGGGGGGGAGAGAGAGGGACTTGTGGGGGGAGAGAGAGACTTGTGGGGAGAGAGACACTTGTG
The DNA here is from genome assembly GCF_052327205.1 of Somniosus microcephalus. Lineage (NCBI taxonomy): Eukaryota > Metazoa > Chordata > Chondrichthyes > Squaliformes > Somniosidae > Somniosus > Somniosus microcephalus. The sequence continues at coordinate 314,732,001 of NC_140987.1, forward strand.
GGGGGAGAGAGTGACTTGTGGGGAGAGAGAGAGAGACTTGTGAGGGAGAGAGACTTGTGGGGAGAGAGAGAATTGTGGGAGAGAGAGACACTTGTGGGGGGAGAGAAAGACTTGTGGGGGGGGAGAGAGATGGACTTGTTGGGGGAGAGAGAGACTTGTGGGGAGAGAGACACTTGTGGGGGGGAGAGAAAGACTTGTGGGGGGGAGAGAGAGGGACTTGTGGGGGGACAGACAGACTTGTGTGGGAGAGAGAGACTTGTGGGAGAGAGAGACTTGTGGGGGGGAGAGAGAGGCTTGGGGGGAGAGAGAGACTTGTGGGGCGGAGAGAGGCTTGAGGTGTAGAGAGAGTCTTGTGGGGGGAGAGAGACTTGTGGGGGGGGGGGAGAGAGAGGCTTGAGGTGTAGAGAGAGTCTTGTGGGGGGAGAGAGACTTGTTGGGGGGAGAGAGAGACTTGAGGGGTAGAGAGAGTCTTGTGGGGGAGAGAGACTTGTGGGGGGGAGAGAGAGGCTTGAGGAGTAGAGAGAGACTTGTGGGGGGAGAGAGACTTGTGGGGGGTAGAGAGAGACTTGTGGGGGGAGAGAGAGACTTGTGGGGAGAGAGAGAGACTTGTGGGGGTAGAGAGAGACTTGTGGGGGAGAGAGAGTCTTGTGGGGGAGAGAGAGACTTGTGGGGGAGAGAGAGGGTCTTGTGGGGGAGAGAGAGCCTTGTGGGGGAGATGGAGGGTCTTTTGGGGGAGAGAGAGACTTGTGGGGGAGAGGGAGACTGGTGGGGGAGAGAAGGGTCTTGTGGGGGGGAGAGAGAAATGTGGGGGGAGAGAGAGACATTTTGGGGGAGAGAGACTTGTTGGGGAGAGAGAGACTTGTGGGGGAGAGAGAGACCTGTGGGGGAGAGAGAGACTTGTGGGGGAGAGAGAGACTTGTGGGGAGAGAGAGACTTGTGGGGGGAGAGAGAGACTTGTGGGGAGAGAGAGACTTGTGGGGGGAGAGAGAGACTTGTGGGGGAGAGAGAGACTTGTGGGGGGAGAGAGAGACTTGTGGGGGGTAGAGAGAGACTTGTGGGGAGAGAGAGACTTGTGGGGGGAGAGAGAGACTTGTGGGGGGAGAGAGACTTGTGGGGAGGAGAGAGACTTGTGGGGAGAGAGAGACTTGTGGGGGCAGAGAGAGACTTGTGGGGGAGAGAGAGGCTTGTGGGGGGGAGAGAGACTTGTGGGGGGAGAGAGAGACTTGTGTGGGGGAGACAGAGACTTGTGGGGGGAGAGAGAGACATTTCCGGGGAGAGAGAGACATGTTGGGGGAGAGATAGGCTTGTGGGGGAGAGAGGGAGTCGTGGGGGGAGAGAGAGAGACTTGTGGGGGGGTGAGAGTTACTTGTGGGGGGAGAGAGAGACATGTGGGTGAGAGAGAGTCTTGTGGGGGGACAGAGAGACTTGTGGGGAGAGAGAGACTTGTGGGGGCAGAGAGAGACTTGTGGGGGAGAGAGAGGCTTGTGGGGGGGAGAGAGACTTGTGGGGGGAGAGAGAGACTTGTGTGGGAGAGAGGGCCTCCTGGGGGGAGAGAGACTTGTGGGGGGGAGAGAGACTTGTGTGGGAGAGAGAGACTTGTGGGGGGGAGAGAGAGGCTTGGGGAGAGAGAGAGACTTGTGGGGCGGAGAGAGAGGCTTGAGGTGTAGAGAGAGTCTTGTGGGGGGGAGAGAGACTTGTGGGGGGGGAGAGAGAGGCTTGAGGTGTAGAGAGAGTCTTGTGGGGGGAGAGAGACCTGTTGGGGGGAGAGAGAGAGACTTGAGGGGTAGAGAGAGTCTTGTGGGGGAGAGAGACTTGTGGGGGGGGAGAGAGAGGCTTGAGGAGTAGAGAGAGACTTGTGGGGGGAGAGAGACTTGTGGGGGTAGAGAGAGACTTGTGGGGGGAGAGAGAGACTTGTGGGGAGAGAGAGAGACTTGTGGGGGTAGAGAGAGACTTGTGGGGGAGAGAGAGTCTTGTGGGGGAGAGAGAGACTTGTGGGGGAGAGAGAGGGTCTTGTGGGGGAGAGAGAGCCTTGTGGGGGAGATGGAGGGTCTTTTGGGGGAGAGAGAGACTTGTGGGGGAGAGGGAGACTGGTGGGGGAGAGAAGGGTCTTGTGGGGGGGAGAGAGAAATGTGGGGGGAGAGAGAGACATTTTGGGGGAGAGAGAGACTTGTTGGGGAGAGAGAGACTTGTGGGGGAGAGAGAGACCTGTGGGGGAGAGAGAGACTTGTGGGGGGGAGAGAGAGACTTGTGGGGAGAGAGAGACTTGTGGGGGGAGAGAGAGACTTGTGGGGAGAGAGAGACTTGTGGGGGGAGAGAGAGACTTGTGGGGGGAGAGAGAGACTTGTGGGGGGAGAGAGAGACTTGTGGGGGTAGAGAGAGACTTGTGGGGAGAGAGAGACTTGTGGGGGGAGAGAGACTTGTGGGGAGGAGAGAGACTTGTGGGGGAGAGAGAGACTTGTGGGGGGAGAGAGAGACTTGTGGGGGAGAGAGAGACTTGTGGGGGGGAGTGAGACTTGTGGGGGAGAGAGAGTCTTGTGGGGGGAGAGAGAGACTTGTGGGGAGAGAGAGACTTGTGGGGGCAGAGAGAGACTTGTGGGGGAGAGAGAGGCTTGTGTGGGGGAGACAGAGACTTGTGGGGGGAGAGAGAGACATTTCCGGGGGAGAGAGAGACATGTTGGGGGAGAGAGAGGCTTGTGGGGGAGAGAGGGAGTCGTGGGGGAGAGAGAGAGACTTGTGGGGGGGGTGAGAGTTACTTGTGGGGGGAGAGAGAGACATGTGGGTGAGAGAGAGTCTTGTGGGGGGACAGAGAGACTTGTGGGGAGAGAGAGACTTGTGGGGGCAGAGAGAGACTTGTGGGGGAGAGAGAGGCTTGTGGGGGGGAGAGAGACTTGTGGGGGGAGAGAGAGACTTGTGTGGGGGAGACAGAGACTTGTGGGGGGAGAGAGAGACATTTCCGGGGAGAGAGAGACATGTTGGGGGAGAGAGAGGCTTGTGGGGGAGAGAGGGAGTCGTGGGGGAGAGAGAGAGACTTGTGGGGGGGTGAGAGTTACTTGTGGGGGGAGAGAGAGACATGTGGGTGAGAGAGAGTCTTGTGGGGGGACAGAGAGACTTGTGGGGAGAGAGAGACTTGTGGGGGCAGAGAGAGACTTGTGGGGGAGAGAGAGGCTTGTGGGGGGGGAGAGAGACTTGTGGGGGGAGAGAGAGACTTGTGTGGGGGAGACAGAGACTTGTGGGGGGGGAGACAGAGACTTGTGGGGGGAGAGAGAGACATTTCCGGGGAGAGAGAGACATGTTGGGGGCGAGAGAGGCTTGTGGGGGAAGAGATGGAGTCGTGGGGGAGAGAGAGAGACTTGTGGGGGGGTGAGAGTTACTTGTGGGGGGAGAGAGAGACATGTGGGGGAGAGAGAGACTTGTGGAGGGAGAGAGAGAGACTTGTGGGGGAGAGAGAGACTTGTGGGGGAGATAGAGACTTGTGGGGGAGAGTGAAACTTGTGGGGGAGAGTTAGAATTGTGGGGGAGAGTGAGACTTGTGGGGGAGAGAGACATTTGCGGGGAGAGAGAGACTTGTTGGGGGAGAGAGAGACTTGTGGGGCGAGAGAGAGACTTGTGTGGGGGAGACAGAGACTTGTGGGGGGAGAGAGAGACATTTCCGGGGAGAGAGAGACATGTTGGGGGAGAGAGAGGCTTGTGGGGGAGAGAGGGGAGAGAGGGAGTCGTGGGGGAGAGAGAGAGACTTGTGGGGGGGTGAGAGTTACTTGTGGGGGGAGAGAGAGACATGTGGGTGAGAGAGAGTCTTGTGGGGGGACAGAGAGACTTGTGGGGAGAGAGAGACTTGTGGGGGCAGAGAGAGACTTGTGGGGGAGAGAGAGGCTTGAGGTGTAGAGAGAGTCTTGTGGGGGGAGAGAGACTTGTGGGGGGGGAGAGAGAGGCTTGAGGTGTAGAGAGAGTCTTGTGGGGGGAGAGAGACCTGTTGGGGGGAGAGAGAGAGACTTGAGGGGTAGAGAGAGTCTTGTGGGGGAGAGAGACTTGTGGGGGGGGAGAGAGAGGCTTGAGGAGTAGAGAGAGACTTGTGGGGGGAGAGAGACTTGTGGGGGTAGAGAGAGACTTGTGGGGGGAGAGAGAGACTTGTGGGGAGAGAGAGAGACTTGTGGGGGTAGAGAGAGACTTGTGGGGGAGAGAGAGTCTTGTGGGGGAGAGAGAGACTTGTGGGGGAGAGAGAGGGTCTTGTGGGGGAGAGAGAGCCTTGTGGGGGAGATGGAGGGTCTTTTGGGGGAGAGAGAGACTTGTGGGGGAGAGGGAGACTGGTGGGGGAGAGAAGGGTCTTGTGGGGGGGAGAGAGAAATGTGGGGGGAGAGAGAGACATTTTGGGGGAGAGAGAGACTTGTTGGGGAGAGAGAGACTTGTGGGGGAGAGAGAGACCTGTGGGGGAGAGAGAGACTTGTGGGGGGAGAGAGAGACTTGTGGGGAGAGAGAGACTTGTGGGGGGAGAGAGAGACTTGTGGGGAGAGAGAGACTTGTGGGGGAGAGAGAGACTTGTGGGGGAGAGAGAGACTTGTGGGGGGAGAGAGAGACTTGTGGGGGTAGAGAGAGACTTGTGGGGAGAGAGAGACTTGTGGGGGGAGAGAGACTTGTGGGGAGGAGAGAGACTTGTGGGGGAGAGAGAGACTTGTGGGGGGAGAGAGAGACTTGTGGGGGAGAGAGAGACTTGTGGGGGGGAGTGAGACTTGTGGGGGAGAGAGAGTCTTGTGGGGGGAGAGAGAGACTTGTGGGGAGAGAGAGACTTGTGGGGGCAGAGAGAGACTTGTGGGGGAGAGAGAGGCTTGTGTGGGGGAGACAGAGACTTGTGGGGGGAGAGAGAGACATTTCCGGGGAGAGAGAGACATGTTGGGGGAGAGAGAGGCTTGTGGGGGAGAGAGGGAGTCGTGGGGGAGAGAGAGAGACTTGTGGGGGGGTGAGAGTTACTTGTGGGGGGAGAGAGAGACATGTGGGTGAGAGAGAGTCTTGTGGGGGGACAGAGAGACTTGTGGGGAGAGAGAGACTTGTGGGGGCAGAGAGAGACTTGTGGGGGAGAGAGAGGCTTGTGGGGGGGAGAGAGACTTGTGGGGGGAGAGAGAGACTTGTGTGGGGGAGACAGAGACTTGTGGGGGGAGAGAGAGACATTTCCGGGGAGAGAGAGACATGTTGGGGGAGAGAGAGGCTTGTGGGGGAGAGAGGGAGTCGTGGGGGAGAGAGAGAGACTTGTGGGGGGGTGAGAGTTACTTGTGGGGGGAGAGAGAGACATGTGGGTGAGAGAGAGTCTTGTGGGGGGACAGAGAGACTTGTGGGGAGAGAGAGACTTGTGGGGGCAGAGAGAGACTTGTGGGGGAGAGAGAGGCTTGTGGGGGGGAGAGAGACTTGTGGGGGGAGAGAGAGACTTGTGTGGGGGAGACAGAGACTTGTGGGGGGGAGACAGAGACTTGTGGGGGGAGAGAGAGACATTTCCGGGGAGAGAGAGACATGTTGGGGGCGAGAGAGGCTTGTGGGGGAAGAGATGGAGTCGTGGGGGAGAGAGAGAGACTTGTGGGGGGGTGAGAGTTACTTGTGGGGGGAGAGAGAGACATGTGGGGGAGAGAGAGACTTGTGGAGGGAGAGAGAGAGACTTGTGGGGGAGAGAGAGACTTGTGGGGGAGATAGAGACTTGTGGGGGAGAGTGAAACTTGTGGGGGAGAGTTAGAATTGTGGGGGAGAGTGAGACTTGTGGGGGAGAGAGACATTTGCGGGGAGAGAGAGACTTGTTGGGGGAGAGAGAGACTTGTGGGGCGAGAGAGAGACTTGTGTGGGGGAGACAGAGACTTGTGGGGGGAGAGAGAGACATTTCCGGGGAGAGAGAGACATGTTGGGGGAGAGAGAGGCTTGTGGGGGAGAGAGGGAGTCGTGGGGGAGAGAGAGAGACTTGTGGGGGGGTGAGAGTTACTTGTGGGGGGAGAGAGAGACATGTGGGTGAGAGAGAGTCTTGTGGGGGGACAGAGAGACTTGTGGGGAGAGAGAGACTTGTGGGGGCAGAGAGAGACTTGTGGGGGAGAGAGAGGCTTGTGGGGGGGAGAGAGACTTGTGGGGGGAGAGAGAGACTTGTGTGGGGGAGACAGAGACTTGTGGGGGGGAGACAGAGACTTGTGGGGGGAGAGAGAGACATTTCCGGGGAGAGAGAGACATGTTGGGGGCGAGAGAGGCTTGTGGGGGAAGAGATGGAGTCGTGGGGGAGAGAGAGAGACTTGTGGGGGGGTGAGAGTTACTTGTGGGGGGAGAGAGAGACATGTGGGGGAGAGAGAGACTTGTGGAGGGAGAGAGAGAGACTTGTGGGGGAGAGAGAGACTTGTGGGGGAGATAGAGACTTGTGGGGGAGAGTGAAACTTGTGGGGGAGAGTTAGAATTGTGGGGGAGAGTGAGACTTGTGGGGGAGAGAGACATTTGCGGGGAGAGAGAGACTTGTTGGGGGAGAGAGAGACTTGTGGGGCGAGAGAGACTTCTGGGGAGAGAGAGACTTCTGGGGGAGAGAGAGACTTGTGGGGGGGGAGAGAGAGGGACTTGTGGGGGGAGAGAGAGACTTGTGGGGCAGAGCGAGACTTGTGGGGGTGAGAGAGACTTGTGGGGGGAGAATCGAGACTTGTTGGGGAGAGACTTGTGGGGGAGAGAGAGAGACTTGTGGGGGAGAGAGAGACTTGTGGGGGGAGAGAGAGGCTTGTGTGGGAGAGAGAGTCTTGTGGGGGGAGAGTCTTGTGGGGGGAGAGTGAGTCTTGTGGGGGGAGAGAGACTTGTGGGGGGAGAGAGGCTTGAGGGGTAGAGAGAGTCTTGTGGGGGGAGAGAAAGACTTGTGGGGAGAGAGAGATGTGGTGTATGTAACCTGTACCACCTTAAGAGACTACCTTAAGAGATGGACTACTTTCTCTTGGCTGCTGTATATTGTAGTACCGGTGGTGACCACACCGGTATATAAACTCTGTGTAGTAATTTGCTGAGCAGTTCAGCCCTGACCTTCGATTAGTAAAGACCTGTTTAAGTTATTCTTGTTGTCTGTGTCCAGTGATTTAGAATAAGCATATCTGGGACACTCAGACTCAACAAGAGAGACTTGTGGGGGGAGAGAGAGACTTGTGGGGGAGAGAGAGTCTTGTGGGGGAGAGAGAGACTTGTGGGGGAGAGAGAGGGTCTTGTGGGGGAGAGAGAGACTTGTGGGGGTGAGGGAGACTGGTGGGGGAGAGAGAGGGTCTTGTGGGGGAGAGAGAGTCTTGTGGGGGAGAGAGAGAGACTTGTGGCTGAGAGGGTCTTGTGGGGGAGAGAGAGACTTGTGGGGGAGAGAGACTTGTGGGGGAGAGAGAGGGTCTTGTGGGGGAGAGAGAGACTTGTGGGGGGGAGAGAGACTTGTGGGGGGAGAGAGTGACTTGTTGGGGAGAGAGAGACTTGTGGGGGAGAGTGAGACTTGTGGGGGAGAGAGAGGGTCTTGTGGGGGAGAGAGAGGCTTGTGGGGGGGAGAGAGACTTGTGGGGGGGAGAGAGACTTGTGGGGGGAGAGAGTGACTTGTTGGGGAGAGAGAGACTTGTGGGGGAGAGTGAGACTTGTGGGGGAGAGTGAGACTTGTGGGGGAGAGTGAGACTTGTGGGGGGAGAGAGAGACTTGTGGGGGGGAGAGAGACTTGTGGAGGGAGAGAGAGACTTGTGGGGAGAGAGAGACTTGTGGGGGAGAGAGAGACTTGTGGGGAGAGTGAGACTTGTGGGGGAGAGTGAGACTTGTGGGGGAGTGTGAGACTTGTGGGGGGAGAGAGAGAATTGTGGGGGAGAGAGAGACTTGTGGGGGGAGGAGGGAGACTTGTGGGGGTGAGAGAGAGACTTGTGGGGGGGAGAGAGATTTGTGGGGGAGAGCGAGACTTGTGGGGGGAGGAGGGAGACTTGTGGGGGGAGAGAGACTTGTGGGGGAGAGAGACTTGTGGGGGGGAGAGAGAGACTTGTGGGGGAGAGAGAGACCTGTGGGGGAGAGAGAGAGACTTGTTCGGGGGAGAGAGAGACTTGTGGGGGAGAGAGAGAGACTTGTTGGGGAGAGAGAGACTTCTGGGGGAGAGAGAGACTTGTTGGGGAGAGAGAGACCTGTGGGGGAGAGAGAGAGACTTGTGGGGGAGAGAGAGAGTTATGGGGGAGAGAGAGACCTGTGGGGGAGAGAGAGAGACTTGTGGGGGAGAGAGAGACTTGTGGGGGAGAGAGAGACTTGTGGGGGAGAGAGAGACTTGTGGGGGAGAGAGAGGCTTGTGGGGGAGAGAGAGTCTTGTGGGGGGAGGGAGAGTCTTGTGGGGGGAGAGAGACTTGTGGGGGGGAGAGAGAGGCTTGAGGGATAGAGAGAGTCTTGTGGGGGGAGAGAGAGACTTGTGGGGAGAGAGAGATGTGGTGTATGTAACCTGTCCCACCTTAAGAGACTACTTAAGAGATGGACTACTTTCTCTTGGCTACTGTATATTGTAGTACCGGTGGTGACCACACCGGTATATAAACTCTGTGTTGTAATTTGCTAAGCAGTTCAGTCCTGACCTTCGATTGGTAAAGACCTGTTTAAGTTATTCTTGTTGTCTGTGTCCAGTGATTTAGAATAAGCATATCTGGGACACTCAGACTCAACAGTGGCGACGAGTCCGATCTTACCCTACGGCAGTTTTGCATCCAAGGCAGCTTCATCCTCAGAACGGGTGTCGAGAAGAAGCATCCGCCCTCATCATCCTGCAGAGCACCGCATCGCACAGGAGGCATCGAGAACCCGGGTTGAAATTACTGACCACGAAGTCCTCCATCAGCGACAGGCAGTGATCATCCTTCTACCACGGTGGTGGGTAAGCCGATCTAGCGACACGGGCAGAAAGTCGGCCGCGTTGTCAGTGGAGAAGGGGAGGGAAACCGGAAGAATAAGGGCGGAGAACTCATCCGCAGCCAGTGAAAAGGGCCGGGCTGCAACCGGGGCCGAGAGGCGCAGCGACAAGGGCAGCGTTAATGCCACGAGAACCGCGGAGAACTCGACCGCAGCCGGTGTAAAGGGCCGGGCTGCAATCGGGGCTGAGAGGCGCAGCAACGAGGGAAGCGTTAATGCCCACGAGAACCGCGAGGGAGCAAAAGCAGCGTTGGGGAAATTAAGAACCGCTGGGAGGCGAGAACGGCAACAGCGCGGTCATCGCCATTGTAGCCAGCGGGGGAAGAAGACAAGCGCGGGAAGCCGCCATTGTAGTCAGCGGGGGAAGAAGACAAGCACGGGAAAAGCCGCCAAGTGCGGGAAGCCGCCATTTTAGTAGGCGGGGGAAGAAGACAAGCGCGGGAAGCCGCCATTTTGGAAAAATAATATATTTAAAGAAACTCTGAAGGATACCTAAACACGGTAACATCACTGCTTTGATTGCGATGTTGAAGATTGGGCCACGTATGTAGAACGCATTGAAGTTTATTGTACAGCAAATGAGGTACCAGATGATAAGAAAGCACTAACCTTATTAAACTCAATGGGTGCGAAGACGTACGGGTTATTGAGGCACCTTGTAACACCAAATAAACCGGCGGATCAGACTTTCGCGAATATTGTTATTATCCTGCAAGAACATTTAAACCCCACGCCGCTGCTGATAGCGGAACGATTTAAATTTTACAGAAGAACGCAGCTGAAAGAGGAAAGCAACGCTGAATTCTTAATTGAACTGCGCAAGCTATCAAAGTACTGTCAGTTTGGTGCAGGACTAGCAGATGCTCTGAGAGATAAATTCGTGTGTGGATTATTAAAAGAAGGAACACAAAAGCGACTGCTAGAGGAAAAGGACCTTACACTTGATAAAGCTGTCACCATTGCAGCATCGCACGAGGCCGCGGCAAGAGGCACCGCGGAAATGCAGCTAAGGTCATCGGAACTCAGCACCAATCAAATGGCATTGGGTGCAGTAAAGTGTTATCGTTGCGGAAGGACAACGCACGATCAGAACCAGTGCTGGTTCAAAAATCAGGAATGCAGAAAATGTGGCAAGCTCGGTCACATAGCTAAAGTATGCCGGTCCGGAAAGAAGACCAGCAACAAAAAGTCACCGCAGGAAAAGTGCAAAAAGGTACACAAGGTGACAGAGAACAGTTCAGGTGAACAGAAGACGGATTCAGACTCCAGCAGTAAGGAACTGGGTTGTCTAAGAATACATAATGTGGGTAACACAGCAGACCACCAAACTATCTGGGTCACATTTCAGATAGCAGGAGTCCAAGTGAAGATGGAATTGGACACTGGATCGGCATTGACGGTCATGAATAAGCAAGATTACAAAAGGTTATTTCCACACATTCCCCTAAGGGATACGGAGATTGTATTGAAAACATACACGGGGCAAAGCGTATACCCCATTGGAAAGATAAAGGTAAAGGTGGTCCACAAGGGTAAAGAAAGCCGAGGAATGGACTTATATGTGTTACCTGAGGGAGGTCCACCACTACTGGGACGGGAATGGATCAGGAGAATAAATATGGACTGGCATTCCTTAAAAGCACTAACTGTAGATTCCGGTAAAAAGGACGATGTCAAACCTAAACGACTGTCCAGAATATTGGACGATGCTAAAGAGGTGTTCCAGCAGGGACTGGGAACACTGAAAGGAATTACGGCAAACATCAAGGTTGAAGAACATGCAAACCCGAAATTTTTCAAAGCTAGACCGGTACCTTATGCGATACGACCTGCTGTGGAAGCTGAGCTGGAAGGACTAGAACGTTCCGGAGTACTGTCAAAGGTGGACTGGAGTGAATGGGCCACGCCCATTGTTCCCGTCATGAAGCGTTCATCGAGTAACAAGCCAGGGGAACCGGGGAAAGTTCGCATCTGTGGCGATTTCAAGATCACTGTTAATCCGGTGCTTCACACGGTGCAATATCCGCTTCCACGGATTGAGGATATCTTCGCTTCGTTGTCTGGTGGGAAACACTTCACCAAGATAGACCTGGCGCAGGCGTACTTACAGATGGAAGTTGATGAAGCGTCACGCCAGTAGCTCACGATCAACACGCATAAGGGCTTATATCGGTATAATAGACTAGTTTTTGGAGTGGCATCGGCTCCAGCGATTTGGCAAAGGGCCATGGAGCAGGTATTACAGGGAATTCCAGGCACACAATGCTACCTGGACGACATTCTGATTACGGAGATGATGATGAGGAACACCTTACAAATTTGGAACAGGTGCTCACCAGATTGAAAGAATATGGACTTTGAGTTAATCGCCAGAAATGTGAGTTCTTTCAGAAGCAAATCTCGTACTGTGGTCACGTCATTGACCAGGAGGGGCTTCACAAGTCACCTGACAAGATCGAAGCTGTTGTGAAGGCTCCCGCTCCGGAAAATGTATCCCAGTTGAGGTCGTTCCTACGGTTGATTAACTATTACCATAAGTTTCTGCCAAATTTATCCACGGTGCTACACCCGCTGAACGCTCTTTTGCAGAAGGGAGTGCCATGGAAGTGGAGCGAGGATTGTAAACGGGCCTTTCACAAAAGCAAGGCATTGATCACCTCTAAGGAAGTGTTGGCTCACTTTAACCCAACGCTGCCTATTCGTTTAGCTTGTGATGCTTCTCCATATGGTATTGGGGCAGTGCTCTCACATAAGTTGCCAAATGGCTTGGAAAGACCAGTCGCATTCGCATCCAGATCATTGACCTCCGCTGAGCGCAACTATGCTCAGATAGATAGGGAGGCTCTCAGCCTTGTGTGGGGAGTAAAAAAATTTAATCATTACCTGCAAGGGCAAAAGTTTACGCTGCTGACAGACCACCAGCCGTTGGTTTCCATTTTTAACCCTAAGAAGGGTGTTTCGGTGATGACAGCGCAGAGGCTCCAGAGATGGTCCCTTTTCCTAGGGGCACATCAATATCAGATCGAATTCAAAGGTACAAAGCAACATGGTAATGCTGATGGGCTGTCGCGCTTGCCACTACCTACAGCGGAAGAGGCACCGACAGTTGACCCTGTTGAGTTATTTCACTCGACCATCATCGAATGTTTACCAGTTACCAATGCAAGTATTGAGAGAGAAACCAGGAACGACCCGGCACTTTCTCGGGTCTACGAATTGACAGTGTGGTGAGACCGGTATAAAAACCGGAGAGAGGCGAGGCCCGAGACCAGTCGGGACCAGCGGGAGCAGCGAGGAGGAGCTCGGGAGAAAACCCGGCGACCAGCGAGGCCCGAGACCAGTCGGGAGCAGTGTGGTGAGACCGGTATAAAAACCGGAGAGAGGCGAGGCCCGAGACCAGTCGGGACCAGCGGGAGCAGCGAGGAGGAGCTCGGGAGAAAACCCGGCGACCAGCGAGGCCCGAGACCAGTCGGGAGCAGTGTGGTGAGACCGGTATAAAAACCGGAGAGAGGCGAGGCCCGAGACCAGTCGGGACCAGCGGGAGCAGCGAGGAGGAGCTCGGGAGAAAACCCGGCGACCAGCGAGGCCCGAGACCAGTCGGGAGCAGTGTGGTGAGACCGGTATAAAAACCGGAGAGAGGCGAGGCCCGAGACCAGTCGGGACCAGCGGGAGCAGCGAGGAGGAGCTCGGGAGAAAACCCGGCGACCAGCGAGGCCCGAGACCAGTCGGGAGCAGTGTGGTGAGACCGGTATAAAAACCGGAGAGAGGCGAGGCCCGAGACCAGTCGGGACCAGCGGGAGCAGCGAGGAGGAGCTCGGGAGAAAACCCGGCGACCAGCGAGGCCCGAGACCAGTCGGGAGCAGTGTGGTGAGACCAGTATAAAAACCGGAGAGAGGCGAGGCCCGAGACCAGTCGGGAGCAGTGTGGTGAGACCGGTATAAAAACCGGAGAGAGGCGAGGCACACCAACTCAGCAGCGGGGAGAGAGGTAAAAAGTAATCAGTGTGTGATGTCACCAGGGAGCAGGTAGGTGATTGGTTGGTGAGTATTTCTCTTTTTTCAATACAAGCTTGAATTCTGTGGTGTTAAATTTCTGTGGTGTAGTGGGGATAGTTGGTAAATAAAGCGCCCTAGAGCATACCTGTAACTGGGGTATTGAATAAATTTTTAAAGAAATTAAAGGGGTAAGTCATGGCAGGAGAGTTCAGACCCGTGCTCTGCTCCTCCTGCTCTATGTGGGAAGTCAGGGATGCTGCCAGTGTCCCTGATGACCATGTGTGCAGGAAATGCATCCAGCTGCAGCTACATTGCGGCGCTCGAGCTGCGGGTGGATGAATTTTGGAGCATGCGCGATGCTGAAAGGCTCGTGGATAACACGTTTAGCGAGTTGTGCACGCCTCAGGGTAGGGCAGCACAGGGGGTGACCATCAGGCGGCGCAACAAAGGCAGGCAGGTAGTGCAGGGAACCCCTGCGGACATCCCCCTTTCGAACAAGTATACCGCTTTGGATACTGTTGAGGGGGATGACTCACCAGGGGAAGGCAGCAGCGGCCAACTTCCTGGCACTGGGGGTGCTCCTGCTGCCCAGGAAGGGGGGAAAAAGAGTGGGAGAGCAATAGTGGTAGGGGATTCTATAGTAAGGGGAACAGATAGGCGTTTCTGTGGCCGTAGACGTGAATCCAGGATGGTTTGTTGCCTCCCTGGTGCCAGGGTCAAGGATGTCACTGAGCGGCTGCAGGGCATTCTGGAGGGGGAGGGAGAACAGCCAGTGGTCGTGGTCCACATTGGTACCAACGACATAGGTAAAAAGAGGGATGAGGTCCTGCAGCAAGAATTTAGGGAGCTAGGTGAAGGATTAAGGAGCAGGACCTCAAAGGTTGTAATCTCTGGATTACTCCCGGTGCCACGTGCTAGTAAGTATAGAAATAGGAAGATAGAACAGATGAATGCGTGGCTAAAGGGATGGTGCAAGGGGGAGGGCTTTAGTTTCCTGGATCACTGGGTCTGCTTCTGGGAAAGGTGGGACTTGTACAAGTCGGACGGTTTACACCTGAACCAGGGGGGAACCAATATCCTTGCGGGGAGGTTTGCTAGCACTGCTGGGGAGGGTTTAAACTAACTTGGCAGGGGGTTGGGGTACAGAGTGGAGCTATAGTAGGGGGTGATTTACGGCCAAATACAGAGGGAAAAACAAGTCAGCTGGGAAGGCAGAGCAAATATGTGAAGGCAAAAGAGAATATGGCAGGGCTGGAAGGCATTTATTTTAATGCAAGGAGTCTTGCAAATAAGGTGGATGAACTGAAGTTGTTGTTGAACACATGGGAGTACGATATTGTTGCTATCACGGAGACATGGTTGAGGGAGGGTCAGGACTGGCAGCTCAATATTCCGGGGTATAGAATCTTCAGGAGAGACAGAGGGGGGTGTAAAAGGGGAGGGGGTGTTGCAATATTAATTAAGGAGTCAATTACTGCTGTAAGGAGGGATGATATATTAGCGGGTTCCACTAATGAGGCCATATGGGTAGAACTTAAAAACAAAAAGGGGGCAAGCACTTTGCTGGGAGTGTACTATAGGCCCCCAAACAGTCAGGGGGAGATAGAGGAACAGATATGTAGGCAAATCTCCGAGAAGTGCGAAAATAATAGGGTAATAATAGTGGGGGATTTCAACTTCCCCAATATAAATTGGGACAGTCAGAGTGTGAAAGGCTTAGAGGGTGCAGAATTCTTAAAGTGCATCCAGGAGAGCTTTTTGAGCCAACATGTAGAAAGTCCTACAAGAGAGGGGGCGGTACTGGACCTAATTCTGGGGAATGTAGCCGGGCAAGTGGTGGAAGTGTCAGTAGGAGAGCATTTTGGCGACAGTGACCATAATTCGGTGAGATTTAAGGTGGTCATGGAAAAAGACAAAGACGGCCCGGAAATAAGGGTTCTAAATTGGGGGAAGGCCGATTTTAATATGATAAGGCAGGATCTGGCCAAAGTGGACTGGGAGCAGCTGCTTATAGGAAAATCCACATCAAAACAGTGGGAGACTTTCAGAAGGGAAATAGAGAGAGTACAACGCCAACATGTTCCTGTAAAGGTCAAGGGTGGGACCAACAAGCAAAGGGAACCTTGGATGACAAGGGATATACAAAAATGCATTAGAAATAAGAGGGGGGCTTTTGGCAGTTACAAAAGACTAAAGACAGAAGAAGCCCTAGAGGAGTATAAAAAGTGCAGGGGCATACTTAAAAAAGAAATTAGGAGGGCGAGGAGGGGCCATGAAATAACACTGGCGAGCAAAATAAAGGAAAATCCTAAGATGTTTTATAAGTATATTAAGGGCAAGAGGATAACCAGGGAAAGGGTAGGGCCCATTAGGGACCAAAGTGGCAATCTGTGTGTAGAGCCAGAGGATGTAGGCGGGGTTTTAAATGAATTTTTTGCATCTGTGTTCACTATGGAGAAAGACGATGCAGACATAGAAATCGGGCAAGGGGACTGTGACATACTTGAACATATTAGCATCGAGAGGGAGGAGGTGCTAGCGGTTTTAGCGGGCCAAAAAGTGGATAAATCCCCAGGCCCGGACGAGATGTATCCCAGGCTGCTGTGGGAGGCAAGGGAGGAGATTGCAGGGGCTCTGACACTAATTTTCAGAACCTCTCTGGCCACAGGGGATGTACCAGAGGACTGGAGAACAGCTAACGTAGTACCATTATTCAAGAAGGGTAGCAGGGATAAACCAGGGAATTACAGGCCAGTGAGTCTAACATCTGTGGTGGGGAAATTATTGGAAAAAATTCTGAGGGACAAAATTAATCTCCACTTGGAGAGGCAAGGATTAATCGGGGATAGTCAGCATAGCTTTGTCAAGGGTAAATCATGTCTAACAAATCTGATCGAATTTTTCGAGGGGGTGACTAGTGGGGTGGATGAGGGAAATGCTGTGGATGTGGTGTACATGGACTTCAGTAAAGCTTTTGACAAAGTCCCGCATAGGAGACTGGTCAAGAAGGTAAGAGCCCATGGGATCCAGGGTGCCTTGGCGCGTTGGATCCTAAACTGGCTGAGTGGCAGGAGGCAGAGGGTGATGGTCGAAGGTTGCTTTTGTGACTGGAAGCCTGTGTCCAGTGGGGTACCTCAGGGATCGGTGCTGGGTCCCTTATTGTTTGTGATCTACATAAATGATTTGGATGAAAATGTAAAACTGTAAAGTATGCGCATATACTTGATACAAAAAAGGAAGAGACAGCTTGGAAGGGTTTAACTTAGGTCTTTACTTCATACCCACAGGCGGGAACTGAGGGGAGATCAGTACCCGCAGTACTATTTATACCCCTATGGCCAGGAGTGGTACTACGGTATCACTACGCCCTACAAAGTAGTGCTGCCCTGGCCATAGGGTTAAAGTAGCATACATATTACATACACAACATTCCTCCCCTTTTAATTAAAACGTACCCGTGCAATTAAGTCAACAGATGCACCATAACTAGGGCTAATAACATTTGGTAACACAACATACATAACATATTTACATCAGAGTTGTCTACCTATATATATATAAAAAGAAACATGTTATAGATTCAGTCTCTGAGGAGGCCTCCTGTCTCGACTAGGATAACGTCTTTCTCTAGTCGGTCTCGGTGTAGGCGGCGGTACTTCCGTCACCACTTCATCGCTGGAGTCGTCGGTGTCTGATGGCACATCCTGTGCCGTGGAGCTCACTGGAGTGCTGAACTCCTCGCCATCCTGAGACTTCTGTAGCGACGAGCTGGGCCGTGATTCCGCTGGAACAATGTGCTGAGACATTTGAGGTAGTGAATCAGTTGGGTTTCTGGACTCCACAAGTTGATCAGCATGTCGTCTGATTATGCCGTCCCCTGTCTCCACTGTGTACATCAAAGGTCCCTGGCGGGCCTTTATCGTACCAGACCGCCACTTTTCATTTCTATAATCACGGGCCAACACTTGCTGCCCCACCTCGAAGCTCCGTGTCTGTCTGTCAGGAGCCCTACGAAATACTCGGTTTTCCACATCTCTCCGGATGTTTGGTCTGAGCAATTCGAGGCGAGACCTTAACCTTCTATTAAAGAACATGACGGCGGGGGCCTGGTTGGTCACCGTATGTGCAGCATTACGGTACGCGAATAGGAAATTGTCCACCTTGTGTTGTAGTGGCAACCTTTCCTCCCCCATCGCCTTGATGGCCTTTTTAAAAGTCTGTACAAAGCGCTCTGCCAGCCCATTTGTAGACGGATGATATGGTGCGGACGTATAATGTCGCACTCCATTCCTTTTTAGGAATGCTTGAAATTCTTCTGCCACAAATTGTGGCCCATTGTCCGAACAGACTTGCTCGGGCACCCCATTTCGGGCAAAAATGGTCCTTAAGGCTGTGACCGTCTTTTCGGCTGTCGTTGATGACATCTTTATGACCTCCGGCCATTTTGAGTGGGCGTCCACTACAATAAGGAACATCGCATCCATGAAGGGCCCAGCGAAGTCCACGTGGATCCTTTGCCACGGCGTTGAGGGCCACTCCCACGGATGTAGTGGGGCTTGGGGTGGTACGTTTTGTACCATCTGGCACCCTTGGCATGCTTTTGCTACTTCCTCGATGTCCCTGTCAATGCCGGGCCACCAGATGTAGGCTCTGGCGAGGCTTTTCATTTTGACACCCCCCAGATGACCTTCGTGTAAGTCCCGCAACACTTTATGTTGTAATTTTTGAGGGACCACCACCCTGGCTCCGCACATCAATGTGCCCCGGCAGACGGACAACTGGTCCTTCCTTGCCGAAAATGCCGGCAATGATGCGTCACCCTGCGCCGGCCAGCCTTTCACGGTCAATTCGTAAACCCTTGCCAGTGTCGGGTCATTCTGTGTTTCCCGCTCGATACATTGGCTGGTGATGGGCAAGTGTTCCATAACAGCCGTATGATATATTTCCACGGGGTCCTGTACTATCTCTTCGATCTCAGCAGGCAATGGTAGCCGCGACAGGCCATCCGCATTGCCATGCTGTTTGGTACCCTTATATTCGATAAGGTACTGGTGTGCGCCTAAGAACAGTGACCATCTCTGTAGCCTTTGGGCCGTCATCAGGGGCACCCCTTTTGTTGGATTAAATATGGACACCAACGGTTGATGATCCGTCAGTAGTGTGAAACGTTGTCCATGTAGATAGTGGTGGAATTTTTTTACACCCCACACCAGACTGAGGGCCTCCCTGTCGATTTGCGCATAGTTTCTTTCGGCTGTAGTTAACGACCTTGAGGCAAATGCTATTGGCCTCTCCGTCCCGTTGGGAAATTTGTGTGACAACACTGCCCCTATACCATACGGGGAGGCGTCACATGCCAACCTCATTGGCATTTTTGGGTCAAAGTGTGCGAGCACTTCCTTTGATGTAATGAGTTGTTTACCCTTTTTAAAAGCAGCCTCACACGCTTCGTCCCAATTCCAGGAGACTCCCTTTTGCAGCAATGAATTTAGTGGATGTAAAATGGACGATAAGTTCGGGAGGAACTTATGGTAATAGTTTATAAGGCCTAAGAATGATCGTAACTGAGATACATTCTCAGGGGGCGGGGCCTTCACTACTGCCTCGATCTTTTCTGGGGACTTATGCAGGCCTTCCTTATCTATAATGTGACCACAGTATGAGATACGTTCCTGGAAAAACTCACATTTCTGCTTGTTCGCCCTGAGTCCGTATTGTTGCAACCGCAGAAGTACTTGCTCCAGGTTAGCGAGGTGGTCGTTATCCGTTTGTCCTGTCACCAGGATGTCATCCAGGTAGCACTGCGTTCCTGGAATGCCCTGTAGGACCTGTTCCATGGTCCTCTGCCATATTGCCGGGGCGGACGCCACACCAAATACCAGGCGATTGTACTGGTACAATCCCTTGTGGGTGTTAATCGTTAGGAGCTTTTTCGAGTCCTGCTCCACCTCCATCTGTAAATAAGCTTGACAAAGGTCAATCTTCGTAAAGTGTCTACCCCCAGCTAACGATGCGAATATGTCCTCTATCCGCGGCAGCGGATACTGTACCGTGTGCAGGACTGGGTTAATAGTTATTTTAAAATCCCCGCAAATGCGAACCTTCTTTGGTTCCCCCGGCGTGTTATTTGCAGATTTCTTTATAACTGGGACGATGGGCGTGGCCCACTCGCTCCACTCAATCTTTGTAAGGACACCTGCACTCTCTAAGGCATCCAGTTCTGCTTCCACAGCTGGCCGGATGGCGTAAGGCACCGGTCTGGCCTTACAAAACTTGGGGTTTGCGTCTTGAGCAATAGTTATTTTTGCTCTAATGTCCTTTAAGGTCCCCAGCCCTTGTTGGAACACCTCTGGCGTTTTTGCCAATAGTTTCGACAGCCTGCTTGTAATGGTTGTATCATCCTTGGTGGTCTCTACTTTTATCTCGTGTATCGACTTCCAGTCGAAATGGATTTTTCTTATCCATTCCCTACCCAAAAGTGGTGGTCCGCCGTTTTGTCTACACCATATAACTTGAGACATCCCAGACCTTTAGGCTCTGCTTTTGTGCCTTCCTGTGACTCGTCTGAGCTACTGTCAGATATCTTATGTATTTTTGTCCTTGCCTTGGTACTGCTCGGATTGCCCCCACTATTGGGTTTCGTACCCGACCGACAAACTTTCGCTATATGCCCCTTTTTCCCACACTGCCGGCATATTTTATCACGAAACCAACAATTACTTTGGTCGTGGGTGGTTTTGCCACAACGGTAGCATTTACCTTTGTGAAATGTCACCTCATGGGTGTCATAGCCGGTTGTATTTTGTCGTATTTGGGCAGCACCCTGTGCTGCTGCTTCATGTGCCAATGCTATTTCCATCGCCTGATCTAGGCTGAGCTGTTTCTTGGCCAGCAACCGTTTTCGTGTACTCTCATTTAACATGCCACAGACAAATCTGTCTCTGATCGCTTCCGCCAAAAAGGCTCCAAACTGGCAATGTTTGGACAACCGTCTGAGCTCGGCTAAATAGGCTGCCTGCGACTCATCATTCCTTTGGTCGCGTCTGTAAAAGCGGTACCTTTCCGCTATAAATGGTGGCTTAGGGTTTAAATGTTCCTTTAACGTATCAACAATTTGGGCATACGTTTTGTCTGCTGGCTTTTCTGGAGTAAGAAGATTCCTCAGCAGACCGTATGTTTTTGCCCCCATAGAATTTAATAAGGTTGCTGCCTTTTCGTCATCTTTCACCTTGTTTACTATGCAATAAAGCTCATGCCTTTCTACATATGCGTCCCAATCTTCTATGTCGGCAACAAATTCTGACAACCGAGCTTCTTTAGCCATTTTTAAAACTACTGAAGAGGTTTTCCCGCCTTTTTCCACCAGATGGCGCTGTTATTTTTTTTTCTAAGAGAAAAACTTTCCCCCTTTTGTCCACTAGATGGCGCTGTTCATTTTAAACTGCTGAAGAGAAAAACTTTTCCCCTTTTGTCCACTAGATGGCGCTTTTCCCGCCTTTTCTCCCTCTGCTGTCAACGACGTCTCTCCAGGTTCGTTATTTTTTTTTCTTGCAGCTCCCGTTATTGCCACCGCCGCTATTACAACGACCTTCCCCTCTCGTGGCCCGCTAGTCCTCGTGGCTCCGTTTGTTCCCCAGATCGCCTGCCTGTTCTGGCCCTTGCAGCTCGCGTTCCCCGGGAAGGATTGCAGTTTACCTGACCCTGGGTGGACTTTTGCCCCGTGGCTGGAGCGCCCGTTCAGCCTCTTCTCTCAGCTGCCGCAGCCTCCGCTGGAACCTCTCTCTCTCGCTCCGTTGCTGCCGCTCCTCCTGAACTGGGTGGCCTCCTTCGGTCGACGCTGGACTCTGCAGGCTGGTAAGAAGCTTCTCTCCCCATACTGCTACCGATCCTTTGTTGCACCTTGTACTGGTGAGTTCGAACGTTCCTAGTCGCCAGTGTAAAGTATGCGCATATACTTGATACAAAAAAGGAAGAGACAGCTTGGAAGGGTTTAACTTAGGTCTTTACTTCATACCCACAGGCGGGAACTGAGGGGAGATCAGTACCCGCAGTACTATTTATACCCCTATGGCCAGGAGTGGTACTACGGTATCACTACGCCCTACAAAGTAGTGCTGCCCTGGCCATAGGGTTAAAGTAGCATACATATTACATACACAACAAAAACGTATGATCAGTAAGTTCGCAGATGACACGAAAATTGGTGGGGTGGTAAATTGCGAGGAGGAAAGCCTCCGGCTACAGGACGATATAAACGGGTTGGTCAGATGGGCGGAAAAGTGGCAAATGGAATTTAACCCTGAAAAGTGCGAGGTGATGCATTTTGGACGGACAAATAAGGCAAGGGAATACACAATGAGTGGTAGGACCCTAGGAAGTACAGAGGGTCAGAGGGACCTTGGTGTACATGTACATAGATCCCTGCAGGCAGCGGAGCAGGTAGATAAGGTGGTTAAAAAGGCATATGGGATACTTGCCTTCATTAGCCGAGGCATAGAATATAAGAGCAGGGAGGTTATGATGGAGCTGTACAAAACGCTGGTGAGGCCACAGCTGGAGTACTGTGTGCAGTTCTGGTCGCCTCACTATAGGAAGGATGTGATTGCTTTGGAGAGGGTGCAGAGAAGATTCACCAGGATGTTACCTGGGATGGAGCGCCTCAGCTATGAAGAGAGGCTGGACAGGCTGGAGTTGTTTTCCTTGGAGCAGAGAAGGCTGAGGGGGGACCTGATTGAGGTGTACAAAATAATGAGGGGCATAGATAGGGTAGATAAAGAGGAACTTTTCCCCTTAGTGGGGGGGTCAATAACAAGGGGGCATAGATTCAGGGTAAGGGGCAGGAGATTTAGAGGGGATTTGAGGAGGAACTTTTTCACCCAGAGGGTGGTTGGAATGTGGAACTCAATGCCTGAAAGGGTGGTGGAGGCAGGAACCCTCACAACATTCAAGAAGCATTTGGATGAGCACTTGAAATGCCATTGCATACAAGGCTATGGACCAAATGCTGGAAAATGGGATTAGACTGGAAAGGGATGGATGGGCGGCGCAGACACGATGGGCCGAAGGGCCTCTTTCTCTGCTGTAAAACTCGATGACTCTATGACTGCCCTCTCCCTGTGCTGAGTGTTCACACTGCCCTCTCCCTGTACTGAGTGTTCACACTGCCCTCTCCCTGTGCTGAGTGATCACAATGCCCTCTCCCTGTGCTGAGTGTTCACACTGCCCTGTCCCTGTGCTGAGTGTTCACACTGCCCTGTCCCTGTGCTGAGTGTTCACACAGCCCTCTCCCTGTGCTGAGTGTTCACACTGCCCTGTCCCTGTGCTGAGTGTTCACACTGCCCTCTCCCTGTGCTGAGTGTTCACACTGCCCTCGCCCTGTGCTGAGTGTTCACACTGCCCTCTCCCTGTGCTGAGTGTTCACACTGCCCTCTCCCTGTGCTGAGTGTTCACACTGCCCTCTCCCTGTGCTGAGTGTTCACACTGCCCTGTCCCTGTGCTGAGTGTTCACACTGCCCTCTCCCTGTGCTGAGTGTTCTCACTGCCCTCTCCCTGTGCTGAATGTTCACACTGCCCTCTCC
The DNA here is from genome assembly GCF_052327205.1 of Somniosus microcephalus. Classification (NCBI taxonomy): domain Eukaryota; kingdom Metazoa; phylum Chordata; class Chondrichthyes; order Squaliformes; family Somniosidae; genus Somniosus; species Somniosus microcephalus. The sequence goes on from NC_140987.1 coordinate 314,754,457, forward strand.
CTGTGCTGAATGTTCACACTGCCCTCTCCCTGTGCTGAGTGTTCACACTGCCCTCTCCCTGTGCTGAGTGTTCACACTGCCCTCTCCCTGTGCTGAGTGTTCTCACTGCCCTCTCCCTGTGCTGAGTGTTCACACTGCCCTGTCCCTGTGCTGAGTGTTCACACTGCCCTGTCCCTGTGCTGAGTGTTCACACTGCCCTATCCCTGTGCTGAGTGTTCACACTGCCCTCGCCCTGTGCTGAGTGTTCACACTGCCCTCTCCCTGTGCTGAGTGTTCACACTGCCCTCTCCCTGTGCTGAGTGTTCACACTGCCCTCTCCCTGTGCTGAGTGTTCACACTGCCCTCTCCCTGTGCTGAGTGTTCACACTGCCCTCTCCCTGTGCTGAGTGTTCTCACTGCCCTCTCCCTGTGCTGAGTGTTCACACTGCCCTGTCCCTGTGCTGAGTGTTCACACTGCCCTGTCCCTGTGCTGAGTGTTCACACTGCCCTGTCCCTGTGCTGATTGTTCACACTGTCCTGTCCCTGTGCTGAGTGTTCACACTGCCCTGTCCCTGTGCTGAGTGTTCACACTGCCCTCTCCTTGTACTGAGTGTTCACACTGCCCTCTCCCTGTGCTGAGTGTTCACAATGCCCTCTCCCTGTGCTGAGTGTTCACACTGCCCTGTCCCTGTGCTGAGTGTTCACACTGCCCTCTCCCTGTACTGAGTGTTCACACTGCCCTCCCCCTGTGCTGAGTGTTCACACTGCCCTGTCCCTGTGCTGAGTGTTCACACTGCCCTCTCCCTGTGCTGAGTGTTCACACTGCCCTCTCCCTGTGCTGAGTGTTCACACTGCCCTGTCTCTGTGCTGAGTGTTCACACTGCCCTCTCCCTGTGCTGAGTGTTCACACTGCCCTCGCCCTGTGCTGAGTGTTCACACTGCCCTGTCTCTGTGCTGAGTGTTCACACTGCCCTCTCCCTGTGCTGAATGTTCACACTCCCCTCTCCCTGTGCTGAATGTTCACACAGCCCTCTCCCTGTGCTGAGTGTTCACACTGCCCTGTCCCTGTGCTGAGTGTTCACACTGCCCTGTCCCAGTGCTGAGTGTTCACACTGCCCTGACCCTGTGCTGAGTGTTCACACAGCCCTGTCCTTGTGCTGAGTGTTCACACTGCCCTCTCCCTGTGCTGAGCGTTCACACTGCCCTCTCCCTGTGCTGAATGTTCACACTGCCCTCTCCCTGTGCTGAGCGTTCACACTGCCCTCTCCCTGTGCTGAGTGTTCACACAGCCCTCTCCCTGTGCTGAGTGTTCACACAGCCCTCTCCCTGTGCTGAGTGTTCACACTGCCCTCTCCTTGTGCTGAGTGTTCACACTGCCCTCTCCCTGTGCTGAGTGTTCACACTGCCCTCTCCCTGTGCTGAGTGTTCACACGGCCCTCCCCCTGTGCTGAGTGTTCACACGGCCCTCCCCCTGTGCTGAGTGTTCACACTGCCCTCTCCCTGTGCTGAGTGTTCACACTGCCCTCTCCGTGTGCTGAGTGTTCACACTGCCCTTTCCGTGTGCTGAGTCTTCACACTGCCCTGTCCCTGTGCTGAGTGTTCACACTGCCCTCTCCCTGTGCTGAGTGCTCACACTGCGCTCTCCCTGTGCTGAGTGTTCGCACTGCCCTCTCCCTGTGCTGAGTGTTCACACAGCCCTGTCCCTTTGCTGAGTGTTCACACTGCCCTCTCCCTGTGCTGAGTGTTCACACTGCGCTCTCCCTGTGCTGAGTGTTCGCACTGCCCTCTCCCTGTGCTGAGTGTTCACACTGCCCTCTCCCTGTGCTGAGTGTTCACACTGCCCTCTCCCTGTGCTGAGTGTTCACACTGCCCTGTCTCTGTGCTGAGTGTTCACACTGCCCTCTCCCTGTGCTGAGTGTTCACACTGCCCTCGCCCTGTGCTGAGTGTTCACACTGCCCTGTCTCTGTGCTGAGTGTTCACACTGCCCTCTCCCTGTGCTGAATGTTCACACTCCCCTCTCCCTGTGCTGAATGTTCACACAGCCCTCTCCCTGTGCTGAGTGTTCACACTGCCCTGTCCCTGTGCTGAGTGTTCACACTGCCCTGTCCCAGTGCTGAGTGTTCACACTGCCCTGACCCTGTGCTGAGTGTTCACACAGCCCTGTCCTTGTGCTGAGTGTTCACACTGCCCTCTCCCTGTGCTGAATGTTCACACTGCCCTCTCCCTGTGCTGAGCGTTCACACTGCCCTCTCCCTGTGCTGAGTGTTCACACAGCCCTCTCCCTGTGCTGAGTGTTCACACAGCCCTCTCCCTGTGCTGAGTGTTCACACTGCCCTCTCCTTGTGCTGAGTGTTCACACTGCCCTCTCCCTGTGCTGAGTGTTCACACTGCCCTCTCCCTGTGCTGAGTGTTCACACGGCCCTCCCCCTGTGCTGAGTGTTCACACGGCCCTCCCCCTGTGCTGAGTGTTCACACTGCCCTCTCCCTGTGCTGAGTGTTCACACTGCCCTCTCCGTGTGCTGAGTGTTCACACTGCCCTTTCCGTGTGCTGAGTCTTCACACTGCCCTGTCCCTGTGCTGAGTGTTCACACTGCCCTCTCCCTGTGCTGAGTGCTCACACTGCGCTCTCCCTGTGCTGAGTGTTCGCACTGCCCTCTCCCTGTGCTGAGTGTTCACACAGCCCTGTCCCTTTGCTGAGTGTTCACACTGCCCTCTCCCTGTGCTGAGTGTTCACACTGCGCTCTCCCTGTGCTGAGTGTTCGCACTGCCCTCTCCCTGTGCTGAGTGTTCACACAGCCCTGTCCCTGTGCTGAGTGTTCACACTGCCCTGTCCCTGTGCTGAGTGTTCACACTGCCCTCTCCCTGTGCTGAGTGTTCACACTGCCCTCTCCCTGTGCTGAGTGTTCACACTGCCCTCCCCCTGTGCTGAGTGTTCACACTGCCCTGCCCCTGTGCTGAGTGTTCACACTGCCCTGTCCCTGTGCTGAGTGTTCACACTGCCCTCTCCCTGTGCTGAGTGTTCACACTGCCCTGTCCCTGTGCTGAGTGTTCACACTGCCCTGTCCCTGTGCTGAATGTTCACACTGCCCTGTCCCTGTGCTGAGTGTTCACACTGCCCTGTCCGTGTGCTGAGTGTTCACACTGCCCTCTCCCTGTGCTGAGTGTTCACACTGCCCTCTCCCTGTGCTGAGTGTTCACACTGCCCTCTCCCTGTGCTGAGTGTTCACACTGCCCTCTCCCTGTGCTGAGTGTTCACACTGCCCTCTCCCTGTGCTGAGTGTTCACACGGCCCTCCCCCTGTGCTGAGTGTTCACACGGCCCTCCCCCTGTGCTGAGTGTTCACACTGCCCTCTCCCTGTGCTGAGTGTTCACACTGCCCTCTCCGTGTGCTGAGTGTTCACACTGCCCTTTCCGTGTGCTGAGTGTTCACACTGCCCTCTCCCTGTGCTGAGTGTTCACACGGCCCTCCCCCTGTGCTGAGTGTTCACACGGCCCTCCCCCTGTGCTGAGTGTTCACACTGCCCTCTCCCTGTGCTGAGTGTTCACACTGCCCTGTCCCTGTGCTGAGTGTTCTCACTGCCCTGTCCCTTTGCTGAGTGTTCACACTGCCCTCTCCCTGTGCTGAATGTTCACACTGCCCTCTCCCTGTGCTGAGAGTTCACACTGCCCTGTCCCTGTGCTGAGTGTTCTCACTGCCCTGTCCCTTTGCTGAGTGTTCACACTGCCCTCTCCCTGTGCTGAATGTTCACACTGCCCTCTCCCTGTGCTGAGTGTTCACACTGCCCTCTCCCTGTGCTGAGTGTTCTCACTGCCCTCTCCCTGTGCTGAGTGTTCTCACTGCCCTGTCCCTGTGCTGAGTGTTCACACTGCCCTCTCCCTGTGCTGAGTGTTCACACTGCCCTCTTCCTGTGCTGAGTGTTCACACTGCCCTCTTCCTGTGCTGAGGTTTCACACTGCCCTCTCCCTGTGCTGAGTGTTCACACGGCCCTCCCCCTGTGCTGAGTGTTCACACTGCCCTCTCCCTGTGCTGAGTGTTCACACTGCCCTGTCCCTGTGCTGAGTGTTCACACTGCCCTGTCCCTGTGCTGAATGTTCACACTGCCCTGTCCCTGTGCTGAGTGTTCACACTGCCCTCTCCCTGTGCTGAGTGTTCACACTGCCCTCTCCCTGTGCTGAGTGTTCACACAGCCCTCTCTCTGTGCTGAGTCTTCACACTGCCCTGTCCCTGTGCTGAGTGTTCACACTGCCCTGTCCCTGTGCTGAGTGATCACACTGCCCTCTCCCTGTGCTGAGTGTTCTCACATCCCTGTCCCTTTGCTGAGTGTTCTCACTGCCCTCTCCCTGTGCTGAGTGTTCTCACTGCCCTCTCCCTGTGCTGAGTGTTCTCACTGCCCTGTCCGTGTGCTGAGTGTTCACACTGCCCTCTCCCTGTGCTGAGAGTTCACACTGCCCTGTCCCTGTGCTGAGTGTTCACACTGCCCTCTCCCTGTGCTGAGTGTTCACACTGCGCTCTCCCTGTGCTGAGTGTTCACACTGCCCTGTCCCTGTGCTGAGTGTTCACACTGCGCTCTCCCTGTGCTGAGTGTTCACACTGCCCTGTCCCTGTGCTGAGACTTCACACTGCCCTGTCCCTGTGCTGAGTGTTCACACTGCCCTGTCCCTGTGCTGAGTGTTCACACTGCCCTCTCCCTGTGCTGAGTGTTCACACTGCGCTCTCCCTGTACTGAGTGTTCACACTGCCCTCTCCCTGTGCTGAGTGTTCACACTGCCCTCTCCCTGTGCTGAGTGTTCACACAGCCCTGTCCCTGTGCTGAGTGTTCACACTGCCCTGTCCCTGTGCTGAGCTGAGTGTTCACACTGCCCTCTCCCTGTGCTGAGTGTTCACACTGCCCTCTCCCTGTGCTGTGTGTTCACACTGCCCTCTCCCTGTGCTGAGTGTTCACACTGCCCTCCCCCTGTGCTGAGTGTTCACACTGCCCTCCCCTTGTGCTGAGTGTTCACACTGCCCTCTCCCTGTGCTGAGTGTTCACACAGCCCTCTCCCTGTGCTGAGTGTTCACACAGCCCTCTCCCTGTGCTGAGTGTTCACACAGCCCTCTCCCTGTGCTGAGTGTTCACACTGCCCTCTCCCTGTGCTGAGTGTTCACACTGCCCTCTCCCTGTGCTGAGTGTTCACACTGCCCTCTCCCTGTGCTGAGTGTTCACACTGCCCTCTCCCTGTGCTGAGTGTTCACACTGCCCTCTCCCTGTGCTGAGTGTTCACACTGCCCTCTCACTGTGCTGAGTGTTCACACGGCCCTCCCCCTGTGCTGAGTGTTCACACGGCCTTCCCCCTGTGCTGAGTGTTCACACTACCCTCTCCCTGTGCTGAGTGTTCACACTGCCCTTTCCGTGTGCTGAGTGTTCACACTGCCCTTTCCGTGTGCTGAGTGTTCACACTGCCCTGTCCCTGTGCTGAGTGTTCACACTGCCCTGTCCCTCTGCTGAGTGTTCACACTGCCCTGTCCCTGTGCTGAGTGTTCTCACTGCCGTGTCCCTTTGCTGAGTGTTCACACTGCCCTCTCCCTGTGCTGAATGTTCACACTGCCCTCTCCCTGTGCTGAGAGTTCACACTGCCCTGTCCCTGTGCTGAGTGTTCTCACATCCCTGTCCATTTGCTGAGTGTTCACACTGCCCTCTCCCTGTGCTGAATGTTCACACTGCCCTCTCCCTGTGCTGAGTGTTCACACTGCCCTGTCCCAGTGCTGAGTGTTCACACTGCCCTCTCCCTGTGCTGAGTGTTCACACTGCCCTCTCCCTGTGCTGAATGTTCACACTGCCCTCTCCCTGTGCTGAATGTTCACACTGCCCTCTCCCTGTGCTGAGTGTTCCTACTGCCCTCTCCCTGTGCTGAGTGTTCACACTGCCCTCTCCCTGTGCTGAGTGTTCACACTGCCCTCTCCCTGTGCTGAGTGTTCACACTGCCCTCTCCCTGTGCTGAGTGTTCACACTGCGCTCTCCCTGTGCTGAGTGTTCACACTGCCCTGTCCCTATGCTGAGTGTTCACACTGCCCTGTCCCTGTGCTGAGTGTTCACACTGCGCTCTCCCTGTGCTGAGTGTTCACACTGCCCTGTCGCTGTGCTGAGTGTTCACACTGCGCTCTCCCTGTACTGAGTGTTCGCACTCCCCTGTCCCTGTGCTGAGTGTTCACACTGCCCTGTCCCTTTGCTGAGTGTTCACACTGCCCTCTCCCTGTGCTGAGTGTTCACACTGCGCTCTCCCTGTGCTGAGTGTTCACACTGCCCTGTCCCTGTGCTGAGTGTTCGCACTGCGCTCTCCCTGTACTGAGTGTTCACACTGCCCTCTCCCTGTGCTGAGTGTTCACACTGCCCTCTCCCTGTGCTGAGTGTTCACACTGCCCTCTCCCTGTGCTGAGTGTTCACACAGCCCTGTCCCTGTGCTGAGTGTTCACACTGCCCTGTCCCTGTGCTGAGTGTTCACACTGCCCTCTCCCTGTGCTGAGTGTTCACACTGCCCTCTCCCTGTGCTGAGTGTTCACACTGCCCTCCCCCTGTGCTGAGTGTTCACACTGCCCTCCCCCTGTGCTGAGTGTTCACACTGCCCTCCCCCTGTGCTGAGTGTTCACACTGCCCTCCCCCTGTGCTGAGTGTTCACACTGCCCTCTCCCTGTGCTGAGTGTTCTCACTGCCCTGTCCATTTGCTGAGTGTTCACACTGCCCTCTCCCTGTGCTGAATGTTCACACTGCCCTCTCTCTGTGCTGAGTGTTCACACGGCCCTCCCCCTGTGCTGAGTGTTCACACTGCCCTCTCCCTGTGCTGAGTGTTCACACGGCCCTCCCCCTGTGCTGAGTGTTCACACGGCCCTCCCCCTGTGCTGAGTGTTCACACTGCCCTCTCCCTGTGCTGAGTGTTCACACTGCCCTCTCCCTGTGCTGAGTGTTCACACTACCCTTTCCGTGTGCTGAGTGTTCACACTGCCCTTTCCGTGTGCTGAGTGTTCACACTGCCCTGTCCCTGTGCTGAGTGTTCACACTGCCCTGTCCCTGTGCTGAGTGTTCACACTGCCCTGTCCCTGTGCTGAGTGTTCACACTGCCCTGTCCCTGTGCTGAGTGTTCTCACTTCCCTGTCCCTGTGCTGAATGTTCACACTGCCCTCTCCCTGTGCTGAGAGTTCACACTGCCCTGTCCCTGTGCTGAGTGTTCTCACATCCCTGTCCCTTTGCTGAGTGTTCACACTGCCCTCTCCCTGTGCTGAATGTTCACACTGCCCTCTCCCTGTGCTGAGTGTTCACACTGCCCTCTCCCTGTGCTGAGTGTTCTCACTGCCCTCTCCCTGTGCTGAGTGTTCTCACTGCCCTGTCCCTGTGCTGAGTGTTCACACTGCCCTCTCCCTGTGCTGAGTGTTCACACTGCCCTCTCCCTGTGCTGAGTGTTCACACTGCGCTCTCCCTGTGCTGAGTGTTCACACTGCCCTGTCCCTGTGCTGAGTGTTCACACTGCCCTGTCCCTGTGCTGAGTGTTCACACTGCGCTCTCCCTGTGCTGAGTGTTCACACTGCCCTGTCGCTGTGCTGAGTGTTCACACTGCGCTCTCCCTGTACTGAGTGTTCGCACTGCCCTGTCCCTGTGCTGAGTGTTCACACTGCCCTGTCCCTTTGCTGAGTGTTCACACTGCCCTCTCCCTGTGCTGAGTGTTCACACTGCGCTCTCCCTGTGCTGAGTGTTCACACTGCCCTGTCCCTGTGCTGAGTGTTCGCACTGCGCTCTCCCTGTACTGAGTGTTCACACTGCCCTCTCCCTGTGCTGAGTGTTCGCACTGCCCTCTCCCTGTGCTGAGTGTTCACACAGCCCTGTCCCTGTGCTGAGTGTTCACACTGCCCTGTCCCTGTGCTGAGTGTTCACACTGCCCTCTCCCTGTGCTGAGTGTTCACACTGCCCTCTCCCTGTGCTGAGTGTTCACACTGCCCTCCCCCTGTGCTGAGTGTTCACACTGCCCTCCCCCTGTGCTGAGTGTTCACACTGCCCTCCCCTTGTGCTGAATGTTCACACTGCCCTCTCCCTGTGCTGAGTGTTCACACAGCCCTCTCCCTGTGCTGAGTGTTCACACAGCCCTCTCCCTGTGCTGAGTGTTCACACAGCCCTCTCCCTGTGCTGAGTGTTCACACAGCCCTCTCCCTGTGCTGAGTGTTCACACTGCCCTCTCCCTGTGCTGAGTGTTCACACTGCCCTCTCCCTGTGCTGAATGTTCACACGGCCCTCCCCCGGTGCTGAGTGTTCACACTGCCCTCTCCCTGTGCTGAGTGTTCACACTGCCCTCTCCCTGTGCTGAGTGTTCACACTGCCCTCTCCCTGTGCTGAGTGTTCACACTGCCCTCTCCCTGTGCTGAGTGTTCACACGGCCCTCCCCCTGTGCTGAGTGTTCACACGGCCCTCCCCCTGTGCTGAGTGTTCACACTGCCCTCTCCCTGTGCTGAGTGTTCACACTGCCCTGTCCCTGTGCTGAGTGTTCTCACTGCCCTGTCCCTTTGCTGAGTGTTCACACTACCCTCTCCCTGTGCTGAATGTTCACACTGCCCTCCCCCTGTGCTGAGAGTTCACACTGCCCTGTCCCTGTGCTGAGTGTTCTCACTGCCCTGTCCCTTTGCTGAGTGTTCACACTGCCCTCTCCCTGTGCTGAATGTTCACACTGCCCTCTCCCTGTGCTGAGTGTTCACACTGCCCTCTCCCTGTGCTGAGTGTTCTCACTGCCCGCTCCCTGTGCTGAGTGTTCTCACTGCCCTGTCCCTGTGCTGTGTGTTCACACTGCCTTCTCCCTGTGCTGAGTGTTCACACTGCCCTCTCCCTGTGCTGAGTGTTCACACTGCCCTCTTCCTGTGCTGAGTGTTCACACTGCCCTCTCCCTGTGCTGAGTGTTCACACTGCCCTCTCCCTGTGCTGAGTGTTCACACGGCCCTCCCCCTGTGCTGAGTGTTCACACGGCCCTCCCCCTGTGCTGAGTGTTCACACTGCCCTCTCCCTGTGCTGAGTGTTCACACTGCCCTCTCCCTGTGCTGATTGTTCACACTGCCCTGTCCGTGTGCTGAGTGTTCACACTGCCCTGTCCCTGTGCTGAGTGTTCACACTGCCCTGTCCCTGTGCTGAATGTTCACACTGCCCTGTCCCTGTGCTGAGTGTTCACACTGCCCTCTCCCTGTGCTGAGGGTTCACACTGCCCTCTCCCTGTGCTGAGTGTTCACACTGCCCTCTCTCTGTGCTGAGTTTTCACACTGCCCTGTCCCTGTGCTCAGTGTTCACACTGCCCTCTCCCTGTGCTGAGTGTTCACACTGCCCTGTCCCTGTGCTGAGTGTTCACACTGCCCTGTCCCTGTGCTGAGTGTTCACACTGCCCTGTCCCTGTGCTGAGTGTTCACACTGCCCTCTCCCTGTGCTGAGTGTTCACACTGCCCTGTCCCTGTGCTGAGTGTTCACACTGCCCTGTCCCTGTGCTGAGTGTTCACACTGCCCTGTCCCTGTGCTGAGTGTTCTCACTGCCCTGTCCCTTTGCTGAGTGTTCACACTGCCCTCTCCCTGTGCTGAATGTTCGCACTGCCCTCTCCCTGTGCTGAGAGTTCACACTGCCCTGTCCCTGTGCTGAGTGTTCTCACATCCCTGTCCCTTTGCTGAGTGTTCACACTGCCCTCTCCCTGTGCTGAATGTTCACACTGCCCTCTCCCTGTGCTGAGTGTTCACACTGCCCTCTCCCTGTGCTGAGTGTTCTCACTGCCCTCTCCCTGTGCTGAGTGTTCTCACTGCCCTGTCCCTGTGCTGAGTGTTCACACTGCCCTCTCCCTGTGCTGAGTGTTCACACTGCCCTCTCCCTGTGCTGAGTGTTCACACTGCGCTCTCCCTGTGCTGAGTGTTCACACTGCCCTGTCCCTGTGCTGAGTGTTCACACTGCCCTGTCCCTGTGCTGAGTGTTCACACTGCGCTCTCCCTGTGCTGAGTGTTCACACTGCCCTGTCGCTGTGCTGAGTGTTCACACTGCGCTCTCCCTGTACTGAGTGTTCGCACTGCCCTGTCCCTGTGCTGAGTGTTCACACTGCCCTGTCCCTTTGCTGAGTGTTCACACTGCCCTCTCCCTGTGCTGAGTGTTCACACTGCGCTCTCCCTGTGCTGAGTGTTCACACTGCCCTGTGCTGAGTGTTCGCACTGCGCTCTCCCTGTACTGAGTGTTCACACTGCCCTCTCCCTGTGCTGAGTGTTCGCACTGCCCTGTCCCTGTGCTGAGTGTTCTCACATCCCTGTCCCTTTGCTGAGTGTTCACACTGCCCTCTCCCTGTGCTGAATGTTCACACTGCCCTCTCCCTGTGCTGAGTGTTCACACGGCCCTCCCCCTGTGCTGAGTGTTCACACGGCCCTCCCCCTGTGCTGAGTGTTCACACTGCCCTCTCCCTGTGCTGAGTGTTCACACTGCCCTCTCCCTGTGCTGAGTGTTCACACTACCCTTTCCGTGTGCTGAGTGTTCACACTGCCCTTTCCGTGTGCTGAGTGTTCACACTGCCCTGTCCCTGTGCTGAGTGTTCACACTGCCCTGTCCCTGTGCTGAGTGTTCACACTGCCCTGTCCCTGTGCTGAGTGTTCACACTGCCCTGTCCCTGTGCTGAGTGTTCTCACTGCCCTGTCCCTGTGCTGAATGTTCACACTGCCCTCTCCCTGTGCTGAGAGTTCACACTGCCCTGTCCCTGTGCTGAGTGTTCTCACATCCCTGTCCCTTTGCTGAGTGTTCACACTGCCCTCTCCCTGTGCTGAATGTTCACACTGCCCTCTCCCTGTGCTGAGTGTTCACACTGCCCTCTCCCTGTGCTGAGTGTTCTCACTGCCCTCTCCCTGTGCTGAGTGTTCTCACTGCCCTGTCCCTGTGCTGAGTGTTCACACTGCCCTCTCCCTGTGCTGAGTGTTCACACTGCCCTCTCCCTGTGCTGAGTGTTCACACTGCGCTCTCCCTGTGCTGAGTGTTCACACTGCCCTGTCCCTGTGCTGAGTGTTCACACTGCCCTGTCCCTGTGCTGAGTGTTCACACTGCGCTCTCCCTGTGCTGAGTGTTCACACTGCCCTGTCGCTGTGCTGAGTGTTCACACTGCGCTCTCCCTGTACTGAGTGTTCGCACTGCCCTGTCCCTGTGCTGAGTGTTCACACTGCCCTGTCCCTTTGCTGAGTGTTCACACTGCCCTCTCCCTGTGCTGAGTGTTCACACTGCGCTCTCCCTGTGCTGAGTGTTCACACTGCCCTGTCCCTGTGCTGAGTGTTCGCACTGCGCTCTCCCTGTACTGAGTGTTCACACTGCCCTCTCCCTGTGCTGAGTGTTCGCACTGCCCTCTCCCTGTGCTGAGTGTTCACACAGCCCTGTCCCTGTGCTGAGTGTTCACACTGCCCTGTCCCTGTGCTGAGTGTTCACACTGCCCTCTCCCTGTGCTGAGTGTTCACACTGCCCTCTCCCTGTGCTGAGTGTTCACACTGCCCTCCCCCTGTGCTGAGTGTTCACACTGCCCTCCCCCTGTGCTGAGTGTTCACACTGCCCTCCCCTTGTGCTGAATGTTCACACTGCCCTCTCCCTGTGCTGAGTGTTCACACAGCCCTCTCCCTGTGCTGAGTGTTCACACAGCCCTCTCCCTGTGCTGAGTGTTCACACAGCCCTCTCCCTGTGCTGAGTGTTCACACAGCCCTCTCCCTGTGCTGAGTGTTCACACTGCCCTCTCCCTGTGCTGAATGTTCACACGGCCCTCCCCCGGTGCTGAGTGTTCACACTGCCCTCTCCCTGTGCTGAGTGTTCACACTGCCCTCTCCCTGTGCTGAGTGTTCACACTGCCCTCTCCCTGTGCTGAGTGTTCACACTGCCCTCTCCCTGTGCTGAGTGTTCACACGGCCCTCCCCCTGTGCTGAGTGTTCACACGGCCCTCCCCCTGTGCTGAGTGTTCACACTGCCCTCTCCCTGTGCTGAGTGTTCACACTGCCCTGTCCCTGTGCTGAGTGTTCTCACTGCCCTGTCCCTTTGCTGAGTGTTCACACTACCCTCTCCCTGTGCTGAATGTTCACACTGCCCTCCCCCTGTGCTGAGAGTTCACACTGCCCTGTCCCTGTGCTGAGTGTTCTCACTGCCCTGTCCCTTTGCTGAGTGTTCACACTGCCCTCTCCCTGTGCTGAATGTTCACACTGCCCTCTCCCTGTGCTGAGTGTTCACACTGCCCTCTCCCTGTGCTGAGTGTTCTCACTGCCCTGTCCCTGTGCTGAGTGTTCACACTGCCCTCTCCCTGTGCTGAGTGTTCACACTGCCCTCTTCCTGTGCTGAGTGTTCACACTGCCCTCTTCCTGTGCTGAGGTTTCACACTGCCCTCTCCCTGTGCTGAGTGTTCACACGGCCCTCCCCCTGTGCTGAGTGTTCACACTGCCCTCTCCCTGTGCTGAGTGTTCACACTGCCCTGTCCCTGTGCTGAGTGTTCACACTGCCCTGTCCCTGTGCTGAATGTTCACACTGCCCTGTCCCTGTGCTGAGTGTTCACACTGCCCTCTCCCTGTGCTGAGTGTTCACACTGCCCTCTCCCTGTGCTGAGTGTTCACACTGCCCTCTCTCTGTGCTGAGTCTTCACACTGCCCTGTCCCTGTGCTGAGTGTTCACACTGCCCTGTCCCTGTGCTGAGTGTTCACACTGCCCTGTCCCTGTGCTGAGTGTTCACACTGCCCTGTCCCTGTGCTGAGTGTTCACACTGCCCTCTCCCTGTGCTGAGTGTTCACACTGCCCTGTCCCTGTGCTGAGTGTTCACACTGCCCTGTCCCTGTGCTGAGTGTTCACACTGCCCTGTCCCTGTGCTGAGTGTTCTCACTGCCCTGTCCCTTTGCTGAGTGTTCACACTGCCCTCTCCCTGTGCTGAATGTTCGCACTGCCCTCTCCCTGTGCTGAGAGTTCACACTGCCCTGTCCCTGTGCTGAGTGTTCTCACATCCCTGTCCCTTTGCTGAGTGTTCACACTGCCCTCTCCCTGTGCTGAATGTTCACACTGCCCTCTCCCTGTGCTGAGTGTTCACACTGCCCTCTCCCTGTGCTGAGTGTTCTCACTGCCCTCTCCCTGTGCTGAGTGTTCTCACTGCCCTGTCCCTGTGCTGAGTGTTCACACTGCCCTCTCCCTGTGCTGAGTGTTCACACTGCCCTCTCCCTGTGCTGAGTGTTCACACTGCGCTCTCCCTGTGCTGAGTGTTCACACTGCCCTGTCCCTGTGCTGAGTGTTCACACTGCCCTGTCCCTGTGCTGAGTGTTCACACTGCGCTCTCCCTGTGCTGAGTGTTCACACTGCCCTGTCGCTGTGCTGAGTGTTCACACTGCGCTCTCCCTGTACTGAGTGTTCGCACTGCCCTGTCCCTGTGCTGAGTGTTCACACTGCCCTGTCCCTTTGCTGAGTGTTCACACTGCCCTCTCCCTGTGCTGAGTGTTCACACTGCGCTCTCCCTGTGCTGAGTGTTCACACTGCCCTGTGCTGAGTGTTCGCACTGCGCTCTCCCTGTACTGAGTGTTCACACTGCCCTCTCCCTGTGCTGAGTGTTCGCACTGCCCTGTCCCTGTGCTGAGTGTTCTCACATCCCTGTCCCTTTGCTGAGTGTTCACACTGCCCTCTCCCTGTGCTGAATGTTCACACTGCCCTCTCCCTGTGCTGAGTGTTCACACGGCCCTCCCCCTGTGCTGAGTGTTCACACGGCCCTCCCCCTGTGCTGAGTGTTCACACTGCCCTCTCCCTGTGCTGAGTGTTCACACTGCCCTCTCCCTGTGCTGAGTGTTCACACTACCCTTTCCGTGTGCTGAGTGTTCACACTGCCCTTTCCGTGTGCTGAGTGTTCACACTGCCCTGTCCCTGTGCTGAGTGTTCACACTGCCCTGTCCCTGTGCTGAGTGTTCACACTGCCCTGTCCCTGTGCTGAGTGTTCACACTGCCCTGTCCCTGTGCTGAGTGTTCTCACTGCCCTGTCCCTGTGCTGAATGTTCCCACTGCCCTCTCCCTGTGCTGAGAGTTCACACTGCCCTGTCCCTGTGCTGAGTGTTCTCACATCCCTGTCCCTTTGCTGAGTGTTCACACTGCCCTCTCCCTGTGCTGAATGTTCACACTGCCCTCTCCCTGTGCTGAGTGTTCACACTGCCCTCTCCCTGTGCTGAGTGTTCTCACTGCCCTCTCCCTGTGCTGAGTGTTCTCACTGCCCTGTCCCTGTGCTGAGTGTTCACACTGCCCTCTCCCTGTGCTGAGTGTTCACACTGCCCTCTCCCTGTGCTGAGTGTTCACACTGCGCTCTCCCTGTGCTGAGTGTTCACACTGCCCTGTCCCTGTGCTGAGTGTTCACACTGCCCTGTCCCTGTGCTGAGTGTTCACACTGCGCTCTCCCTGTGCTGAGTGTTCACACTGCCCTGTCGCTGTGCTGAGTGTTCACACTGCGCTCTCCCTGTACTGAGTGTTCGCACTGCCCTGTCCCTGTGCTGAGTGTTCACACTGCCCTGTCCCTTTGCTGAGTGTTCACACTGCCCTCTCCCTGTGCTGAGTGTTCACACTGCGCTCTCCCTGTGCTGAGTGTTCACACTGCCCTGTCCCTGTGCTGAGTGTTCGCACTGCGCTCTCCCTGTACTGAGTGTTCACACTGCCCTCTCCCTGTGCTGAGTGTTCGCACTGCCCTCTCCCTGTGCTGAGTGTTCACACAGCCCTGTCCCTGTGCTGAGTGTTCACACTGCCCTGTCCCTGTGCTGAGTGTTCACACTGCCCTCTCCCTGTGCTGAGTGTTCACACTGCCCTCTCCCTGTGCTGAGTGTTCACACTGCCCTCCCCCTGTGCTGAGTGTTCACACTGCCCTCCCCCTGTGCTGAGTGTTCACACTGCCCTCCCCTTGTGCTGAATGTTCACACTGCCCTCTCCCTGTGCTGAGTGTTCACACAGCCCTCTCCCTGTGCTGAGTGTTCACACAGCCCTCTCCCTGTGCTGAGTGTTCACACAGCCCTCTCCCTGTGCTGAGTGTTCACACAGCCCTCTCCCTGTGCTGAGTGTTCACACTGCCCTCTCCCTGTGCTGAATGTTCACACGGCCCTCCCCCGGTGCTGAGTGTTCACACTGCCCTCTCCCTGTGCTGAGTGTTCACACTGCCCTCTCCCTGTGCTGAGTGTTCACACTGCCCTCTCCCTGTGCTGAGTGTTCACACTGCCCTCTCCCTGTGCTGAGTGTTCACACGGCCCTCCCCCTGTGCTGAGTGTTCACACGGCCCTCCCCCTGTGCTGAGTGTTCACACTGCCCTCTCCCTGTGCTGAGTGTTCACACTGCCCTGTCCCTGTGCTGAGTGTTCTCACTGCCCTGTCCCTTTGCTGAGTGTTCACACTACCCTCTCCCTGTGCTGAATGTTCACACTGCCCTCCCCCTGTGCTGAGAGTTCACACTGCCCTGTCCCTGTGCTGAGTGTTCTCACTGCCCTGTCCCTTTGCTGAGTGTTCACACTGCCCTCTCCCTGTGCTGAATGTTCACACTGCCCTCTCCCTGTGCTGAGTGTTCACACTGCCCTCTCCCTGTGCTGAGTGTTCTCACTGCCCTGTCCCTGTGCTGAGTGTTCACACTGCCCTCTCCCTGTGCTGAGTGTTCACACTGCCCTCTTCCTGTGCTGAGTGTTCACACTGCCCTCTTCCTGTGCTGAGGTTTCACACTGCCCTCTCCCTGTGCTGAGTGTTCACACGGCCCTCCCCCTGTGCTGAGTGTTCACACTGCCCTCTCCCTGTGCTGAGTGTTCACACTGCCCTGTCCCTGTGCTGAGTGTTCACACTGCCCTGTCCCTGTGCTGAATGTTCACACTGCCCTGTCCCTGTGCTGAGTGTTCACACTGCCCTCTCCCTGTGCTGAGTGTTCACACTGCCCTCTCCCTGTGCTGAGTGTTCACACTGCCCTCTCTCTGTGCTGAGTCTTCACACTGCCCTGTCCCTGTGCTGAGTGTTCACACTGCCCTGTCCCTGTGCTGAGTGATCACACTGCCCTCTCCCTGTGCTGAGTGTTCTCACATCCCTGTCCCTTTGCTGAGTGTTCTCACTGCCCTCTCCCTGTGCTGAGTGTTCTCACTGCCCTCTCCCTGTGCTGAGTGTTCTCACTGCCCTGTCCGTGTGCTGAGTGTTCACACTGCCCTCTCCCTGTGCTGAGAGTTCACACTGCCCTGTCCCTGTGCTGAGTGTTCACACTGCCCTCTCCCTGTGCTGAGTGTTCACACTGCGCTCTCCCTGTGCTGAGTGTTCACACTGCCCTGTCCCTGTGGTGAGTGTTCACACTGCGCTCTCCCTGTGCTGAGTGTTCACACTGCCCTGTCCCTGTGCTGAGACTTCACACTGCCCTGTCCCTGTGCTGAGTGTTCACACTGCCCTGTCCCTGTGCTGAGTGTTCACACTGCCCTCTCCCTGTGCTGAGTGTTCACACTGCGCTCTCCCTGTACTGAGTGTTCACACTGCCCTCTCCCTGTGCTGAGTGTTCACACTGCCCTCTCCCTGTGCTGTGTTCACACAGCCCTGTCCCTGTGCTGAGTGTTCACACTGCCCTGTCCCTGTGCTGAGCTGAGTGTTCACACTGCCCTCTCCCTGTGCTGAGTGTTCACACTGCCCTCTCCCTGTGCTGTGTGTTCACACTGCCCTCTCCCTGTGCTGAGTGTTCACACTGCCCTCCCCCTGTGCTGAGTGTTCACACTGCCCTCCCCTTGTGCTGAGTGTTCACACTGCCCTCTCCCTGTGCTGAGTGTTCACACAGCCCTCTCCCTGTGCTGAGTGTTCACACAGCCCTCTCCCTGTGCTGAGTGTTCACACAGCCCTCTCCCTGTGCTGAGTGTTCACACTGCCCTCTCCCTGTGCTGAGTGTTCACACTGCCCTCTCCCTGTGCTGAGTGTTCACACTGCCCTCTCCCTGTGCTGAGTGTTCACACTGCCCTCTCCCTGTGCTGAGTGTTCACACTGCCCTCTCCCTGTGCTGAGTGTTCACACTGCCCTCTCACTGTGCTGAGTGTTCACACGGCCCTCCCCCTGTGCTGAGTGTTCACACGGCCTTCCCCCTGTGCTGAGTGTTCACACTACCCTCTCCCTGTGCTGAGTGTTCACACTGCCCTTTCCGTGTGCTGAGTGTTCACACTGCCCTTTCCGTGTGCTGAGTGTTCACACTGCCCTGTCCCTGTGCTGAGTGTTCACACTGCCCTGTCCCTCTGCTGAGTGTTCACACTGCCCTGTCCCTGTGCTGAGTGTTCTCACTGCCGTGTCCCTTTGCTGAGTGTTCACACTGCCCTCTCCCTGTGCTGAATGTTCACACTGCCCTCTCCCTGTGCTGAGAGTTCACACTGCCCTGTCCCTGTGCTGAGTGTTCTCACATCCCTGTCCATTTGCTGAGTGTTCACACTGCCCTCTCCCTGTGCTGAATGTTCACACTGCCCTCTCCCTGTGCTGAGTGTTCACACTGCCCTGTCCCAGTGCTGAGTGTTCACACTGCCCTCTCCCTGTGCTGAGTGTTCACACTGCCCTCTCCCTGTGCTGAATGTTCACACTGCCCTCTCCCTGTGCTGAATGTTCACACTGCCCTCTCCCTGTGCTGAGTGTTCCTACTGCCCTCTCCCTGTGCTGAGTGTTCACACTGCCCTCTCCCTGTGCTGAGTGTTCACACTGCCCTCTCCCTGTGCTGAGTGTTCACACTGCCCTCTCCCTGTGCTGAGTGTTCACACTGCGCTCTCCCTGTGCTGAGTGTTCACACTGCCCTGTCCCTATGCTGAGTGTTCACACTGCCCTGTCCCTGTGCTGAGTGTTCACACTGCGCTCTCCCTGTGCTGAGTGTTCACACTGCCCTGTCGCTGTGCTGAGTGTTCACACTGCGCTCTCCCTGTACTGAGTGTTCGCACTCCCCTGTCCCTGTGCTGAGTGTTCACACTGCCCTGTCCCTTTGCTGAGTGTTCACACTGCCCTCTCCCTGTGCTGAGTGTTCACACTGCGCTCTCCCTGTGCTGAGTGTTCACACTGCCCTGTCCCTGTGCTGAGTGTTCGCACTGCGCTCTCCCTGTACTGAGTGTTCACACTGCCCTCTCCCTGTGCTGAGTGTTCACACTGCCCTCTCCCTGTGCTGAGTGTTCACACTGCCCTCTCCCTGTGCTGAGTGTTCACACAGCCCTGTCCCTGTGCTGAGTGTTCACACTGCCCTGTCCCTGTGCTGAGTGTTCACACTGCCCTCTCCCTGTGCTGAGTGTTCACACTGCCCTCTCCCTGTGCTGAGTGTTCACACTGCCCTCCCCCTGTGCTGAGTGTTCACACTGCCCTCCCCCTGTGCTGAGTGTTCACACTGCCCTCCCCCTGTGCTGAGTGTTCACACTGCCCTCCCCCTGTGCTGAGTGTTCACACTGCCCTCTCCCTGTGCTGAGTGTTCTCACTGCCCTGTCCATTTGCTGAGTGTTCACACTGCCCTCTCCCTGTGCTGAATGTTCACACTGCCCTCTCTCTGTGCTGAGTGTTCACACGGCCCTCCCCCTGTGCTGAGTGTTCACACTGCCCTCTCCCTGTGCTGAGTGTTCACACGGCCCTCCCCCTGTGCTGAGTGTTCACACGGCCCTCCCCCTGTGCTGAGTGTTCACACTGCCCTCTCCCTGTGCTGAGTGTTCACACTGCCCTCTCCCTGTGCTGAGTGTTCACACTACCCTTTCCGTGTGCTGAGTGTTCACACTGCCCTTTCCGTGTGCTGAGTGTTCACACTGCCCTGTCCCTGTGCTGAGTGTTCACACTGCCCTGTCCCTGTGCTGAGTGTTCACACTGCCCTGTCCCTGTGCTGAGTGTTCACACTGCCCTGTCCCTGTGCTGAGTGTTCTCACTTCCCTGTCCCTGTGCTGAATGTTCACACTGCCCTCTCCCTGTGCTGAGAGTTCACACTGCCCTGTCCCTGTGCTGAGTGTTCTCACATCCCTGTCCCTTTGCTGAGTGTTCACACTGCCCTCTCCCTGTGCTGAATGTTCACACTGCCCTCTCCCTGTGCTGAGTGTTCACACTGCCCTCTCCCTGTGCTGAGTGTTCTCACTGCCCTCTCCCTGTGCTGAGTGTTCTCACTGCCCTGTCCCTGTGCTGAGTGTTCACACTGCCCTCTCCCTGTGCTGAGTGTTCACACTGCCCTCTCCCTGTGCTGAGTGTTCACACTGCGCTCTCCCTGTGCTGAGTGTTCACACTGCCCTGTCCCTGTGCTGAGTGTTCACACTGCCCTGTCCCTGTGCTGAGTGTTCACACTGCGCTCTCCCTGTGCTGAGTGTTCACACTGCCCTGTCGCTGTGCTGAGTGTTCACACTGCGCTCTCCCTGTACTGAGTGTTCGCACTGCCCTGTCCCTGTGCTGAGTGTTCACACTGCCCTGTCCCTTTGCTGAGTGTTCACACTGCCCTCTCCCTGTGCTGAGTGTTCACACTGCGCTCTCCCTGTGCTGAGTGTTCACACTGCCCTGTCCCTGTGCTGAGTGTTCGCACTGCGCTCTCCCTGTACTGAGTGTTCACACTGCCCTCTCCCTGTGCTGAGTGTTCGCACTGCCCTCTCCCTGTGCTGAGTGTTCACACAGCCCTGTCCCTGTGCTGAGTGTTCACACTGCCCTGTCCCTGTGCTGAGTGTTCACACTGCCCTCTCCCTGTGCTGAGTGTTCACACTGCCCTCTCCCTGTGCTGAGTGTTCACACTGCCCTCCCCCTGTGCTGAGTGTTCACACTGCCCTCCCCCTGTGCTGAGTGTTCACACTGCCCTCCCCTTGTGCTGAATGTTCACACTGCCCTCTCCCTGTGCTGAGTGTTCACACAGCCCTCTCCCTGTGCTGAGTGTTCACACAGCCCTCTCCCTGTGCTGAGTGTTCACACAGCCCTCTCCCTGTGCTGAGTGTTCACACAGCCCTCTCCCTGTGCTGAGTGTTCACACTGCCCTCTCCCTGTGCTGAGTGTTCACACTGCCCTCTCCCTGTGCTGAATGTTCACACGGCCCTCCCCCGGTGCTGAGTGTTCACACTGCCCTCTCCCTGTGCTGAGTGTTCACACTGCCCTCTCCCTGTGCTGAGTGTTCACACTGCCCTCTCCCTGTGCTGAGTGTTCACACTGCCCTCTCCCTGTGCTGAGTGTTCACACGGCCCTCCCCCTGTGCTGAGTGTTCACACGGCCCTCCCCCTGTGCTGAGTGTTCACACTGCCCTCTCCCTGTGCTGAGTGTTCACACTGCCCTGTCCCTGTGCTGAGTGTTCTCACTGCCCTGTCCCTTTGCTGAGTGTTCACACTACCCTCTCCCTGTGCTGAATGTTCACACTGCCCTCCCCCTGTGCTGAGAGTTCACACTGCCCTGTCCCTGTGCTGAGTGTTCTCACTGCCCTGTCCCTTTGCTGAGTGTTCACACTGCCCTCTCCCTGTGCTGAATGTTCACACTGCCCTCTCCCTGTGCTGAGTGTTCACACTGCCCTCTCCCTGTGCTGAGTGTTCTCACTGCCCGCTCCCTGTGCTGAGTGTTCTCACTGCCCTGTCCCTGTGCTGTGTGTTCACACTGCCTTCTCCCTGTGCTGAGTGTTCACACTGCCCTCTCCCTGTGCTGAGTGTTCACACTGCCCTCTTCCTGTGCTGAGTGTTCACACTGCCCTCTCCCTGTGCTGAGTGTTCACACTGCCCTCTCCCTGTGCTGAGTGTTCACACGGCCCTCCCCCTGTGCTGAGTGTTCACACGGCCCTCCCCCTGTGCTGAGTGTTCACACTGCCCTCTCCCTGTGCTGAGTGTTCACACTGCCCTCTCCCTGTGCTGATTGTTCACACTGCCCTGTCCGTGTGCTGAGTGTTCACACTGCCCTGTCCCTGTGCTGAGTGTTCACACTGCCCTGTCCCTGTGCTGAATGTTCACACTGCCCTGTCCCTGTGCTGAGTGTTCACACTGCCCTCTCCCTGTGCTGAGGGTTCACACTGCCCTCTCCCTGTGCTGAGTGTTCACACTGCCCTCTCTCTGTGCTGAGTTTTCACACTGCCCTGTCCCTGTGCTCAGTGTTCACACTGCCCTCTCCCTGTGCTGAGTGTTCACACTGCCCTGTCCCTGTGCTGAGTGTTCACACTGCCCTGTCCCTGTGCTGAGTGTTCACACTGCCCTGTCCCTGTGCTGAGTGTTCACACTGCCCTCTCCCTGTGCTGAGTGTTCACACTGCCCTGTCCCTGTGCTGAGTGTTCACACTGCCCTGTCCCTGTGCTGAGTGTTCACACTGCCCTGTCCCTGTGCTGAGTGTTCTCACTGCCCTGTCCCTTTGCTGAGTGTTCACACTGCCCTCTCCCTGTGCTGAATGTTCGCACTGCCCTCTCCCTGTGCTGAGAGTTCACACTGCCCTGTCCCTGTGCTGAGTGTTCTCACATCCCTGTCCCTTTGCTGAGTGTTCACACTGCCCTCTCCCTGTGCTGAATGTTCACACTGCCCTCTCCCTGTGCTGAGTGTTCACACTGCCCTCTCCCTGTGCTGAGTGTTCTCACTGCCCTCTCCCTGTGCTGAGTGTTCTCACTGCCCTGTCCCTGTGCTGAGTGTTCACACTGCCCTCTCCCTGTGCTGAGTGTTCACACTGCCCTCTCCCTGTGCTGAGTGTTCACACTGCGCTCTCCCTTTGCTGAGTGTTCACACTGCCCTGTCCCTGTGCTGAGTGTTCACACTGCCCTGTCCCTGTGCTGAGTGTTCACACTGCGCTCTCCCTGTGCTGAGTGTTCACACTGCCCTGTCGCTGTGCTGAGTGTTCACACTGCGCTCTCCCTGTACTGAGTGTTCGCACTGCCCTGTCCCTGTGCTGAGTGTTCACACTGCCCTGTCCCTTTGCTGAGTGTTCACACTGCCCTCTCCCTGTGCTGAGTGTTCACACTGCGCTCTCCCTGTGCTGAGTGTTCACACTGCCCTGTGCTGAGTGTTCGCACTGCGCTCTCCCTGTACTGAGTGTTCACACTGCCCTCTCCCTGTGCTGAATGTTCACACGGCCCTCCCCCGGTGCTGAGTGTTCACACTGCCCTCTCCCTGTGCTGAGTGTTCACACTGCCCTCTCCCTGTGCTGAGTGTTCACACTGCCCTCTCCCTGTGCTGAGTGTTCACACTGCCCTCTCCCTGTGCTGAGTGTTCACACGGCCCTCCCCCTGTGCTGAGTGTTCACACGGCCCTCCCCCTGTGCTGAGTGTTCACACTGCCCTCTCCCTGTGCTGAGTGTTCACACTGCCCTGTCCCTGTGCTGAGTGTTCTCACTGCCCTGTCCCTTTGCTGAGTGTTCACACTACCCTCTCCCTGTGCTGAATGTTCACACTGCCCTCCCCCTGTGCTGAGAGTTCACACTGCCCTGTCCCTGTGCTGAGTGTTCTCACTGCCCTGTCCCTTTGCTGAGTGTTCACACTGCCCTCTCCCTGTGCTGAATGTTCACACTGCCCTCTCCCTGTGCTGAGTGTTCACACTGCCCTCTCCCTGTGCTGAGTGTTCTCACTGCCCGCTCCCTGTGCTGAGTGTTCTCACTGCCCTGTCCCTGTGCTGTGTGTTCACACTGCCTTCTCCCTGTGCTGAGTGTTCACACTGCCCTCTCCCTGTGCTGAGTGTTCACACTGCCCTCTTCCTGTGCTGAGTGTTCACACTGCCCTCTCCCTGTGCTGAGTGTTCACACTGCCCTCTCCCTGTGCTGAGTGTTCACACGGCCCTCCCCCTGTGCTGAGTGTTCACACGGCCCTCCCCCTGTGCTGAGTGTTCACACTGCCCTCTCCCTGTGCTGAGTGTTCACACTGCCCTCTCCCTGTGCTGATTGTTCACACTGCCCTGTCCGTGTGCTGAGTGTTCACACTGCCCTGTCCCTGTGCTGAGTGTTCACACTGCCCTGTCCCTGTGCTGAATGTTCACACTGCCCTGTCCCTGTGCTGAGTGTTCACACTGCCCTCTCCCTGTGCTGAGGGTTCACACTGCCCTCTCCCTGTGCTGAGTGTTCACACTGCCCTCTCTCTGTGCTGAGTTTTCACACTGCCCTGTCCCTGTGCTCAGTGTTCACACTGCCCTCTCCCTGTGCTGAGTGTTCACACTGCCCTGTCCCTGTGCTGAGTGTTCACACTGCCCTGTCCCTGTGCTGAGTGTTCACACTGCCCTGTCCCTGTGCTGAGTGTTCACACTGCCCTCTCCCTGTGCTGAGTGTTCACACTGCCCTGTCCCTGTGCTGAGTGTTCACACTGCCCTGTCCCTGTGCTGAGTGTTCACACTGCCCTGTCCCTGTGCTGAGTGTTCTCACTGCCCTGTCCCTTTGCTGAGTGTTCACACTGCCCTCTCCCTGTGCTGAATGTTCGCACTGCCCTCTCCCTGTGCTGAGAGTTCACACTGCCCTGTCCCTGTGCTGAGTGTTCTCACATCCCTGTCCCTTTGCTGAGTGTTCACACTGCCCTCTCCCTGTGCTGAATGTTCACACTGCCCTCTCCCTGTGCTGAGTGTTCACACTGCCCTCTCCCTGTGCTGAGTGTTCTCACTGCCCTCTCCCTGTGCTGAGTGTTCTCACTGCCCTGTCCCTGTGCTGAGTGTTCACACTGCCCTCTCCCTGTGCTGAGTGTTCACACTGCCCTCTCCCTGTGCTGAGTGTTCACACTGCGCTCTCCCTGTGCTGAGTGTTCACACTGCCCTGTCCCTGTGCTGAGTGTTCACACTGCCCTGTCCCTGTGCTGAGTGTTCACACTGCGCTCTCCCTGTGCTGAGTGTTCACACTGCCCTGTCGCTGTGCTGAGTGTTCACACTGCGCTCTCCCTGTACTGAGTGTTCGCACTGCCCTGTCCCTGTGCTGAGTGTTCACACTGCCCTGTCCCTTTGCTGAGTGTTCACACTGCCCTCTCCCTGTGCTGAGTGTTCACACTGCGCTCTCCCTGTGCTGAGTGTTCACACTGCCCTGTGCTGAGTGTTCGCACTGCGCTCTCCCTGTACTGAGTGTTCACACTGCCCTCTCCCTGTGCTGAGTGTTCGCACTGCCCTGTCCCTGTGCTGAGTGTTCTCACATCCCTGTCCCTTTGCTGAGTGTTCACACTGCCCTCTCCCTGTGCTGAATGTTCACACTGCCCTCTCCCTGTGCTGAGTGTTCACACGGCCCTC